>NC_079461.1:36160682-36477289 GCF_026250575.1 Diorhabda carinulata | reverse complement strand
GGTAGAGTGCTTTTGACAAGATACTTTTAACAATTCTGATTATCAAATTCATAACCTCAACTATTTCGGCCGGAAATTTTTGGTCAGAAAACGCTTCTTGGTGAATTATGCAGTGAAACATCAGAATTCCGTGACTTATTTTGCTTTAAAGAATCAATGTTGCCTCTTACTTTTTTTCCTGTCATACTTCTGGCTACATCAGGTGCTATTGGAACGATTTTATCCAAATATTTGCAAGGCTCTCCCTCTAATTTGCCCCGAATGCGATAGCAATCCTAGAAGTTCATCATTTGTACCTTGGGAAGACATATATCTAACAAAAAAGCAGCTCGTGACGTGTCTTTTATGTCGCATGACACATGGGTAGCAAGTGTTAAGACAGAAGAAACGTAAATGACTTCTACATGCAAATATTTTACATTTGAACGCATTTTAGCACTTGTACTGTTTTAGCGGATAATGGCTAATCTCTGGTTTGTTTTTCAAATCACGAAACAGTTCTACGAGTCGCAGGCTACCTATCCCTAACCTAACATAACTTAACCTAACCAAAGAGCCGCAGGTTGCCGATCCCTGACCTAGCGGACGGTAAAACCTGTTCAGGAAATCGAAAAAACCTGAGGCTTTGTGTTATTTTTGTTTATCTAAGTGACATATTGATACCAATTGTAATATTATGTAAGTACACGGCTGTATAGATTAAGTATATTGTAACAATAAGTGTACTACAGACTTTCTTTATAAATATAGTTAATGAAAATGTCTTCTGTGAACGAATATTTCATAACGTGTACATTACTAAAATTTAAAAAGCATATCACTGTACATAATAAGTATAATAGTGAAAAAATAGTGCCTATATTTTGATATAAATAACTATTGTAATTATGTACTTCATTGCCTAAGTATGTAAATTGTATAAATGCGATAAACGATATCAAAATCTCGAAAATATTGTTCCGAACTTAATAAAAAATATCCGAAATATATTGAAGCGTTTTATTGAAAATAAAAAAAAAAAACGTTATTTCCAAATATCAGGAATGGTATCGAATATTGTTAAGACAGTCACAGAAATCACATAATGCTAAATCTGGTGAGTAAAGTTGATGTTTACAGCCGCAAAGATCAAATCTCAAACTACAAGTGCAGGAGGTCATTCACATTATCTGCTATCAGAACTTTCTCTTGTTTTTACTTTGATACCTAATTGTTGATCTTGAAAAATGTTTTTTTCCAAATAAAGGTTAGAAAGAAGTGGGGAGAGGATAGATACATCCCCTCCGAACACCTTGAAGGATTTTTTGTACCTTTGAAAGTTCTTGTCAACTTTAACTGCAGCTGATTGGTTCCAATACAAGTTTACTATAGTTTATTGCAGATATATTTTGTTCATCTTTTCATTTTAGATACTGCTTGTATAATAAGAAATTGTAGTTTGCTTAAATATACTATTTTAAAAAAAAAGGAAAATTTATCCTATCTGAGTGTGGGATCAAATTAGTAGACTAGTTCTCACCGTACTTAGAAATTCTACTAGACTACGAATTAATTTTGACAACTAGTAACTGCAAGTTTCTATTGTGCACGAAGTTGTCAACTTCAGATAATTTCAGCGACGAATAAAACTTCGAAACAGACAGAATATTACTCTGGTGCAACAATTCACAGGTTAATGAAAAAGGTTATTGGTGCATTTGAGGTTATGTCGTACTGGAAAGTTCTTAACTGAAATGGAATTTATTGGATAACTATTATCCCTGGGAAACTGATATCAAGATATAAATATCTGTGTGTTATGATGATTATTTTGGTTGTAATTTTATATAAAATTTGTTTTTGCTATTCAGGAAATTATATAATCGTAGTTTAATTATAAACAACGAAATATTTGACTGTATTTTCATGCTATATCAAAGTTAAATGTATTTAAAAGTCCATCAAGCATTGTAATATGGATGATTTACCTCAGAAATAGAAAATTTGACTAATTGAGCAATTACTGGATTAATTTGCTAAAAAAACTCGAAGTTGAAACGTAAAAATGCATTTATGAGAAAAACAAAAAAGTACATTGCACGAAAAGGTTTCATTAGCGTAGATCAAAAAATTGTTGATGACTTGAAATGAATTACTAGATTTCCGAAGTACGTTGTTGATAGAGAAAAATCGTGACATAAGGAAGTTTGATCCTTCTTTCTTAATACGCTTTGAAAATATTTGTTTTTTTTTGCTCAATTCAAGATCCATAATATACAAAGTATGAGAGCCAATACAGAGCATAGACTAAAATAATTATGTCAATTGAGTTGCATACTACACCCCTAATTAATACCCCAGAAAGGTTGGGCCGCCCTTAATTTACCTCTAAACAGTCTCATATATGTTTGAAATTTAGTATTTTCGAATTAGAGCATTGCGAAGGAATCAATCTTTTTTCGAAATTTTGAGTCCTACTTTATTAAAATAACTTTTTCTCTAATGTTATTATGAAAGTTTATCGGGATTATAGGCTCGTTTTAGTGCGCATATTTCCCTGATATAACACCATAAACTTGAAATATCTTAATGAACATTTTGAGAGTTTTGTAGTATTATAATACTAGCGACTACGAAAATTAAGAATGAATAATAGCAGTTGGTAATGAACTTTTCGCCAATTAAGTGAATGTATAGTCTCTTTCTGGGCTTTACATGCTAACCAACTTAAACGGTAGTAAAGTTAATTTGAAACGAACAAATCAAAGTATATAATTCGGGCGCTGCTCTAAATTTTTGTCATTTAGGTAACTGAGTTTTTGAAACACTTAATTGTCTCAAACCGTGAGATATTATCCCAAAACTATCTGGAAAAAACTGATTAAAATTCTGATCTTAACGTTTTGACAATTTTTCTTAGGGTTTCTGCTTCCTATAAGACAATATCTGTTCCCTTTAATAACAAACTAGCTTTTACCCGCGGCTTCGCTTGCATCGACTCCATTAAATAAGTATCAGAAATCATTAAAATAGAAAAGAACGAACTCTGCAGCTGTATTAGAACCTGAGATATGGATCTTTGAATGTAGAAAAATTGCCAAAAACCTACAAAGATCCATAACTCCACATTGAATGTCCGCGCCTAGCTCCTCTACAACTCAACCGATTTAAGTGTTCAAAAACTCAAAAGAAAGAAAGTGTTTCAGCGAGTGTTCTCAAATCAAAGCGAACTCTGTAGCTATATTAAAACCTGAGATATGGATCTTTGAATGTAGAAAAATTGCCAAAAACCTACAAAGATCCATAACTCCACATTGAATGTCCGCGCCTAGCTCCTCTCCAACTCAACCGATTTAAGTGTTCAAAAACTCAAAAGAAAGAAAGTGTTTCAGCGAGTGTTCTCAAATCAAAGCGAACTCTGTAGCTATATTAAAACCTGAGATATGGATCTTTGAATGTAGAAAAATTGCCAAAAACCTACAAAGATCCATAACTCCACATTGAATGTCCGCGCCTAGCTCCTCTACAACTCAACCGATTTAAGTGTTCAAAAACTCAAAAGAAAGAAGATGTTTCAGCGAGTGTTCTCAAATCAAAACGAAGTCTCTATCTTGAATAGAACCTGAGATATTGAGGATAGAACGCGTGTATGTGAAAAACTCCCATAAGTAATGTACAGGGGGAAATCGCATTTAAGTATAACTTGAGAATGGTGGAAATTAGATGAAATCCGATGGTTGATGGCTGATCTGTGCATCAATACCTTTCATTGAAAAAAAAAATAAGCAAATCGGTTGGGTAGAACGCCTGAACGGATTCGGAATGGAATCAATCGGGAGTATTGAGATATTTATTTTGTTTTTGGTAAAAATCCATTTAGCCTAGTTCCAGTAAAATTCTGAATACTATTTTATTAAATTAGTATTTTAACTTACTAAATATAATCAGTTTTTCTACACCGAACCAATTTTCTAATCTCCATACAATTGTCCGAGAACTTTCAGTATCCACCCGAAAATATACAAATATAACAAGGATTCTCTGGACTTTAGAAAAACAAAAATTCTTTTCTGATACATTTTACAAATCCTGCCCCCTCTACACTCTTTTTCTTTTTATTTTTGGTTCATATTACGGTTTATATCGAAAAAACCGATTCCAGTTAAATTTTGTCACATCATGTACACCATTGATGATGTCGTTTGGTAAGTGAAAGGAAAAACAGAGAAAAAAAACTGGTAGTTATCATATCAGATCAACGATATGAAGCATATTCAATAATATTTCTCCAGCGTAGTGATCAATCACATTCTAATTCATTGTGGAACTTGTCAATTTGCGAGAAAAAGTTAGGTTATGGACGGTCATTAATTTTCGTTGAAATTACGAATTTTCCACTAAATTTTTTGAGATGATTTCAAGATGAAAACAGTAAAGCGATTTTTTTACTGGACTCGACTTGATTCTAATGAATTGCTTCAAATTCTAATTTGAATTAATTGACTCGTGGTACTAGTATTTACATGTAATATTTTATGTTAGATGGAAATAGATTCAAATATAAAAAAGTATATGAATATAATGTTCAAAATAAACTTTATTTTTATAAATCCTAAGCCATCTTACATTGAGGTGTATCGATGTTTGATTGATTCTACTTCCTAACATTTTATCCCTTTTATCCCTTTTTTTTTAGTTTTCCTTTGTTTTCTACCTAATTAAACAGGTAATGGGTCACTTTTTTAGAGAAAATCAGTTGAAATACTAACAACTCTTTGACAATAAAGCAAAAGAATGTTGACTTCATATGAATAAACAAAAAAAAACAAATATATGAAAAAGGGAATGAATTTGAATAAAAACAACCAATTTAAAAAACGACAGAGCACAGATCAAAAAAAATTGGAGACAAAAAAACGTTTTGAGTCCTGGTAGGACTATTAAGATAAAAAGATATTTCAAGGGCCTCCAAATTATGCATGTACAAGACAGTTGGGTATACACCAACGGTGTTGTATGGCAGCGATTGTTAGATCTTGAATAAAAAAGAAGAAACCAAAATAAATATGTTGGAGAGAAAGATACTGAGAAGGATTTTTTGAAGTATGAAGGAGAATAATGAAAGCAGATATTGAAGCACTGCAAAAAAACTGAATTGAATGGGGCATATAGCCAGAATATACTAAGATAGTTGAGTGAAAAGGTTCTTATTGAAAGGAAAAAATATATAGAAGCAAATGGAGAAGATCTAGAAATAGAGAACTGGCGTGACGTAGCCATGAACAAAAATAATTGGAGAGGAAAGTATTAGAGCGACTCCAAACTTAGGGTTTTTAAACTAAGCTAATTATGAAGTTGTTAATAATGATTTTTATAACTGATTGCTTCTAATATTTTTCAAAAACATAACCAGTCAAACCGTTATGATAATTGTATATGCGTTTCGAAGCAAAAGTCGACGGTTCACAGTTAATAAAACCTTTTAGGCTTCCAATATGCAAATTTCATATTAGATTCAAATTCAAATATTGTATATCAAATTTTTCTGGTGGAATGTACTACAGAAAAAAGGTTGTCTACCTCTTGTTTGGCCGAATTTATTATCCTCCAAATATTTTTAAAGTGTAACGATCTACTTGCTTTTTTCGATAGCTCCGTACAACTTTATATGCAAAATATATACACAAACGACTTTTCATAATACCTATGGAATGATTACTTTTTTTTTTTAAATTAGAATCATATTAATTCATAAATCACTTTTCCGCACAAAGCCCTCCAATTATTTTCCATCTAAAATTTCAAACCGTTCTCTTTTAGTTATATCAAAGACTTTTTCTTGCCAAACCACGAAATTTGTTTTCTTCCTCGGATGTTTCCAACAATGTGTTAAAGCTGACATAGTCGTATTTATCAAGAATTTCCTACAAAGAATCACGCCTTGTAAATTTCGTTTCGTCGTTTGTATCCAAAGTTTTCAACTTTTTGTCTACTTCTTGAAACTTTTCCTCTCGTTTACGATTTTTAGGGATGTATTTAATTTTGTATAACTAATGGACAGACATTCCCAATTTCTCTATAGTGTGTTTGTGAACTTTTTTTGTTATTTTATCCCCTTCACACATAAGTCTAATCTGCATCTTTTTCGATGTAATACCAATTCCACCGAAAATTTTCATTTAAAATGAGGCTTGTCCGTTTCGCGAAAGGCGCGAAAAATTTATTCACTTTATACTTAATCAATGCTCTAAAGATGGGCCCTGTGGCCCCAATAGTTTTTGCAATTAAACCATAGGAGGGTCAAAGGGCCATTCTTGCTAACCGGATGGTCTTATCATCATTTGGAACGTCTCGTTGGAAAGAAGAAGAGTTGAACTAAAAATTCCTCATCTCAATTTTTTGAATTTTTTTTTTGACCTCAAAAAAGTGTTCACAAAAGTGGTAAAGAAAAATTTATGTCTGTATCGTGTGGAATATCGTACACGCCACGCCACGCCAAGTGACGATAGCATTAGGAAATGGATCAGGATGTTCGAGAATACTGGTACGACAGGTAAAATTCAAAACTTTGGTCGCCCTCGTTCAGTTCGCGATGAAGAAACAATTGAAGAAGTTGAAGCGTCGGTAACATACTGTTTAGCGACGAAGCAAATTTTCACCTGAATGGTCATGTTAATAAGCAGAATTGTCGGTACTGGGCAGTCGAGAATCCGAGACGAAAGCATGAACGACCCCTGCACAGCCCAAAGGTCGTTGTTTGGGCCGCTATGTCTGCTAAAGGAATTATTTTCATGAAGATCAACGAGGCCGAGCAATCAATGTGAATAGTTGCGATATGTTGCCTAATTTTTTGGTCAGAGAGTTGCAGGAGTTTGCAGGTTTCAACTCAAGAACGTGGTACCAGCAAGATGGGGCCACTTGCCATACCTCGATGGAAGTTGTGAATGAATTATTCCCTAATAAAGTCATTTCGCGAAGGAGTAACATCAACTGGCCTCCCAGAAGCCCCGATCTTAGCCAGCTTGACTTTTTTGTATGGGGATACCTTAAAAGTACGGTTAATCAAAGTAATCCAATTGAATGAAAGCATCAGGTCAGAAATGGCACCAAAATCAAGAGGTTTGTGTCGACGTGTTATCGCCAATCTTCGTTCCCGTTTAGAAGAGTGCCAGCAACGTAACGGTCATCATTTGGATAACATCATCTTTTCCAAATAATTTTCCAATTCATATGGTATCAAAAAACAATAAAAGTTTTTATCGCTTTCTTTCATTCATTTCTATCTTCCTCAACATTTTTGTTTTTTGTAGAAGCAGTTTTGCTCTTACCGCCCTCGTTAAAATCCAAACTACATTTTGGTATTTCGGGGTTGATCACATTCTAATTTTGGCTACATAACTACATAACTACCATTTTGCTCTTAGTCACCAAAGTTTCATTCGCAATTAATTACTGCTTAAGGTGATGTTTAGCTCTTTCAAACTCATACAACTTTTTCCCATACCATCTAGATGTCCCTGTTTTAATCCTTTTTCAACCCTAAATTTCCGTATCTCTTTAATATACTGTGTGATTCACTTTTTGGGATCTCTAGATGATTAGGCCTAGATTTAACTCAAAGCATTTAATCTTTATCTGATACTTTGTTCTTCTTTCTTTTTTGAAGCCTTCTTGGTATTTTTTCTTTGTACATTTTCAACTAGTAATAACTCTAGTCTAATATATAAGCGTGAAAATGAAAAAATTCTCATAGTTTTTGAAATAAATTGTTTTGCTTTCACTTTCTCTAAATTTTAGTCGGCGCTACTGAAAAAACGAAACGTTAAGTGCCGTTCCAATATAATGAAATTACTTTTAACTGTTTCATTCGCAAGGATCTGTGTTTTGACGTTCATGTGATTTTAAAGGATAGTAATTTCGAGGAAAATTACCATGGGTATAATTAGACACACAAATTTCTGAGTACATAATCATATTAGACTTTCTTAGTTGGTTAGGATGAGCGAGCGTCAAAAAGAGACAGATGTTTTCTGAGAAATTATAAAGATCGTTGAAATCGTGTCTGAATGTGTTTTTGCGGACAATTTAGTATTGTTAGCTGGAAACGAAAAGAAGCTGATATATAATTTAATAACGAAAGTGGATCTGGAAAGCGAGAAATTGACGAAGCAAGGCGATTGCATTTCTGTCTAACTTCACAAAACAGAAATTGTCTTAAAGTTGTATTTTAGAGGTGTGATGAACTTTTTAGAGGAAAGATGTTTCAATAGGTACCAAAATTAATCATTACAAAATAATTTGAAGTTATTGAAAGCTTAGTACTCACAAATACATTCGAAAGTCGAAATAAAACTATAATCCCACCCTAATTTACATTGTTTAAACCCTTAATCCACGAGGATCAGAAGAGACTCGACTCGAGCCTACATTGGACCTGACAATTTCTTTGGTTTCTAAAATGTTGGTTTGACTCTCCTCGCATCAATATAATCAGAAAATCTCTTAAAAAGCTCAGCGAGTGTTACTGGTAAAAACTTGCATGTTCCATATTTAGTACAACGCGTTAAAACTTTCCGTTGCCGCGCTGGGCGCCATCCCGTCCACAGACTTGCAAATTAATACTTGTGGTGTATGTAATCGCAATCTTGCATGAACTTGTTTGATTCTTTACCAATATAAATACGAATCTCAAGGATAAACGTTATTTATTTTCGAGATTGAATCGATATCGGTGATTGACAGTTGGATCATCAATAATCCATTTGATGAAACGGAAATGGAAACTGTGATATTACAAGATGAGCCACACGAGATTAGCACTAATGAGGAGCTGAAAGTGACTTTTGAAAGAGGGTATCAAAAATTTTGGCTGCAGTTGGGGACTGTGGGGAATAGTGCGAAAGTTTCTGATCGCGATTCCCTCGTCATATCTTGATGAAAAAAGTAGTAGTAGCAAAAAAAAAAGGAGTAGATCAGGGAGATTCGCGGTTATTCCTTACGAAACTTGCTGTTAATCCAACGATTACGTCCCTCTAATAAAAATTATACTTTTTTTCTATAATTACCATCGTAGTTAGTTATAACAATAATAATTAATATTGTAATGATGTAAACATTTTAAAAAATACCTAAAACACAAGAAACTTTTTTCGAAATTTGAAAATTAGTAGTAATGTAGTTAACCGAATCCAGGAAAATTTCGACAATTGTCTATGAAACTAAAAAGTTTTCAAACCAATAGTTTAGATAGACATACTGTAAATCGAGTTAAAGAAAAGAAAAAAGAATTTATTCATCTAGAGATGTAGGTAAGAAAGAACTAATGTCCGATTTTGGAATATTATGATTCGGTTTCCGATTCTCGTTGTAAATACATTAAAATACTCTAACGCACAAATTGTGTGTGTTCATATTCTGCATTACGCATACAAATTGCTGAAATACGTGTAAATAGACGATCCGTTAGTATAACTGACTTTGTTACATGGAAATTGTTTTGTTAAAACAAGCAGTAATTTCGACAACTGGATATCGACAGCTATTGTTTTAGTCAGCTGGGATTCCATAGATACACCATGCAGATGTTTACGGAAGTTATATACGAAAACATGGTTCTGTTAATTTAATTTGTATCATAATGATTCGTCGACAGTTGTTGGTTTATATCGAGTAGGAAACGGTACAAAAAATTAATAGAATATAATTGCCGATTCATAAACTTGACTTTCTGTTTGACGTTTGACGTTAAATTAAAAACAATGAAATACATACGTTTGACGTCGATGTTTACTGATCTGTTTACTGATTGGTGTCTACATAGAACATAGAACTAATTTTATCTTTTCCCGTCGTTGCAATTAGAAAAGAGCCAATCACATCCATTTGCGTTTGTCATGTTTGTGTCCATAAAAAAAACTCTTCGTTATTTTCGTTATAATTTTGACAGCAACGTCAAAGTTATGGATAGGATGACCAACGTCAAACGTCAAACGTCACCCGCGAACAGCAGAAAGTTTTTGAATCGGCCATAATAATGCGACAATTGTAAAAGATAGAAAGTTACCGATTTCTCGGAAATAAAAGTTGACAACTGATTTGGTATTTAGGTGCATATTTTGATCCTTAACAACTTTTCACATATAAAACACTTCATTCCAGAGATAAACAGTTTTATTAGAACCTACATAGACTGGATTTTTTAAACTTACGTTATAAATTAGTCATCAAACAATCAGGGCTGGACTTGAAACTAAAATTGGAATAGAGAATATTTTATTTCATATAAAAGTCGTATTATCTATCCATATTTTATACTTCTAGTATTTAGAAGCAAATATTTCTCAGAATTGATCTTTTATTATTTTATATATCACATCTATTTGTTTTTCTACTTATATTTCAATTAAAAATTATCTTGGGTTGTTAGCTTCTTCTGTTCCATCCCCGAATATAAATCAGATGCTAATGGCGTCTGTTTTTGATAACTACTGATAAAAATATTCATCTCTCATCTCTATTCAGGCTTACAAAAACAGAGATAGATGACGAAAGTTTTCCGCATGCTTTTCAGTATTATTTATACATTCCGTTTTTTTTTTTTCAAAGTGAAAATTAATGTTAACCGAGACGTTGTATCTTCTCAATCGAACATTAGGGCCTATATCAAGATATATATATGTATACAAACAAATAGGTGAACATTTTAAACAATTATATCTAATTTTTATGACAAAACAAAACATATTTATACTCAAAAAGAATATCTCAATAAATGATATGAAAAATTCATCAAATATTAGACTCCTAGTTATAACCGAACAGTAGCGGCTTCATAGTTCATGTTGTGGACGAGTTTGTAACAATATGAATATTTAGAATAAGAAATCTTGACACAGAAAGAACAGCGTTAGACTGAATCTTCTAGCATTCTGGCGTGGAAGATTGGAAAGATGATTTTGATAAAAGTTAGTAATAAAAAAATTCAAGATCTGCGTTTGGAGCTGGATTATCATTTTTTTTCATACAAAACTCTTATTCAAGATATAGAAAAAAAAGCTTTATGATCTAAATGATGATATTATATAAGCCCCTCAACTGATATTCAAATCTGTAAGAAAAACGGCAAAAGGTATAATGAAATAACCATTTATTGGAAAAGAAAAACTAATAAAATTTGATATTCTAGCCTTCAACCTCTCCTTATAGCAAAATTTTTTGATAAAATTTAGAATAAAAACAGACATAATCACATTCTGATCAAGCAAAAACAGATCTTAGATTAAGTTCATCATATATCTGATTCGGAGTCTACAGTTGATTTCAATTGGAAAGTTTAACAACGTCAAATTTTTTCGGAATCTGTTTTATATTGTTCAAAAAAGATCAAAACATACGCAATCGATTGGTCGAAAGTAATATGGTGTCCAAGAGATAGTTAAAAAATTCAGCCACGAATTTTTTTTCTAGTCATAAAACGCATCAGCCTGATGCTTAATTTGGGACTCTTCAACAAATTCCTTCGCAGATCCTTCGGTGTTGATTTAGTTTTAGAAAGTACAGCAGCGACCTGGGAAATCGCCCTCTTTTCCTAATATCTTTTCATCTAATAAATCGATTCAGATATTAAAGATGAATCTGCTTAATTTGCTATTCGGATTGCTCCTCGGGCATTCATTTTGTGAACCTTAATTATTTGGAATTAATACACCGCACGTTCTAATTTTACATGAAATTGCACACTGAACTGATTGAGTTATTAGTCGAATGCAGTCGATTCTAACCTATAATAAAGTTCTTGCGTGATTTCTGACACAAAATCGATTGAATAAATGTATCGAGCATATCATTAGTTTGGCTATCGAAACGCGTTTTGGGAAAATGAGCGGAAATTTTTCAATTGCGTCTATTGGATGCTACAGTGAATTAGGAGTAATTGCATTGCAATTAGATTGCGAATTACTGAATGATGATAATACTTATCACGTTGAATACGATACAACCGACGCGTATAATTCAAAACCAGCGATAATGAACCGTTAAATAACAATCATTTTTTGTGGAAAGGATCGAAAAGATTGACGAGAGAATGTTCAGGGAAACTATCGAAATAAAAAAAAGAATACGAATAGTCTTTGATATAGCAACGATTGTCTTCTGCTCGACATGTTATTGCCGTATGAGTTTCCTGCTCATTTTTTTGGTTGGATTCATTATAATAGGAATAAGAATTTCATCTTTACAGAATACCTCAGCTGCAATTTTTTTCCAACAGAACTTGTTAGATCTCTTAGTTTCTTTGAGCATTAGGCTCACTTTTATATAAAGAAAAACTTCTGTGGAGCTATAGTCGACTTATTATCGATATGAAGTTTTTTATTTGATATTGAAAATTTGATTAAATGAGAGTTTAGGTAGTGAATTTTTAAGAAGCCATATAACTAAAATCCAAAATAATTCCAGCTTATTAATCTCTTTATTTTCCTCTGAAGAAGCTTTCTAGACTGAAGACTACCATTTTTAAATTCTATCTGTCAAAGTGAGTCTTGAGGTGGACAAACTTTGAATGGACAAATTTTTGATTAATTATTATCATTAAGACAATACGAAAAACCATCAGCAACATCTAAGATTTTTCAAAATGAGCAAATGTTCAATATTATATAAAATATTGAACAAAAATTTATAAAAAAAAATTATTTTGAGTGCATTTTTGGTATTAGGTTTGAAATAATTAAAAAATTGCGAATTTTGAATTTTCCACAAAAACGCCTTTTAATTTAAGAATGGTTAGGCATTATTTTTAATTACTTAACTTTGTTTTTCTTCAGAGGAGTTACTGCTTTGTCTAAATAATATGTTTGCTGTCCTCCATCTTATAACAAACACTTTTCCAAGTTGTTGTTGGGCATATATTCAACGTGATATATCAACATAATCTAGTTGTGATTTTTGTTGCAAGTTTTTTCAAAATTTTCCAAAGTATAAAGGTGAACAATTGGTAAAACATGTCGATTTTGATTTCAATAACTTTACGTTGCAAGGGAGTTGAAGCGAAATGTTTGGTTTTATTTTTCTTACCAATCTATTACTTTTCATGAAATGGTTTTGTTGAAATAACTGATTATTAGGTGTAAAATATTGTTTGAAACGAGAATCCTGTAGAAATTTGAGCTTTTGAATATTAATATCAACAGGTGCCTGGGTGCCCCAACAGGTAAAAAAGTTTTTTCTTCTTTTCATGATTTCTTATCATTTAGACCTCAAGTAAGCTGTTCAATTTTTGAGCCATATGTTTCAATAAACTATCGTTGGACGTAAAACAATGTCACCAACACAAAATAATTATATCATATATGATACCATGCCCTGTTAAGGGTTAAAGTTCAACCTCAAATAGTATATTGATTATTTAGAAGTTTTCTTGATTAATTTTTTCAATAAGGAGAAAAAATGAAAGCGACTTAATCACAAAAACATATAAAATGTTATAAAAAAAGGAGAAATTAATGATTTAAATAAAAAACTTAGATAGACAATGGGTTCCTCATAAGTTTCCAAATCCTGCATTGAGTATACACGATTCTGGAAGAAATCAGGACTTTTCCTGAGAAGGACTACATGATTTAGGATTATAGATGTACTTCAAATAAGGAGTAATCATCATCTAGTTTCCACAGCTTTAAAGCTCGAAGCAATGAATCTTTCGGAATGCTCTCAATAAATTGATGAATTCAACTATCTGATCCAAACGCAAGTGTTAACATCATGCGAATAGGTTGGATGTTCGATGAATGTTTTTCTGATACTATTTTCACGTAAAAATTCAATTGTTCAACATCAATGTTGCCAGTTCTGATTCCTATAGTTTAATGGCATTACGAAATGTATAATAGTGTTAAAACGTGTAGTAGCCATCAACTGGTTGTGTAAAAAATTTTTAAAACTATCAGAAATCTCGAAATCAACAAAAACCGGTAGAAAAAGTGTTTAATTTTAAATGAAAATTTCCCATCTTGTATACTCAAGTTTATTTCCATAGATGTCCTATATATAAAATCAAATAAACATTTACCATGGTTTCAGAAACGGCTGTAACCGCATATTTACATTATAGTACATACTCCAAGTTGTCAAGTACAAACAACAAAAAGTAATAAAAACATTTTACTCAGTTCGGTGAAAACGCCGCAAAAGCTGCGCTACCCGTTCACAATCCTTTTTTAAGAATTCCCTGCACGTACGAAACTCCGGAGCGTGCTGTATCAGTTGCTAAGCTTTTTTTTTTGAAATTCGGTTGGTTGAATGTTAGTATTAGATTAAACTTCGAATTTCTATTTACGATATTCGATCACATTAAAATGACGTTTCCAATATGAATGCAAAAACAAATTGTTCTAATATACGGAATCAACGAAGCGTTATTGGTGTCGAATGTTTTAAAAAAATATGTACGTAGATGCAGATTTTATATAAACGATGGGTTTGGAACGGAGCTCGAATTAAATTGAACGTTCACGGTGTCAATCCAAATTATTTCGCAGGATACCAAATATCCAGTGTACTGTAAAATAATTATGCAGTTTTGTCGTTCAAATTTTGTTTTACTAGCTAGTAGATTGATTCAAATTCAATAAATTATGTCTAATAAAACTAAACTATTTATTTATCCCCATCGAGCCTTTCAATCCTTTAGATTATGTCTTAGCGCTATTTAAATCCTTTTTTTGACGTCGTTTTTTATTTTCGTTTTCTTTATAGTTTATCGTTTGTTTTAACTATTTTTGTTATTATTTTCCATTCATTTCTGCTCGTTGAAAGTGGAAACTTGGTCCTATATCACGTTCAAGTATTTGGTCTTATTGACCATTGGATTTCTTTGTTCTGGTTTGATCTATGGCTTGATCTTCTCTTCTAGGGGAGAGCTTGACTTTTATCTTTGCTTATTTTGATCTTTTACGTTTTACCACTCGATTTAGAGTCTTTTCGTGATATAGTAGTCCTTGAAGTTGTAATGTACGGTGCTAAGATTACCAATTGCATTAATTTACTTGTAAATTTGTCTCCAGGATTTAAACGCTTACGGGGAAACTGTGTCAACAAGGACTTAGGTTTTTCGGTAGTTCAAGGCATTTTCAAAAAGATGTGAGTCGATGGATTATGAACCCTTAATATTCAGCAAGTTTAAATTCAAATAAATTCTGATTTGTTACTTTGACAGCTAGGCTCATGCCTCTATGCCAAACAGTTAATCAACACTTTTACTAAGAGGTTTTTGAAAAGTTAACATCGTGAGATAATAGATCGAGAACAAGCATCAAGATAAAACAGCACAGAACTTTCAACAAGTTTTAGACAAGTAAAAATTTCCCTGCGGCTTTTCGGCCTTTTTAACGCTTGTCGTTGACCCCAAATTAAAAACTAAATTGACAGAACGATTCTAATTGATCAAATAAAGACTATTTTCAGTATGTCAGTTCTAGTACTGCGGGTTTTTAAAAAAATTTTGAGTCTTATTTAATTGGAGTTTCTTCATTCAATTTCCACACCTCGTATACTTCCATTCGAAAGTAAAATTGCATAAATTAAACTCCGTTGAAACTAGGATGGGAAGGAAATAAAATAAAAAAAAAAAATATGACCTAAAGAACAAACTTTTATTTATTTCGGTCAATGGTTGTTTTTTCTTCGAATGTATATGTTACTGTCAGGGTGGGAAAGCGATATATATATATATATATATATATATATATATATTTTAAACACAATGGGTTAGAAAAATCAAGCGTTTCCTTTTTTATTTATATATCAATGAGTACATTCACTCTATCGCAGAAAATGTTAAATATAAAGGAAGAAAGGATCTGTGATTGGATGATTTCCAAACTTCCTCTCTGACATATTTCCGTCTTGAAAAAAATAAATAATTTATTCGTAAAACTTCTGGAATATTTTTTCCTCATTCATAGTTTTCAGTATCACAATCGGCGCAATCCAAACAATAATACACGTAATCTTTATAGATTTTAAAAGCGCGTTTGACTTAATAGATAGAAGATTTAGAAACACTAAAGGTTCGCGGAAAGTTAAAGATATTAATACTATAAAACACGAAAACCAAACTAAGATATCTGGAAACAGTAATAGAAGAAATAAAAATAAACAAAGGAGTCAAACAAGGCGTCTCGATGTCTCCGGCCCTGTTAAATATGATTTTAGAGAACGTGACGAATATTATAACAAACCAAAGCAGAGTCGCTCTAGAAATAAACAAAGAAAAAATTTAAGAATCACAATTGGGAATGAGAGAGAGAATACAAAAAAGGAATCGAACATTTAGAAAAAATGGAAAGTTACTTAAAAGCAAGAATATTAGTAAAAAGAACGAAAAACAACAGTTATAAATAAACAGGAGGAAGAAGAAGATTTGAAGATAATAGAAAGGAAAATACTGAAAACTATATTAGGACGATATATTACAGAATATGGAGAAAGAAAATTGAAGAAATAGAAGAAGCACAAAGACTAAATTGAGCAGGACACATCATGAGAAGAAAACCTACAGATATGATGAGGAGGATGAAACAGATAAATACCTGGAGACACCAAATAGAGAAGATACTAGAATTCTAGAAATAGTAGACTGTGAAGCTAAATGAAAAAATAGTAAAGAATGGAGAACGAGCAAAAAAAAATGATCATTTTGTTGGTAAACAAGCTCATCAGGTTACAAGAAAACCTGCAACCCCAACTAACGGTTATTGAACTTACACCGTGTATATTTATTTTCTATGCTTTCTGACGATCGAAGAAAAATTTTAGTCCCAAGAAGATGCAAATAAAAAATATTTTAGTAGTCATAAAAAATGATAAATTTACGTTTATAAAAACTATTGGTACAATACGTCGAGTTATTTTGCAGCAGCTAACATAAAAATTATTGGCCAATAGAAAAGTTTTTATATGTCATAAACTCGTTTTATAGATGAGTTATTACAGGTAGAGCGACATCTTAGTTTACCCAGAACGTATATTTTTCTTGGTGAGGAAATTGTAGTTATAAAGAACAGAGTTGTACTCTTATACAATTCGAGGAAGACGCTTCCATAAAAATCCGTTTCTGGATATTAATTAATCATCGCTTCTTAAAATTTCAACAATAGTATAGTAAAGGTATAGAATCCGACGACACCAGGTCTTTCTCCGGCAATGTTTCATAGAATATATTTTACAGAAGAAACATTATGAATTCCCACATTCTAAAGAACTTTAAAATTATGTTTTAACATGAATTATAGGCTTTTCAAAACTCATTTGAATACGAGAAATTACATAGATATGAGAAAAATTACTTGAAAATGGAATAATCATTATTATTTATTTATTTATCAAGTTACCTTAGATAATTTTGTACAGTCATTAAGAAGTGTCAAACGTCATTGTCATTTTGCACAATATTTAATTGATAAAACACTGATTGTTGAGCTAAATATACATGGATTGCATTCCTTCTAAAATTGCTGAAATTGCGTGCAACGAACCTCGAAATCTGCTTCCGGAAAAATCAAGAAGTGATATGAAGATATTTTGGATTGTCGTAACACCAAAAAATTGCAAATTTCTCGCCAATGTAAACGGAAATCATCAACGTTTTGATCCCATTATTCAATTTCTTCTATGACTTTTATCAAGTCCTGTTCTGCAAAATAATGAAACGTTTTAAAGCGTATCGCTTTAGAACTTTACGATAAATTGCCAGATCAATGTTCACTTAAGTAATGAGATAGTAACATCGATCAATATTTTAGTGACGAAATGACTGCTTGGACTTTTCCAATAATCTCTAACCATTTGGTAGATAAATTGTGTACATTAATAACTATACAGTGGTGTTGAAATAAGGTCAACATCATTTGGAGTGCGTACCCTAATTTTGTAAATCGATTTTTTTAAACAAATGAAAGAGAAAACGAATTTATATTCCTTTCATGGAAGATTCCCTCTAATAGGGGATGGATTTCACATCTAAAATACGAGGTGTATCAACAAAGTTAGTTTAGTCATATGAAAAATCTTAATAGTACAAAAAACTGCTAAACAAATTTTCAAAATAGCTTTCGAAATTTTTTGGGCGCTTGTCAAAGCATGGCCACAAGTTCTCTATAAAAGGTTGCCCTTTTCAACCAGGTGGTAACATATTCTATCAGCTCTTCATTATCGTTGAAGTTTTGAAAACTAAAGAAATATTTTATTTGAATAAAACAAAAGTAATCCTCGGGGATTGTTGTATATTACTCTGGACAATTTCTTAACACATATTCGCTGATTCGTAATAAGCAGCCTAAATTAATCAAATAGATTTTTTGTGCAGTCCGTCTCTGATCAAGAGGAGAATTAACTTTTTAGTAATAATAATAGACCAAATGAAAAAGTCATAAACAAGTTATGCATCTGAAATTAACTACAATCGTTGGTTTGTGTTAGGTAAAAGAATGAGTTCAAAGCTAAAAAAATATTAACAAATGAAGAAAAAGCTGGAAAAAACTTCAATCCAACATCAACGAGCTAGTCTGCAATTACTGATCAGTTGTGGACGTAAACGTGATGATATAAATGAAAAAATTATCTAGAAAGATATTGGATAGTATTTTCTCGAGTTAAAAAAGATAAAAACGAATACGAGGATTGTGCTAGTTCGCCACGTTCTTTGGTATTTGTTTGGCAACCATCAGCGAAGACCAGAGCATCACATAGTTCGACCAAATGAAGTGACGACTCCAGAAATGTTGAAACAAATCCACGATCCTCGTACATGATCTATTTTCTTGCAAGAAAAAATCGTGGTAATACCAGTCCTCTTGAATTGAGCGCCGAAGTCAAAACTCAACAATCATTACGTGAAAATCATGATAAATTAGCATCAACGACCTAATCAATACCTAACTCGTCGTATATTCTTTCATTTATATTCAAAGCTCCGATACTATTGATCTTAGTATTTTCTTTGAATCAACAGACACGTTTCCAAGTTCAAAATGTTTACTCTAAATTTATTATGGAAACGGAATGTAATGTAACATTCTTCTCTCTTAAAACAAATTTATCTCGCTAGTCACTAAAATTTATCTTCATTCGTTGAATAATTATATACCCCAGTATACCTTTAAAACTCTAAAATTAGTAAAAAGCAACAGGATTGCGGATTCAAACCATCTATCTAGCGAAACTGGATGAGAAAGTAATTTACAGTTTTTCGAAATAAATTCTCAACTTACCGGTGAACGATTTTAAATCCTTCAAGAAGATATTTACTTTATACAGTTTCATTCCTTCCATAAACAACTTTCGTATTTACAGGTGTCATATACACTGCGAACCAAATAACTTGGTGTGTTCCCTACTCTTGTTGTAACACTGCGGAAGTTCACTATAACCAAATGATCTATAATGATCGCATTCCTTTCAAATAATTCAGGATTTGAGATGAATATAGATCTTCTTTCAATTTTATAGGCCCCCAGGTGAATTCTCTGTAGTTTCGGAGCTTGTCGTATTTCAAGAAACGGTCGTCGTCTACGTTGCAAAATCTACACGTTGCAGCTTCTGCTAATTCTAGCATATTCAAAGATCCATTGAGAAAGGAATACCTATTGGTAATATTCCAAAATTGTTCTGAACTAGATGAAAAAACTGTGCGCAAGATGGGGTCCGCGTTTGTTCCATCGGCACAGAAATTTCGCATCGTTTCCTAATCATTGTTGAAACGTGGGATCGAAACAATGGACTGAAAGGTTCCAAGAGGGCAAAGACCGTTCCATCTGCAGGCAAGGTCATAGCATGAGCAAGGAAAAACTATCAAGAAACGAGTGTTGTTTCATCAAGACAATGCACCTGCTCACACAATCGTTATTGCAGTAGCCAAAATTGATGAATTGCTACCTCATGCATTCTATTCACCAGATTTAGCCCCCTCAGATGATTTTCTTTTCCCAGAATTGGAAAAAAATGGCTCGATGGCTAATAATGAAGAGGTCATATCGGCAGTTAATGATTATTTTGATGAGCTTGACGATTCTTACTATAAAAAGTGTATGAAACTTATTAAACATCACCGGGGAAAGTATACGGAGCTAAAAAAATTGAAACATGCAAATTACGTGTCTACTTTAATGACTTCATTGATGTATTTGATAACTATATTTAAATTGAATTTTCGGTTGAATCCGTAAACACATAAACTCATTCATACAATAAGTAGGCATAGAGCAAATCTCGTTATCTTTACACAAACTATGCTAATATCCTGGCGAATGCTAAGTCCCTAATTCCCGAAAACCCATTCGGAACAACCCCAACAGACGTCTATTATGCATAACTGTTGATTTATTATCGGTTATTAGCCTTGTTTATTATCGCATCTCAATTGTGATAAAATAATAAACATATATCCGACTATGAACTAATTATTTTGATTATTCTTGTACCAAAGAACTTTTTTTCAAATTATAAAGAATTATGCAACTGGGTTTTAATATTACCACCTGTTAAAGTAAAGTCATCAACACATACCTACGTAGGTATAGTTAAAGTTGATCGATCAAACTTCGCGAAGAAGAGTCAAACATCTATTAGTAAATCAAATTAAGAGCCTCTTCCTATTTAAGTTAGAAAATTCCCATTCAAAGTTCTTTGTGCGTAATATTTTTCTTATTGTATGTCATAAGTCTCTTTCCTGCAAATTTGGAACAAACTCATGTTCAATTCGTACCAAAGAAAGGAAAAAGTACAGTTCCAAACAACTACCGATTGCTTCAATCCCAGCGATAGTCAAGCTCATGGATAGTTACTTATTTCAAGTCATCACCGACTACCAATACAGATAAAAATAAACATAGATCAACCGGAGATCTTCTGGTATGGGCTGGGGGATCTAGAGCAATCCTCTTTCATCAACTGGCTTGGTAATTTTCTCAAAGATCGATCTATTCAAGTCAATATCGATGAACTTCGAAAGGATTTGATCTGAAATTCATACCAATCTTGAAGACATCATGGAATGAGATAGCAGTTTATTGCAGCAAAAACGTAGGCTGCTGTTTTCACAAAGAGACTGATTCTGCGACTCTGGATTGGATCTCTTCTAGACTTAAAACATCATACGTCTATTGGGTGCTGAAGTAGCGTTTACTAGATGTAATCGACGTGTCTCATGGATACCCAATTCACTTGGAGGCGCTCAGAATGTCAATCAAGGCGATTCCTTCTTTTGTATAAGTGTATATCTTTGGGATGAGGTATCAAAGTACATCTTGAAAACCACGTATCTCCACACCACTCAAACTATTTGAGAATTATATATTATATCCCATATATTATGGTGTTTTCACTTGATTTAGGAATTTTTTTGAGGTATGTTTCTAAAGAACCAAGAACTACAAAAAACAAATAACTTGAGTAGAATTAAATGTTGAACAGATTATTTATGAGGAAAATATTAATATTTCGTCGTTAATACTTATGTTTGATATAAAACTAGATAATATTTGATATGTAAGTTTGGATCTCGGAATAATTATGTGGATTTGACTATCTAATTGAGTCTATTCAGTTTAATAAGCCGCCATAAAGAAATAGCTTGAGTATAAAAGGAGATACAGACTGTTCAAAGTGGGGCCAAAGAAAATGTTCACCTTTTAGGACAACGGAATGATGCAATCAAGAAATAAGACACGAAACACCGAATTAAAATTCCCAGCAAGTAATCTTCTAATGCCAGTCGAAAGGACGGGAGGAAGCATTTTAAATAGTTTGTATTGGAGTTGTTCAGTTCTAGAAAATGTGGCGAAATTCTCAAATTACTTGGTAAAGTTTGAAGCGAACAAACAGAATTAATAGTAAACTTGTTTGAATCACCTCTTGGCGCGATATTAAGATGATTGCTTTTCTATTTGAGAGGTTTGTGAGGTTGATTAACTTGAAACAGTTACTTAAAAACCATTATTTCTTTTTTATTATCATTCTACCACGCCACAATACTATAAAATAATGAACACTGCAATTTCTATGTGAAAATAAATATGTTCTAAACAAATAAACAAAATTTGGTTTGATATTTTAATTAAGACAGTCGATTAATTCCTTAAACGGCAATACTGAGTATACCAAGATCAGAATTAGGCCAGGAATCAGCAGTAAAAAACGTTAAAACTGTGGAATTTTGTTGATCAACGTAGATTTTCACGAAAATCTGGATTTAAGCTCTATTCTCATATAACTCAAACAAGATCATCCTTTGAGGGTAGTAGTATTGGAAGCTTTTCTTAAAGACCCTTATTATAATCTAGATTTTTATGAAAATTTGAATTCAACCCCTTCTACGAATTCAACGGAATCTTCCCTGTGCTAAATAGGGATTTTTAAATTTTGAGTGGTGTAAACCCCCCCTTATTGCAAAAAAATCTCAGATCTTATGCATGTTTTGGGTAAAATGATCTTCAAGTATATTATTCATGAATCTGTTGACAGTTTCAAACAAGTTTATGTTAAAAATATTCTTTTATAATTAAAAATTACTCAATAGTGTATCTATATTGAATTGAGAATATTTCGTTGGTTTTTTTTAAATATTGTTGTTTTTTAAATATTTCTTTTTCCAATGCCCCAAAATTCGTGCTCCAAAATTTCGAAAAAAAAAACTATTTGGTTTTTCGACAATAACTCGCTCGATTTTCAAGCCAGAAACTTTTTTCGAAAAACATTTTGTAGAAGATTTCAAGTACTTCAACGTCATATTAAATTAAAACTTTTCTCACCCCCGATTTCGAAACGGGTGCATCTCAAAAGGGTTGCATAAGCCACATTTGGTACGCGAATGCAAACATTTTCTCCTAACATGAATAGTTTTTTATTTATTTAAGGAAATTGTATTTTTTTTTCTAGGATTACGGAAATGCAATGTTCAATTTAATTAATTATTTTTTCTAAAAGAAACATTGAAAACCGGTCAAATCAAATGAATCATATCAATAATAATACATAAATAAAGTTAATTGCAAGTGGATTAAGATTAATTTCAATTAGGGTGGTAATGAGCAGGGTATAAATATTACATTTTTTCAAAATAGAAAGAAGAAACTTCATTTAAAAGATTGTTCTAGGTGCTTCTTAATTTTTTTCCAAAAATTTCAATTCAATTCAATTTCAAGTTAACTGAGGTTAAAGGTTTCGATTTTCGGGTTTCCCCAAAAATTAGCACTTTCAATCGCTAATAAGTCGAAAAGAACAAACTTTAGAAAAAAAATTTGTAAAATAAAAGTTGCTAAGAATTAGTCATTCTAACAACCTTCGAGATTATTTTGATTAAATAAGTTTTCATCTCCATGAAGGGGTGACTTTTCAAGAAAATCGACCTTGTTTATCAAAATTCCACAGGAAATCGGCTGGTACCTGGCCTAGTTTAATTATCCAGAATCATCGATACATTTTCTAGCAATCTAATTTCATTTACCTGAGATTTGAAAAGAAAATAATGATTGATTCTTATTATGTTTCTATGGTGTTATTCATACTATGTATAAAACTATTATTCTCAACTGTACTTGTTATAAATCACAAAGTTTTCAACATATTCCATAGACAATTTCACATTGTTAATAATTAAAAAGTTCTACGTACGTTTTTCGAAACGAAAGGTGAAAAACTTGTTTTTTTTTTTATTATTCCTAGCGTGATTGTGACAGTTTGTTCATAAAACATTCTACGTAGGTATGTTGTATTGTGTACCTATGCGGCAAAAATTTAGTATAACTTCAACCCAGTTGTTTGGATCATTAACGAGCTACAGTAGCTCATTGGGACCAAAATCGGAAAAAGCTTTTATTTTTTCCAATCGTCAATTCAGTTTAAATACGCACTGATCGACGTAGTTTCAAGCATGCAACAAATGTACGAGAGTTGTTCGGAAAGTTTGAGACTTAACAAAGTAACAAAGCTTTTTGTTCCAATATTTTGGAGATAATCGATTGAAAAACCGGTTTTCGGGACCGGTTCACCCTTTCCGACACCGATTGTGACTTTTTTTATGGCCAAAGGACATCGTCCATTTCAATTATGAAATTGGATGGGTTAAGGGTATATGTTTCACTCACAGAGGTCGTTCAGGGTGACCAACTCAAAGGCAAGGTAGACCACGGTACAGATAGGAACTGAAATTGTTTTCTAGTGTCCTAAGTGTAGCGAAGGACTCAGATTTCAGTCAATACGAGAAATGGTCACTTGCGTAGGCGTATTGTCTTCCAAAAACAAATATTGATTAGCTCAAAGCTCAATTTTCTACCAGCTTCAGTAAAATCTTGACAAAAACTAAGCGTACGAAATTTTAATAAAAATGTTGATGTATATTTGTCTTTACTTTAACTTTAATGATTAATAATGACGTTTTGAAATTGAGGCCGGAAGCTTCTTAGAAAACCCTCGTATATAAACTGTCCCAATAAGAAACGCTTCAATTCAATACTCACTTCAATTCATTATTGTGACTAAAGTGAGTGAATTTTCAATCAAAATGACATATTGAGGACAAAAAATATTTATTTTGAAAAGGTTTACATAATAAATCAAATCAAAATCGCCAGATTACAGATTCACCCTCACAAAAAAATAGAAACGAATCTAGGAATTAATCAAGTAACGACTAGTTTCCTAGAAAACCTAATATCAATTTGCCTACATTCCTTATCGAAATGAGGTATATAATTTCATTTCACAGGTAGATTCTCTTTAAATAATTCCAATAAATATACACAATAGTTTTACGATACAGAAATATTTCAAACACCATTTTACGATTTGAAATTTTAGGAACAGAATGAATGATTTATACTTTTGACATCATTATTTGAAAATTTCTCAGTAATTTTCGACGAAGTTTACCAAAAAATATGTGATAAGACTCATTTATATAGGGAGAGCAAAAAATAAAATACAGTAGTAGGATCGGCTGTCTACACCCGTTTGTTGACGAGTTTATAGAGTAAATTTTTGTCAGAACACGATTGGAACGTTTACTGGAGCGATGAAACGCGACCAAATTTTGTGTAAGCTTGATGAAACAGCCAAAAAGACTCGCGACAAGATTAAAGATCCTTACAGTGAAGCTACCAAGGATATATCAGATGTTTCTGGACGGCACAAGCTGTTCTGAGAAGGTACGAAAAGACAGTAGTCGAAGGATCATCAGAATGAATGTTAATAAATTGAGCATTCATCAAACTCAATATTTTGACATCGTAATGGAAAATTGAACTATGAGAACAGTTGGTGCCGCAATTTGCTTGTTTCCACCAGATTTTTCTCAATTGCTGCAGCAGACTCAGCACAAGTGTCTGCTATTTTGAAAAATTCCAATCGTCTTCACTGTCTTTAACGAATAAATATTAACAAAAAATTGGTTAGTACTTTTAAACGGACTGTGTATATAACCAAAAAAAGCTGAATTTTGAAAAAAATATATTTTCTTGTTGGGTCTGGTGGTGAAAGCTTGTATTAACTGATAATACTTATTATGGAATCTCTCTAATCTCTTACCTCTGATATCTAATCTATTCATGATAATGCAACTTGTAATAATTAGTGAATTCGATATTAGATCAATAGAACTAAACTGATCCTTTGAACCACTTCATCGACCCATTTACGTATCTCCAGTGATTCGTGCTAATTTGCAGATACATAAAGCACAATTAATTCAAGGTTACCTCGAGGGAATCAAATGTATGTAGAAAATTATCAACAAACTACAATAACAATCAATATTAGAGTAGGAAGACGTTATTTTTAATATTATCAAATATGACTAAATTACACTTAATATTGAGACCTTTATTTATATCAGATGTTGATTTAAAATTCTTCATTTTGAATAGATCATACAGTAAGTACACTCTGATTTCATTCATATATTCAATAAATTACAAGCTTTAATATCATGTCGACAAATCAGTAAAACGATTGCAATAAATTATTTTTTCGAATTATGTTAGAAAAAACTAGGAAAAACTGAAGACAAATCTTTGTTTTTATTTAAATAAAGGTTCACATTCGATTAGTAAAAAGCTTTATAGCACATATAAACCCAAAGTGTTGATCATTTTATTTCTGGGGTAACTCTGTTCTTTGGTAGCTAAAAATGTGGGGGTACTATCATTTTCTCGAAGCAGTTCAGGTCATTTTCGACCCCCTACAACTTCGTTGTGGATTAAACTTGAAGCCTGTATTTCTAATAACCGAGTGAGTATCGTATAAACACGGTATATTTCAAATTTCATCCGATTTGAATCAATGGATTATAACTTATATATAGAAGCTTCAAATTTTGAATACAAGATGACGTTTGATACAAATATTCCACATTCAAATAATCATACTGAATTGAATCTCATAAGAGACTGAGAATAATTAGAAATTTTCGAAAAATTGGAGTAAATATCTTATTGGAAAGTCACATTTAAATTTTTTCTCTGACAGCTTAAGAAGAGTGAGTGATGAGCTGTTTTCATCAAGATTTTTGGGGAACATCATCAGGGATTTTGGGATCAAGTTTTTTTAAGCTAAACGGAACAGAACAATTTTATTTCTGGCTCAGTATTATCTAAGTCAATATTTTGTAGCTGTGGTATGAATTTAAGTATAAATTATTTTGAAATTTCATTTTCAGTCTTAATTAAAATATTATTTGACACTGACAATTTGTCGATAAGTCATCCACATCATGATTATCAAAATAGAAATCTGTTTTAACAAGGGGAAAATTAAGATTTTCACATCTCAAAAATATGTAGAATCATCTATGAAATTAATCGTAGTTTTATTTGAGTTTATAAAATAAAACTATAGATTTTACTTTGATTATTCAGGCCTTTTTTATCATTTATAGCTTTCTCTAACAGCCAAAGTCATAATTATTGATATTTTTTGTGATAAATATCTCAAGGATCAAGTTGGTTTTAATAATATGAAAGTTTGCTAAAACTTTTGGAAAGTTAAATACTGACAAAACAGGCAAAAATTGTTATATTTATTTTACCTGTTTCCAGTAAAATAGAACGTTAACTGTATATATTTTGGGAAATTCCCAAAACAAGTTTCAGGACATTAAGATATAATCCATTCAAGGGATTAGTACCTACCGTTGTTACCTGTAAATATTCTCTATTGGTCTTTTACTATAAAGCTTCTCCTACCTTTTAATCTATTCACCAGAGATTTTATATAGAAGGTAGTACATTTTATTTTTCAATTTAAAAGTGTTTTCAGAATTTGAAACAAGGAATTTTGTGTAGTGAATTTGTAATCACTGTTCTTTTATTTCGCTTCGTGTATATTCATATTCGTATAATTGTGTTGTGGATATAGTAAAATTTGCTGGTGAGTCTTTTTTCATTATTTTTTTTTTCTCTCTAAAGAATACTCGAGTCTGCATTTCGGCAGTAATATCATTGAAAAATATACATGGGAACGTCAGGATGTAGAAAAGAATTTTATTGACTTACATCAACTACGACTGACCTTGTGCTTTCATAAAAAGTCAAACATTGTTTTTACTGAATTTCGATGTCAAAACAAACATTAGTTAGTAAAGCAATAACATTCGTATTTTGTTTGATACTTAGAATAATTTGTATTATATACAAAATTTAAAATAATTCCAGTTCAGGACCGAAAAGTATTTTGAAAATATTCTACTGTAATTTTGATTTTTTCCTTTTCTCATTTCTAGGACGTCGGATAATTATTATCCATTTACCCATTGTCCTCCAAATTTTCCTGTCCTGTTCCAATACCATCATTTGATCTATCGCCTTGTTTCCATGTTTTTCTTGGTCTCCTATAGATCTTACTTTCCATGTTAATCTTATTTATTTCGCGCTAAATACTCAAACGAGTTTAATATTCTCTTATTTACTTTTTTTATTGTTTCTTGTCGTGAGTGGTTTCTCATAAATTCTCCTTGTATTTAGTTACCCCAAATGTAAGTTTTGAAACTCTTGTTGTATCGTATACATTCAGTTCTACTTTCTTCGATATCTTCTTCTAATTGAACACTGTTTTATCAAATATTTGTTACTCAATAGTTCTATTTGTTCATCTTTTGTTATTAATATGATTTTGTTTTTATTTTTCTCGTTTATGCTTTTTCTATTTCAATTTACCCTTTCAGTTTTTCTACATCTTTATCATTTTTGTTATTGCTTCCATGTTTCTATGATTTTCTTCGATAATAACGAAGTTTATTGGCATGTTGAGGTATCTCAAGTTCATTTATAGTTGTCTCGTGTATTCCTTAACATTTTTCAATATTTTAATCAATGTTAGTATCAACAATAGTTGCACTTTGACTACCCTCTGATCTTTATCCATTAAATTGAACTTTCCATTTTACTTTTCTATATACGCTTCTAGTTTCTATTTTTGTTTGTTCCACTTGACATTTCTTTGTATTTAATGAATGCTGCTCTCAGGTTTTTGAACTTAAATGCAGTGTTTCTTCTTTTTCGTAACTTTTAAATAATTTAAATGGAATGAAAATAACCTCCTAATACAGAGCCTTCTATCTTTTATTATCTTCTTCGACCCCATTCGTATTTGGATTTGACGCATTTCCATGTCATTTTGAGACTAACTCACTTTAGACCAGGAAAATTAGATCATTTTAGACAAAACATTCTCGATCTGCTGGTTTAGATCGGATCGAGATTCGGTTTTCTTCATTGTCTTCAGATTTGAAACAATTTGATACAAAAATTATCTAAAAGTACATCATTATATCAAAGTGATAAAGAATATATAATGGACGGTAGAGAGGGCGCTCGTTCCTAATCCAACACACAAAAGGGTGTGAAGGAAACGGAAAATTACACACTTACAAAATGACCGGGAAACTGGTCTAGTTATTTCCATTTTTTTTTCACACTTATTTTTTCTTATTTTTACAGATTATGAAGTTCTATGGAATCTTCGGTGTATTATATCACGTGACATTCGTAACGACAATGTTTAATGAATGTAATAATAATAAAAATCCACGCTGTTTGTGTATACACTCCCATGACGAGTACGAATATCAATGCCAGAACGTTTTGATACACGGAGTTCCGTACAAATATTTTCATCTCGATTGCGAAAGTGACAAAAACTTGGAACTTCCCAATTATAAATCCGGAAATACCACATTGGTTAGAATTAGATTGTGTCCATTACCGGATCGTTTATCATCTTTATTGAAGAAATTCGATATAAGAAGTGTTAAAAAACTGATTTTGTTCAATACGCCGATTCGAGGAAATACTTCTTTTGATAAAAATACGTTTAACGGTTATTCAGAAATAGAAGAGCTAACTTTAGATTCTATAGAAAATCAAATAGATAACGATGTATTGGACAATTTTCAAAAATTAATTCAATTCAATTTAGGAAATAGTGAAATTTCAAAACTTACAAATTTCAATTTTCCTGCAAATCTAAAAATTCTACATATAACTGAGAGTCGTATCACTAAAATACCTAAATTAACGGTATCCAAAGAACTAAAAGAACTTCATTTATGGGGAAACGATATACATAAGTTGGAAACAGAAGATTTTAAGAATTTAAAATACTTAGAATCGCTGGATCTTAGTTCCAATAGTATATCTTCCATAGACGAAGATAGTTTTGCAGATTTGAAAATGTTGCGCGATGTAAATTTCAATTTTAATAACCTGAGACAATTGAATAAAACCATATTCAATAATAATAAAAAATTAGATACAATTCTACTTAGTTATAATCCCTATTTAGAACTACACAATGAACTATTCGTCAACTTATCACAGTTAAAAACTATCAATTTAAAATACTGTCGAATCAGTAATCTACCGGAGCAATTATTTAAAGATACCAAAAATATACGCGAGATACTATTAGGAAATAACGAAATAAAAATAATTCCACCCTCGTTTTTAGCGGGATTAACTAAATTGGAAATTCTCGATTTAAGTGAAAATTCAATTAGTGCACTTCCCGATCAAATATTTATTGATCTCGTTGAATTACAAACGTTGAAATTGAATGACAATAATTTGAGTACAATTACTGAAAGTTTGTTTGGCAACACTGCCAACTTAGTTACTTTATCCCTTAAGAATAACAGAATTAAAAGTATCCACATCGAAGCTTTCGAAAATCTACAGAATTTAAAATCGATAGACCTTTCCAATAACTTATATAGGCATGAATATTATTACGAGGCGAGTCCGTTTGTGGGTTGTGAAGCTTTGGAGAATATCGTTTTGAAAAACAACCAGATTGAAACTTTCCCTTCCCTCTTTATTACCATGCAGAGTGTGAAACAAATTGATTTAAGTTCCAATAAAATAGAAAGCATTCAGGTGAGAACTTTCATATATAAATATTAATTTGTAACGATATTTGTAAAGGGGTGAATTGAATAGAAAAAAAAAAACAAGTTCAACGTTTAAGTACACTTAATTGCCAACTAATTATTTTTTTTTATGTTTCAGCTTGCCGAAATAGCAAGTACAGTATTCTCAGAAATCGAAATAATTGATTTGAAAAATAATAAAATAGAAGAAGTTGATTTTATCGGCGTTGAAACAATTTTAAAAGAAAGTTTAGAAGAACGTTTCGATCTTATAACAGAAAGAATGAATAAAGTTATTTTAGATTTAAGAGAAAATTCTCTACCATGTGATTGTCAAAATTTCGATCTAGTAAAATATTTCCATAATCAATTAGATCCACGTAAGTTTGAATATCAACCAGTTTAAGTTAAATTAAACCAAATGAAGGTGAGGTAAAATCTAACCAGAACGTGAATCAGTTCCTTGGTTTGTTCTACAAAAATTGACACGTCAGGTTTCCTTGTTATAACAAAACATATAACAAAAATAATTGGTACATTCCAAAGCTTTGTATGACATTATTATGACACCTCTCGTATGGTTTAAGTTATACCTCACCAGCAGAAGTCAATTTGTAAAGATTGATACAACGATGACTTCTTGCAATCCAATAGAATGTGGAGTGTCTCAAGGTTCCATTTTGTTTCTTACTTGGGTATTTACTCGGTTTAAACGGAGAGCTTCTTCAATTTTTGAAGAATCATTACAAAACTATCCACTTAGGAACGCAAAACACGATTAATCTATTTACTCAAAGCTCTGAATTGGTTAAGGGCTCAATATTTTACAACGCAAAAAACTGCACAATCATTTGCCAATTGAAATCAAATCTATAACATCTTTTGCAATAATTTAAAAGCATATTTACTAGAAAACGCCTTCTACTCTTTAATTTTAATAATATTAAATGTTTAAGGATTGTTGTATAGTTAATTTTTCATATAAACATTTTCAAAAGTAGTTTTCTTGTATATATTTTATATTCAAAATTAATTTTTTTTAGTTATTTGTATTTTTTTCACAAACTGTAGACAATTTTTCGACAATAAAGTATTTCTCTTTCAGCAAGTCTTCGTAATATTTCGATTTATAGTTTTCTAGAAAATTCAATTCAGTTTTCGTATCCTCTAGTTAATTTTTTTCTCTGCGAGTTTGTGGAATTTCTCTTTTAAATATATAATTAATCCTTTACCTTCTTTAGACATAGTTTTTACTAAATTTATAATCGGGTCGATATATAGTAGATATAAATTTATTATATCAATTATAAACCAAATTCAATTAATTTTAATTTTTAGTTATTGAAAACAGTATTGAAATATTAGTGGGAGACACACTTTGTCGAAATAATAGTAAAAGAATCGTTGACGTTTATCCACAAGACGTAAACTGTATCATCATCGGTATTAATTGTCCTTTAGAATGCGACTGTTTTTGGAGACCGTACACTAAATTTGTGGAAGTAGATTGTGCTATGAGGAATCTTACATACTTTCCCAAAATAAACATCAATACGACAAAATTGGAAGTAAACTTGAATGGAAATAAAATCGTCGATAGTCCAAGTCCAGAATTAGGATATGACAATGTACAAAATTTGATTCTATCGAATAATAATTTGGAAAATATTCAATGGATTCCAAGAGGTATAGAGGTGGGTATCTAATTAAAAAATAGATCATATGCTTTTCCCTATTCAAACATGTTCAAAATTGTGAGTTGTTTGCCTATAAAACTCGCATGTCTAATTGATTTGAATGATCGGCGATCTTGTTTCTCACAGTATGAAGCAGGATTTTTTGGTCCAATTTCCAACAATATTATCCTCAATATCCATATTTTAGTTCCAGTCAGAATTTATTTGATTCAGTAACAACTAATTTTTGAAATCCTTCTGAACATTTTCGAGAATAGCCTGGTGTTGTTTTTAAGCCTCATGTTTGTTTAAATTCAAGTGGATTCAATTTTCGAACATATTGTTCAGAGTATCTTTGTTGAAGAAGTTTGTCATTCACATTTAAGATATCTACCATCAGCTCTATCCATATGAAAAACTCAATCTTCCACGACTTATATAATAACTCGATTTGTAATTAAATATTTAGATCTGCTACCATATTTTTTTTCTAGTTATTTACTGTACTTTCCGAAATATCACTTTGTATAGTTTTTTTGTGAATACTACCAATTTTTTACGGCATTAATAATTCCAACTTAAGAAGCTTTCGAATTTATTAATTATAGAAAAAGCTGTTAATTTGATATATGAAAATATTAAATTTCCAAAATGTACTGCGCGTTTGTGATTCTTGAATACGAATCTTACAGCTTTCTTTTAAATCGAATATTTATTTTGAAAAAATCTATTTTTTTAGATATTCTGACTGATTTATGTTCGGAATATTGACAAATTACTGTACTAAAATACGTTTTAAAGTGTTTATTCAAATTGACGTTTTCACAAAAGATTTTTACATTTTAGATTCTCAAAGTAAATGGTAACAACTTGTATAACCTTGACGTTGGAATATTTAATGGAACAACAAAGTTAACATCGATGAATTTGGCTGATAATCCTTGGGAATGCGAATGTTCGGCAACAGATTTACAAAATTTTTTGAAATCCCACTACAAATTGGTAAGTTTCACAGTGAAATCAAATCTTATAAGTCAATAATTGTACTTACATCTTCTGACTTCAATTGAGGAATCAAATCAAAACAAAAACATAGATAATCTAAATGTTAAAACCTTGAATTATACTTACCAATTCTTTGAGCACCTAGCTCCAGTAATTTCTGGCTCTGGAGGATGAATTATTTCACAAAGAATTCAAGAGAAGAAATTTATAACTTCTACAAGTGACTATGTTTTTGCTGGTTAGGCTCAGAACTCATTGAGTGATGTGTGAAGGCCAGCAAATGATTCTTATTAAGAATGAATTTATCTGTTCGAAATTAGGGATACTGTACACAATAAATTCTTCTTGGACAAAATTAAATCGTACACTATTGATGAAATATACGAATTCTTGGAAACGAATAAGATCCGTCGTATAATCCAGACTTGGCATACGAAGATTTCTTCTTGAGAGAGGAATATTTTGTAAAAAATGTTTCCAGTTGTGCTAAAGATGTGTTAAGAAGTGATTTATCGACAAACAAAACTGTTAGTCACATAATATAAATAGTTTTTTAATTAAAAGTCACAAGCTCGAGATAAATCAATTTTTTTTGTTTTATTTCAGGTGAATTCCAATGAAGTTTTATGCTTTAACGACGGAACACCTCTAGTAGAAAAAAACGACCTTTGTCGCTACTCTTTTGCATTTAAATTAAGCGTCCTGCTAACCGTTGGATTCCTAGTTTTTTTAGTGATTTCGTTGGGGTGTTACATATCTTACAGAATGGAAATTAAAATTTGGTTATATTCCAGAAATTGTTGTTTATGGTTTGTAGCAGAAGATGAATTAGATGAAGATAAGAAATATGATATTTTCGTTAGTTTTGCCCGACAGGACGAAAGACTTGTTACCGATTATCTTCTACCCGCTTTAGAATCCGGTCCTGAACCCTTCTCAACTTGTGTTCATTTCAGAGATTGGATTCCCGGATCGACGATAATGTCCAATATCCGTTATTCGATTTTAAATTCTAAAAGAACTTTAGTTGTTCTTTCTAATAATTTCCTAGATAGCGTTTGGAGTAAAAAGGAATTTTATTTAGCACATACGCATGCCATTAACGAAGGCAGAGCTAGATTAATAGTCATTAAATACGGCGATATCGATGAGAGTAAATTAGATGGCGATCTCAAAGCTTATCTTGACACCAACACTTACTTGGAATGGGGAAAACCATGGTTTTGGAACAAACTCGTGTACGCTTTACCCCATTCGCGTAAAAAAAAATTGTTTCCGCCTAATGTGTGACAAATAAAAACAATTTTTCAATGTAATTCGTTATTCGTTTCATAAATATGTGAATACTTTTCTGTGATAATGAATCCTACTGTTTAAAATTTAAAATTTTAATGATTAATTCACCCCATTCTTATAATTTTCTTCACTGAAATGTCATTTTAAAGTAATTTCAAAACTTGTTTTCGAATTTATATAAAGACAACTACCCTACATAGGTTTTGAATCTAGAAATTGAATCTTTTACCGATACAAATTGTGATGAAATGTATTTTTCATTTAGAAATCTTGGAATGTTTTGAAATTTAGTTTAGGTTAGTTATTTTGGATCTTAAAACTCAAGGAATACAAAGTATTATGAAAGAAATTAGTATTAATATGTTGGAACGATTTAAATCTCGATTTTTTCTAAAATAGGATAAAGAAATATGGAATTCATTCTTCTTATGAATACCTACAACTGAAATACCTTGTATTCTAAATAATTTTACTGATACTGTTTTTAAATATTCTCATTTTGATGAAATTACAATAAATTTTTAGTAAATAATGAAATGTTAGTTTTCTTCAAAACCAATTTCACCCAATACCCAAATAAACTCGAAAAAATACACAATAACAAATTGATTGATTGAGAGCCTCAAGCCCTGCAAATCATCTGGCGAAGATAGCAAAGAACTAAACAAGATTCAAAGGCTAATCTGTCACTAAATTGGCATTTAGCGACGTCTACAGACTAATTCAGACGGTGAAACTGAAGCTGATAGATCACCTAAGGATTCTAGAGCTAATCAAGCTAGAAACTCGTGACAAATCAATGGACTAATACATAGCATGTTGCACAAAGATACCCCATTCGAAGTGGTAATTAACCACCACCAATCATAGGTCAACAAAAACCTTTGGTGCGCAGACGGTTCGAAGTTAGCGCAATCATAGGCTGTCTATACATCAAAAAGGCCTTGAAGGTCCTGAAAGTTATTTAATGCACATCTAAATTAATGTGGGGGTGTGTATAAACTGGTCCACAACTCTAGTATGGCCTCACGAGATGCCACATCAAAAATAAAAGACTGAAGAATCCGATGAAGTGAAAATAGAGAAACAAAGGTCTTCTTTGGAAGGAGTTTATGGCTGTAAAGCCCAAACGACTCTCCAAAACAATTTACATTGTAATCAAAAAAATTTTGATGAAATATTGATTGAGTAGTAAAGATATGAAGTGAAACAATTCAGTTTTTTCAATAAACAATGTTAGATAATACCCTAATAAACTTGTTATTTTCGTTTTAATCTGCGAGAGGTCTATACATCTAGGAACATCATTCACCATTTTTTCAGTTGGAGTTGCTAGCACTAAACTAATGTGCTCAGAAATCTCTCTAAAAAGCACTTGAATACATTCTTTCAAATAGTCAAAAAGGCCTTGAAGGTCCTGAAAGTTATTTAATGCACATCAAAATTAATGTGGGGGTGTGTAAAAACTCTAAAATTACGAGTTAACAAAAACAAAGTAACCCCAGGCCACCAGGGGATTCCAGGAAATGATGAAGCAGACAGCCTTGTCAAAAAAGAGGCAACGACTTTGGTCCACAACTCTAGTATGGCCTCACGAGATGCCACATCAAAAATAAAAGGCTGAAGAATCCGATGAAGTGTTAATAGAGAAACAAAGTCCTTCTTTGGAAGGAGTTTATGGCTGTAAGGCCCAAACGACTATCCAAATCAATTTACCTCAAAAAAATTAGTAAAGATATGAAGTGGAACAATTCAGTTTTCTCAATAAACAATGTTAGATAATACCCTAATAAACTTGTTATTTTCGTTTTAATCTGCGAGAGGAGATATAAAAACCTTTTGCCCATCTTCGAGCATTCACAATAACAAAATTTAATCACTTTAATCACATACAGAAATTGTTTAGTCGATTCAAGATTCATTTATACAGAAAGGTGTCAGGAGAATCGTATAAAAACTACATATTTCTAATATACATTGTTTTATTCGTAAAATTGATAATTTTTGAATATAAAAAAGTTTTTTAGTTAAAAGTACACAAATAATATGATTAACAATGTAAAATATTAATTAAAACTTCATCATTTCATTTATATTGGAAAGTTTTTCACTACTCTTCCCACTGTTTTAAAATGTTGAGCTCAATCTTCTTATTTAAATATGAATCGGAGAAAACAGGACAAATTTGAAGGTTTTCCTAATTACGAACTACACCAAATGAAAACTATTTGAGAAAAATATGATCAATTGAGGAGATAATCACAAAAACTGACGGTTACATTCTCAGTAACCAGAAAAATATCTGAAACCAGACACAAATTTGAATATTTTCAATATTTATAAGAAATTGTAGAGATCGACATAATAAAATAGAGGGATACACATGAGAGAACAAACAAAAAAGAAAATGAATTTCAGCAAATTGGTCTTTGCTATTTACGTCAAAAAATGGATTTAGAATTAAAAAATTACATTAAAATATATTAAAATATAACCGAGTAAAAGTGAAGGTAAGCAGAAGATCCCTTAAACATTCCTAACAGTAGAAATATTCATTTTAATGAATCGGCGATGAAATTTAAGATATTTTCAAATATAATGAAAATATTTAGATAGATATCCATTCTAACCTTCTTATAGATATTATGTAATCGTCATACATAATATAAAAAAACATATTTTATCAACCTAATTACAATATACATATATACATTATAAACTTATGCTATACGGGGCGTTTCAAATTATCACAAACATTTAAAAGTATTTATATTTCGTCTTGACGCATAACCAAAATGTATGTGATATTTCTAAACTCTAAGTCTAGTCAATTTTGTTGAAATTTGTACCAAAAATCATATTTCAATATTTAAATCAACTGGGAAAAAATTAACAGTATCATTGTTCAACATTTTTATGTTTTTACTAAATTTAGAAAATATCAAATCGCTTATCCCCTTATTATTTAAGCTCGTTTTCAAAAACTGTATATAATGATCTCTATTCAGTTATTTTATATACGGTATGTGATTAAATTCCTTTATACTAGAAAGTTACAATAATTATCTATTAAACAGACGTTCAATGTCTGGAATATATTTATTGAATTGAACAAGGAATATATTCAAGAAGATGAATGAAGAAATGAAAAAATACAGAGGTCGTCATGAGTCAAGCAACACTCATAAATCTGGCAACGCTGTCGTGTTTCAGACAGTTCTATCTGTATAATAATAACAAGTAGACAATGCCTAAACTCGTCGCTACCAAATCTTTCAACAGTATAAAAGACGTAACAGAAATTCTTAACAACGGGCTCTGTTGGCGACGCGCCGCGCTTTCGACGACCGATATCAGTGACAACTAACGAAACGCTGGCGCTGAAGTTAGTTGAGCAGCCGAACTAATCTGCAGCGCGGCAATTTTGCGAGTGGTCTTCATTGAAGAAGAATTAAACCTGTCTGAAATGTGTGTGTGTGTGTATGTATGGGAAGTAAACCCTTTTTCGAGTCCCTTCTGCAAATTCTATAAATAAATTTGACTATAAATACTGAAATAAAGTCAGAACTCATTTTTTTTATAAAAAAACAACTTCGACAGGTGAATTTTCGAGATGGAAATGACAAGTTGAACATCAAGCAAGTGTTAGAACTACATCTCAAAATATTGTAGCTTAGCTACTGGTTGTCAAAGCGATTTCGTGTAAGCAAAAATTTTCATAATAACATGGAGCTCGTTTTAGAACTAACGTTATATTAAAATGCGTTATTATTTCGCCGAGAAGTACTGACTGGAACAGAATAAAACCTCCACTTAGATTATTCCATACGAAGGTTATATCAGAAAGTTATCATGAAATTGCTGCAGATCTGTTTAGAACTAACTAAAAGTCAAATATAACAGATTTCCAAGCTTGTAGCTATCATGACATCTTCTAAGCTAGATGATATTCATACTGAACACACTGTTTATTACACTACAACTCACAATTGCACTGCCTGACGCGCGTTTCGATAACCAAATTAACATCTTCATAGACTGAAGGTAAACTAAAACTCTGAAGACGATAACTTGGTTATCGAAACGCGCGTCAGACACTGTAATTTGAGTTATGGTGTTTGAGTTGTAGTAAAACAGTGTGTTCATTATCTTTATATTTATCTTTGCAAACGATTCAGAACTTTTGTAGTAGACTAGACTCATAATTTATATACTGATTGAAACATGTAGGAGACTACAAAAGTGTCATTGAGACATTTTTTCATTCTGTTAATGATTTTTTAAGCAAGTTTTAGTGTCTATTATTGAATTAATTAATAAACTACTCGTGGAATACGAATCATAGTGAAATATTTTACGTGAAAAATGTATTCACACACAAATCATTCAATAAACAAAAAATAGATTCCGAATTTTTGGAACAATGATGACTTTTAATGAGTTTTTATTGAATTCTAGTATGAAATGAGAGAGTAGTAGAATGATCAATGAAATAAATCATCAACATCTTCTTGGTCTTTTTGTTCGTTTCGGATATTATTAATAATAGTTATGGCGTAATTTAAATCGCCGTTGTTGTCACAAAAGCCTTTGAAGTAATCGTGATTGCTCGATAAATACTTCTTACCAAGAAACTTAAGATTATCGTCCTTCAAATAGTAACAAGGTCCCATGAGACTGATCACTTCCATATTTGTTTGCGTATCGAAAACGGTTATTTTGAACGAATATTGACGTAGTTTTGACGGTTTATTCAAGACGTATACGGCAAATCTTACGGTTCCCGAATCTTCGATAAGATCCCAAGTACACCTGAACACAGTGTCGAATATATAAAATAAAATGAAGTAATTTCTATTCATTATGTTATAGAAATTTGTCACTTTGAGTTTTTGTTTGTTTTCGAAAAACAGATTATCGGGATGAAGGTTACGGCAGTGATCCAGAATTTCCGATTTCGATCCACGCCACTCGCATTCATTGAATCTACAAAAAAATCATTAAAAAACGTGAACGTAGATGAATTTGTTGAAATTCGATAGATTTTAGGTTTATATTTTATTTTTTACACATAATTTTTGACGTTAGTTTAAGATAAATCGTCCCTACTTGTACCTTTTCATCAGTTCTATTATATAGAACTGAAAATCTGTTAGAGTCAAATTTTATCTGAATAGAACGTGAAATAATTAAATCTTACGAGGTTTATTCCAAAAATATCATACTTTCATGGTATATTCAGTGAGTTATAACTTTCAAAATAGTCCCCATTTTATTGGGGTGCTCCAATCTCCTGAAGCTGAAAGTCAACGAATTCGTTCCTATATTTTCAAACGTTTTTTCATTATAGTGAGATGTCTGAACCGAAAACTACTTCGAGAGATTATGAATTTTGGAAAGTACAAACAGGTTAATTGGTTAGGTTAAAATCTTTCAATTGCTGTTTATAGTTCACTAACCTTAAAGGACATAAAGCGGGTGAGAAATCGCAATATTCCTGATGGTCCGTCATAACATCTCCTTTTCCTCTGAAGACACATCCTGAAAAGTAATTATACTCATAACAGTATTCATTCATACAGTAATATAAAGTTATAATGATATTTTCGTAACCAAACCGAAATATTTATGAGTTGAGATTAAGATTAAGATTCCGCCTTTTAGCGTCACAATGGAAGTTTATTCTATCGATGATTTTCATGTATTTACCTGTGTTATATATGCCAAGTTACAATTTATGTTAATTTTCTTAAGAATGTCTCTTTATAGCGAACGGTTTCTTTGGCATGTACAACGATCTAAAGATCTACATATATCCGAAACCATAAATCTTATCGAGTTGAAAAAAAAGTATCTTTAATTGAAAAATCGATTAAGAAAATAATTTTTGCTATTTTTGGATTGTACAGGGTGGTAAAAGGATTGTTAGCCATTATTATTATAACAAACGTAATCATCCATTGAGAATTGAACTTTGAACGCCTATAACTCAAAAACTAGAGGACGTACTTTAAAATTTTTTATCACAGCACGATTATTAAGTAATCTACTCCCGAATTTGAAACTTTGGAAGCTGGATGAAATGGATAATGGAGCTCTACTAATAAAGGATGTTACGGCTGGTAATCAAAAGTAGAATTTCTTTCTGTTTCGTTCCTTCGAACGTGGTTAATATATGGATTGAATGATTTAAAAAAAAAATACTTACCTTGATCATAATATTTACAGGGAAACGATAAAGTAGCGTGGATTTGTTCCAATACAATACACCTGTAAGGACTTTTGTTGGCTCTACAAAGAGCGCAATTTTTCAGTTTGTCAAAACAACTGCTGCAGTAACTATGTCCTGATAAACAGAGTCTGATTGGTGGAATCATGTATTTGAAGCAAACCGGACATTCAAATTTACTTATGAGGCTATTTTCAGATGTACATTCCATTATTTTAAAACCTAGAAGCTAACAAACATCCTTTGGCTTACGATTATCATAAAAAAAATTAGTCTGGTCCAACATATTGTTTTTTAGAATGGAAATATTGAAAAAAAACTCACCTCTTTACGGAATATTCTTAATAAAACATTATATAAACAGACAACAATACTTAATGTATTAGATCAGGTATGGCAGTTATTCGAAACTGAATACAAACCTACAAAAGGAATCTACTTTATATAATTTAGTAAAAAATGATTTTTTCTTTATATAATCTACACTACTGAATAACCTACACCAACACTCACAATTACATTGTCTGACGCGACTTTGCAGTTTACCTTCAGTCTCTGAAGACGACAACTTGGTTACCGAAACGCGCGTCATACAGTGTTGGTGTAGTGGTTGTGTAAACAGTGTATTCAGTATTACTTTTTATACTAATAACGGTTTTGTTTTGTACTTAGATAAGCTTTAACGTCAAATCTTATCATTATAAATTTAATAACAATAAACAAAACAATTTTATTAATAAAATAAACGCCATGATTAACAGATTATAAACTTGAAAAAATACTAGTAAAACCGAACCAAATTACCAAACTTTTAGCGATGTTTATGAACAATTAAAACTTTCAACGCTTCAACACGATAATGATATGACTAAAACATATTTTTGTTTTCCACGGAAATTAGATTTTAATACAAATCAATGATTATCAACAACTATGGTCAGGTCAATCAAAGTTAAGAAGCAAGATTCGTTATTATCGAGACAAACAGTAAAGAAGTGAAAAAAATTTGATTCATAGATTTAATACGATGTTTGGATTACTTTGTAGAAGTTGGGGTGTCGAAAAGACTATGATCGTCATGGTGAAACACCAACAAAAATAAAGTTAGAACTGATATGTGCTGAGCTTTCTGCATTTTTATAATAATGCAGACATACAATTACAACAATAGGTAATTAGGTGACTGGAACTCATAATTGGTAGGGCTAGAAAATACTACGCCAGCCCAAGATACACATTTTTGTGAGAGAAACCCCAATAAATCAAAATACAAGTCTAAAAATAGAGGTTATGATATCCGGAGCTTTACAAAAAAAAATAGCGACGAAATCACAAGAAATTACAAAAAGGCGTCAAATTTTTTTCATTGAAGTTTAACGTTTCTCGACAGAAACAAAAATTACACAAAAATTTGGGGGTTAGTAGGGAGAAAAGTTATAACAAGCGAATGTACGGGATACAAATTGAATTGAATGATTACCATGAATTATAACTGCCCCAACGTTGACAGGATTTAAAAATAATACATTTGATGCTTCTACTTTGTGATAGTTTCCACCCCTTAGTTTTGTAGTATCATCAACTAACCTTTAACTGTTTTTACGTATATCTAAATTTTCATAATTTTTGTTGACAACTTTTTCCGTCTTTTATCTTAAATATATTTATTTGTACTGTGCTGAATTTTATTCAAAATAAAAGCGGAATATTTGAAAAAATTAGAAGGTCGTAAAAACAGTCAAAGACAAACCCTTGACGAGACCTAAAAAAAACTCAATAAGAAAAATTCTAAAAGTAATTTTCTCTAATTATATATAATCTAGACATTAGAAGCTTTCTGTTGGAAATGAAATGGATAAACGTTTTTTTTTTGTTAACAAATATTTGGAATGTTTTAATTTTACAATGTGTTAATTGTTTACAAATCAACTACGTGATCAAATAACACCTCTAATTATTCTAATTGAAGTAAAATTTACTAAAATTTTTATGCTTATTTAAATACAAAATATCTATAATACGAATCGTATCTTTTAAAGAAGATTCTCACCTTATAATCGGTCTAACTGTCATCATGTTTAGTACGATATTCAAAATTGATATTATGATAGAAAACACGACAATCACAAAATATATGAACATACCACCGTAACACGTTTTGTCGCACAATCAAAAACTAAAATGTCTATCAGTCTCAGCTCAAAAAACCTATAATGCAGTATATTTTAAAAATTCGAGTAGACGGAAAAAACTAATCAAAAAAGCCCATTAAAATATTATTGCTGAATATAAAGTTATAGTACAATGAATTTTTGAAAATGTATTCGAATTATAGATACATAGATACCGGGTGATCAATATATATATATATTATTACAAAATTTTTTATTTCTACAATACATTTTACAAATTGACGAAACTACCTACTAATAAATTTCACCAGGGAACCGCAATATTTTCAAAATTATTTTACTCTGCTTTAAAATACCTAACTTGGGAATAAATGAGGTTAAGAATTACAGACGATATAGTCTAAAGCTGGAAGGACTTAACAGGATAACATAGAACGAGGAGGCGAGTAAAATAAAACATAATTATTGATACAACAAAATTGTAGTGACATTTCGTTTGGAAATAATGACAGAGAACCTTGTAAAGAGTATTGTTCATAGATAGGATCTATAACGAGGAAATCATTTGAAGTATAGGGAGTTAAAGACATTAAGCACATAGCTAAAACGAGACTAGAAGATAAGTAGAAACGCCCCAATAGACTTGGCTGCAAACGAAACAAAACCGAAAAACGTAATTTGCTTATAGTATTTCCGATATATCAATCTCCTTCCATTTTTCAGTGTCTAACTTTATAGTGTTTAATTTGTCTTTTTGTTATTTTTATTCATTCATCAAATTTTCCGTATTCTATAATTTTCTGATTCTCCTATTGACCAATAAATCAAAATTAATTGTGATCAAATGGATTCCAGTTCAATATCCAGTAGAATTTAATTCCGTGAACGTTTATTAATATTTTCAATAATAAAATATAAGTCTGAACTATATAATTTAGTAAAAATCATTTTTATCAATCGTAACATTTTGAGAATCGCCGAAAGTCGAAAATAAAACATCCAAAATAAATGATTGTTTTTATGCTTTCGCCTAGCGAGATAATAAAATTGCAAATGTCATTCCCGCCCTTTCCTAAACAACCAGAGCAAAAATATCAAATGCTAGATTACTGTGTCATTTTTCAAACTTGATACGTACATGCGAAAAAAAAATGCCGTTAAGAGCTAAGATACTTCAGATCGATCCAACTGCAGATATACACATACCGGATATATTTCAAATTTGAAAAAGGTGTTAAGATAAAGTGTCTCAATGTGAAAACAAATAACATCATATAGAAACATTTATCAGTTAAACTAATTATATATTCTTTAAAATAAAATGAAAAGTGTTACTTCAAACAACGAAGCAATGCAAAGAAAAACAAGCGAAACAACTTATTAACGACTCTATAAAAAACGTAACGTTTAACCCGAACGTGAATTAGATCAAACCAAAATTCTCATCCTGCTTATAAAATATTAATAAACAGTCATTAATAATTATTATTAATTTGATTATACTTGAATACAAACTGTATTATTAATGAACTTTGTCTCATTAAATCATAGTAGGTAGGTAGGTAACGAGAGCCCTTTGAAAAAGTTATTTATTTTGATAATTTACGTTACACCGAATGGATTGAGTTGGGTAGTCGTCTTTTTATTCTCCATACGAAAATTTCCATAGGCGCACACAATAAACTTGACGTGTATGTAACTAACAGATCTAAGAATGTCGATTATCTATGCTTCAAAGGTGAGGTGTGTGAGATCATAATCCCAGGTACAGACTGATTATTGTAAAACCCAGATTGGTAAGATAGGTATCTCCCATGACCAGAGAAATTTCGAAGCTGTGCTTTCAAATCCTATCCTAGTGTTTCTGTTAGGATACGTAGCGAACTAAAGCTGTCTCTCACTCTGATAATCTTACATAGATGCTAAGGATAATTCATGTTTGTCCTCTTTGGTCGTTTCTCAATTGCTGATCAGCTTCGGAAACCCTTCCGCTGTTTCCCTAGAGTGTAATTCGTCAGTTTTCACATTTGGATGTTAAAGCAGATCCTTAGCTCTTTGAATTTTGTTCGTTCCAACTTTTTGTAGATATGTTGAGTCCTTAAGTACTCAGGTAAGGTCTTTGCGTTCCTCGGGAGTAGTCTAGGATGTTATATGGCACTCCAGTCCATCCAATATATTCTTGTTCATTATAAACAACACTCCCTGGCTCTTCCCTGCACTGATTATGATAATAGGTGTCGATCCGGTTCATGATTTACTCAAGAGTTGTTGCTAATGAGATACAAGATACAACTTATCTCAAATAGTGCTAAAAAAGTAGGAAATCTTGGTAATGTAGAGGAGATACAAACTTTCTTAATGTATGTTTTTTTCATTAATTTCTTTTGAATTAAAAATAAAATTTCAAACTTTCAACTCTTATCCTATCAACAAATATTAACATTTAAAAAAATTATCGATATTTTTGTGGGAAAATATAAAGTATGTAATGTTATTCTGATTACGAATTAATAAAATTCAATTGAAAAGCTAGATCATTAATAACAGAATGCAAATATCGAAAGTTAGTTCAACAAAATATTATTGCGACGACACTGTTTAAAATAGCAACACGAAGCACCGAGTGAAATTTTTGATGGGGTCTTTACCTGACCTAGGGTAAAACAAGTTTAATTGGCGGATCATACAATGATCCCAAATTCATATATTCAGTTAGATGTCTCAAAACAACCTTAGTAAATCGAATCATAGAGTGTGGTTGAAATTCACTCGTTCTCAAATCAGTTGAGGTTAGGTTTTGTTTCCGTTAGAAATATTAATAGAATAGATAGAAATATTGTTTGTGTAGTTGTGTTTTTTGGTTTCAAAATTATATTGAGTGATAATTTGGGTAATAATATATAAGAAGCACATTCCATAAAATCAGTTTTAAGTGAAAAGTGTATCGAAATGTAGTGAATGGTATCCAGGTATTCAATAATTATAATAATAATTAAATATTTAGTTAATTGAAAAAATGTAATGATTAAAAGTACGGAAACTGCTTATGTATGATATTTCATTCATTTTTGTATTGATATGAACCAAGTATTTCATATTATTCATCCTATATTTAATAAAATAAACAACTGGAAGCGGGAAATTTGAAAATTTCTTGAATTAAATATTTTTTTGGTAGAACTATTTCTGATGTTAATAACTCATATTCAACGTTGTATATTTACCCATAAAACATCACTTATATATACCTCAATGTATATTCCTGTAGAATTATTGTAAACTCTTAAATATTATTAGTTTTTTTTTAATATTTATAGCATACGAATCGTCCTTTTTAACTTTCATGTAAGAATGTCCACTTATTTTATATAATTTACTACAGGGTGATTCTTTAAGAATGTCCAATGTCCTGTAGATTCTAGACCTGAAACTATTTTTTTTTCCTTCTTATTTCAGGAGTAATATGGAAAATTATTTGGAAAAGATGCTCTTGGAAGAACTTTCTTGTCCGGCATGTTATAATTATATGTCACCTCCCATAAATCAGTGTCAAGAAGGTCACAGTATTTGCCACGAATGCTTCAATCAAGTTAAGATTTGTCCAACCTGTAGAGGAAAGAAAAGCGAATCTTGTAGAAATTATTCCTTGGAGGCTATTTATAGAGTGTTGAACATACCATGTAGGAACCAATTTCTAGGTTGTGATTTTATTTCTACTGGAGCTTATATCAACAATCATCAAAAATATTGTTGGTGAGATTCTGTATTTAATTTTATGATCATTTACAATTGATTATCTAAAAATCATTTTTAGGTTTAGAAAAAATAAATGTCCTTTCTACAACTACGACAATTGCCATTGGGAAGATTCTATGAACAATTTGAAAGACCATCTGACGCGTGAACATTCTAATAATTTTTATCAAAAAGAAAGACAAAAATTCGTATCTCAAAATTTTAAAAAAATCAAAGGTTACCATTACATTTTCGCCATCATGTTTGCACATGGAGTCTACTTCAGATTAACTTGGGAAGTTCAAGAAGCAGGAGGCTAGTATATTATAATTATACGCCGACATTTTGTCACAAATATTTTATGTTTCAGGTCTGACGCGATGGGCAGTTCAATATATGGGTGATCCAGCCGAAGCAGAGTTATATAGTTACAAACTAGAAATCAATAAATTTATAGAGTCCAAACATTCACTAGTTCCTCTTACGTACATTTCCACGTGTGAAGTAAAACCGGAAAAGGGTAAATTCGAAAACCATAGATGTTTTTATATACACAAATATCAACTGGATGAGTATTGTTCCAGCAAAGGCGATCTACACTACAAAATTACAATTTATTCTTCAGATAGCACCGATGGACTTTCAGATCCTATAAAAGAATTCGAACAGAAATTGAAGCAGCGTAAAAATAATGCTTTAGCAGTTATCAAAGAAGAAGATTAGAGAAAATTGAGACTTACCATTCATAATGATCAATAATGATCCGTTGGAAATTTTAAATTATCTCCTTATTAATTATGATATTCATACTATTATTTAATGCTGAAAATAATTTATATTTAGATGTCTGACATTAGTTTTAAATATCTTTGTATAATTAAAAAATAATAATTTTCATCGATTCTTTTAAACTTCATGGATTAGTATTCTAAACTTGGTAGTTTCTAGTCTTTCATCGTCCAATATCTTCAATTTCAGTAGCCAAATTTATTCCTTCTATAAAGATTTATTACCTAAAAGATTTTCCACACGACTTCATACAAAATATCCACGTTTGTTTTGGCAAATGAAAATTTCTTTTCTTGATTGTTTGTAGTCTAGATTGTCGACAATCGATTATGTATTTGGAGCGTTTCCACGAAAAAGTATTTATTTATTGTACACTTTTTTGGCAACAGTATCGTTAATACTTTGAGCTAAATACCCATGTTCCATTTTTTTCAATTTATACACTCAAAAACTCAAAAAAAACTACTAGTCTATGTAGTAGGAAATTGATTTAATTCATATTGAAAGTGATGACTACAATACAACTCATAACCTCGAAGCAAGTCATATCTTCGAGTGGTGTTATTTTATTATAATTATTTGCTTCATCTATCTCATCCTCCGTTGTGCCAAAATAAATCTTTGTTCGTGTTTTCGGCGTCATTCTTACCCTTTGGTTTTGAAAATTGTTAAACTGAACTGGTTTTGCAGATGCATCAAGAGTCGCTTCGATCGTTTGGTACCAGATGGTTTTCGGATCGTTTCCAAAGATATAAACACAAATTTGGCATTTATGAATCCCTCTTTTTGTTTCAAATTGTTCAACTGCATTAATTTCATCAAATTATCGAAACGAAATAGATGTAAATATGCAGTATTTGAAGAAGTTTCAAATGATAGGTCGATTCGACCGGAAAGTCTTGTTGAAGGTTTGGTATATTTCAAAATAGCTGATTTTATAAAAATGCTCAAAGATATTGTTGATTATTGATCAATCAATGAGATATATTTCGAATATTGAGGTTTTCTTTTTGTATTATTAATTAACAAAATGAAGTTAGAAATCCAATTTCCCCTCGTTCAAACTTGAGAAATTAAGAACATATTAACACTTGAACCGACGCTCAGATGAAAATTCTTGAGGTAATTTGGAAAGTTTATTTCTATATAAGTTTATGACACGGCTCTTTTATTTGAACAAAGAGTTACTTGCAGTAACTAAAATGAATAATCCTCAAACCAGGGAATGAAAATGGACTTCGAGCTTTCACCTAACTACTTTAAACTTGTAAACGACCGTTTAGGGCAACATTAGATGTAACACCAATCTCTTTAAAGCAGTGGCGTAGGTAAAATCTTTATTAGAAACCACTAGATACCAGACACTCAGGTTAATTACTTCATAGGAAAAGACCATCTTGCATGGCAATATATGATGGAACACCACGTTGTAACAGAATAAAAATTATATGGAGTAAAATATAATATCCATTTATTTGGTTTTCATTAACTATCTTGTGGCCAGCGATGGAAAATGTGAGGTTATAGTGCCATCATTTGAAATCATTTTCCTCCACAACGCCGGATTTTATTCATAACTTCTGTCTTTACTGAATCAATTCTACTTTTGACGAAACTTAGGTTTGTAGTGGGAATCGTGTCTCGAGTCATCAGTAAGACATTTGTCTCGCTAATTCCTATCTCTGTACTTCCCATAGATATTGAAATTCTTTATAAGCTTCTATAGAGTCCGAAGGATTCATGAATTGTACACTATCCCCACAATCCGCAACTTTCTAGCGAAGAAAATAACGAAGCTTTCCTATTGCAAGCGCCCAATCATGTCCTTCTAAGCATCCACCCCCGGATAAATCTGCGGATGGACGCGAAGAAAAACCTGTCCAAAAAACCACCTCCTGTCATTTCGACGTTTAGCGCGTAGACACCTTCCCTTGAGATGATCTATGGGAGATTCTGGAAAGTCTTATCTTTTTGTTAAGAGCTAGCCTGTTGGTTATACAATCTTGTCTTCCTCGTTGTCCGGATGTCTTAATGTGTGTGTGCTTTCGCTGCCTTGGGCAAACCCTTTCCAGCCTTCTTAGACAAGAAAAGAACTATCCTAACTTAACCTACTTAACATATCGATCCAGTATTTCCAGTAGTCCTTCCTAGTGTACCTGATGAGCTCCCTGAATTCTTCGTTCCCTTTTTTTACAGACGGTAAAATCTAACAAATGTTTACTTGGTGGAAAAACGAGTTATGGCGATTTTGGTTTGTTAACCATCACGCGTGTGCAATACTGCAAATATTTAGTGACAAACTTCATTTAAATATTCAACATACTTCTTTAATTCGACACGATGACTGCTCTGCTAGATCCCAAGATGTTTATTAAAATTGAAATTGGAAATTATAGTTAACAACTGATTGTAAAGTTTGATTTTACGAAATATTCATATTTACCATACTTTTCGTACAGAATTTCTCAAAATTCAAATATTAGAAATTAGTTTTGTGTGGGCTAAATATCAAAAAATAATAATTGGAATCGATAATTTATTGTCTCATACAAAAGTTGTGTCACCTATCCGGGTTTTTTTCTGTGGAAATTTTCATCGCCGCCATTGCTTTCTTGAAACAAATTTAAAAAGATTTTTCGTCGGCAGCCGGAAAGTGAAGTGTCCCAAAAGAAAATTTGGGTCGTGAAAAAGTCTCATGAACACAGAATTATAGATTAAGTACATACTTGAGAAGTATTAATTATTCCTTTCAGTCCTATTAGATATAATATAATACAAAAGTTGAGAGAAATCATCAGGTTCTTTTTTAGTCGGCTTCACTGTACATTTAGAAGTTTTTAAAAATTGTCTCAATTCCCTACTGAAAAAGACATTTAAAAACGAACATTCTTGGTAGAAGATATATACGATTGTTGAATGGCAAAATTTAAGTTTATTTCTACCAAATATAAGAATTATCTCATCACTATCTACGTATTTGGATGTTCTATAAAATGATACAGCAAACGTCACTTATTTTCCAAACATAATAATTCAAATTTATTGCAATTTGGAGCCTGTTCCTATGAACATAAAAACGGCCATTCGTTTTTCCAATAGCCAAATATTACTCACGTCGTTTTGTATTCGTAGACACTCTAATAGGTTTTTCAAATTCGCTGCGTGCAGTTCTCGCCGCTTTTCGAATAATAAACAAAAGGATTTACAGTCTTTGGAAAACAATAGAGACAATTTTCCTTGTCCTTTTTTCCTTTCAACTAAATTCGCATTATTCTCGTTCCAGTTATTATACTTGTTGGAATTAAATATACATATTTCAAATAGTGGATGTTATTTAATACCGAAATGGCAAACTGTCACAAAAAGTATCATGAACATCTCGAGTCTTCAACAACGTCGCATCCTATCCAAACTCGGGTTCCAATTATAGAAAAGTCCGTGAGTTATAACGGATTATCGATGTTTGGAACACTACTCGCGAAGTTGATCAACGTCACGATCTTACATACAAAACGTTCTGTCTCTTTGTCAGCACTTATTTGTTGGGGTTTCGATCATGGAATTTCACAATCGACAATCCTCGATCATAGTACATAGTACTCCTCCAAGGTTGTAAGGACTCGAAATTTTAGTGTCGTTTCGTGTGTTAAAAGAGACCCAGAAGACAGAATCCAATTTTTAAAATTTACAATGAATTCCAGTCACGAATTTTCGCTTTTAAACAGGCGGACGAGACTCCGAGATGACATTAGGGCTCTTCAATGGTCTTAATACAGGTAAACTCAACCCAAATCACCCGTAAAAAGAACAATTTAAAAGTCCTCCGACTCGTATGAGAATAAATTTGAAAAGTACTCCTGGCCATATTCCTGCCCACCATCGTGGACTTTATTCAGCTCGTGACTTCACTGGGAATCGTCTGATTTGTTTCATAGCGTCGTTACGAAAGCGGCGTTATTACACAACGCAATTTATGTATACAAAATTTTTTTCAATAAAATATTACATCTTGGAACACAGAGCTGTTTCCAGCGCTCTAATGTATGCTTCATTTTCGTAATTCATATAGATACCGAAAGAAATCCGAGTACGGAAAATAATTTTTAGCGTATGAAATCATTTCTTCGGAAAGTAGATTTAATAATAACTCAAATTGGTTCTGAGGTAAATTATACAAGAAAGTAGAATGTCTATTAAATGAAAACAGGAATGGAATGGATTTTTTTGCGTTAATAAGGAAACCAATTTGATTATTTTTCATTGGTACGTTGCCAAAGAATGTAAAGTTCGTTACAAAAGTTACAAAATTCAGCAGTTTGGATCAAAAAATCTATAAAAAGGAAGCTCAAGCACTTAAGAAGGTCCACCATGAAGGATATGTAAAAAAAATGGAACAAATCCTTCCAAGACAATATGTGAAGCAATTAGAAGTGATTTTTGATGAAAAATCTTGAATAATCTGAACTAAACTAAATAAAAGAAGTGCTAAAAGGGGTAACGCTTGGCCCAATTCAATATCTAGTATATTCAAGACAAGAATAACGTGAAAATCATCATATTTTCATCAAGAACAAATGGTCGAGAAGTAATACAAAAGTTACAAATAGCCAACAATCAAATTAACAAACAAAAACATAGAAAAAGTTATTAGATTACAGACAGTTCCCAAATGTGAGCGAATAATGAGTTTGTCATATACAAATAAATTTGATGACTCATTTTGATGTATGGTTCACACCTATGGGACTGTGCCAGATCAATTAATATCACAAGATTTCAAAACAAAGATCTTTGTATTGTGAATGCTCCTAAAAGTTCAGGGAGAAATCAGGAGACATGCCCAAAAGTACGAAGATGGGATGCGCAGTTATGTCAACATACATCGAGATACTCAAGCTACTCGCTCAGCACGCGTCGTAAAGAATACTGAAAAAGACAAAACCTTCAGATTTAGAGATAAGAAGTGGATGACACCAATAGATTATAACTTATAACCATATATGAGGCTTTTCTATGAAAGATTCCCAATGAATTTTCCTAATGAAAAATATGTTTATCAGTATTGAATAATAGATATTTGGAAACCTAAGACTTTCCTCAATTTTTCGACATAATCGTTGTTTAGACCAAAGCGGAGTCTAACAGCGTTTCTGGCGTCCGCAACTTTACGTTATGGACAACCCCCGTAATTCAGGTAAACACAAAATTATTGTTTGGGTTTTAATCAGGTGTATATAAGTATATCTAGCTGGTAATTAAGTAACTCACAGTAACAACCAATTAAACCATGTTTCAAGTATAAATAAATAACTAGAACAATCCAGAAAACTTGAAATTTATCGTAAATTTATGTACGTATACCTGAATTTTTTACTAGAGTATGTAATCGAAAGGAGACTCTCTGTTCACGGTCGCCTGAAATATTTTACTTCAGCTTGACGTTGTTAAAAATGGACTTGTGTGGAAACGTACCATTTTTCATAAACGAAAATCTTGACTTCACTTCTAATATTTATGATGTTACCGTTATTTAACATAATGGAGGTAGATATGATCTATTTTAATATGAGCTAAAACTCTACTGAAATTATATTAGAGTCGGAAAGATATTAATCATAATTATCAAAGTTTATTCGCATAGTGAAACGACAAACGCATATCATTGAGTTTAATGCCTATTGCAAAAACTCAAGCTATGTATCTAGCGAAAGAAGAAGAATAATTTTGATTTGAATATAAACAATATATTTCAATAAAACATATTGACATAAAGACAGTTATTCTTTCTAGAATCACCAGGATAACATGTGGCGAAATCTTTCGATTCGATATCCACCAAATTAGACGACGCCATTTGAAAGTTGTTCGTTCTGTATTCATTTACACAATACCGAAAGTTGCGTTTTGAGCGTTCCATGTAGTGAAAGTGACTGCAAAACACTTTCGGGACGCTCTGGAGTGACTCAAGCCACTTCAATGTTGACAGTTGACAGTTTCACTTCGATGATTTTGCATAACCTTAAATATTATGAAATTATTTGTTTTATCTGAAGTTTTTTGTCTAAATTAATAAATAATAATGAATTAATATTAACATTGCAAATATAATTAAGTGCATAATATGTTCAATAAATAAAATGTATAATTTTCTATTATTTAAATTCTTTCCTTAGTGTAATTGCAAAAGTCTTGGAACAGAATTTGAGCATCCAAACTAATGATTATATCTCAACGCATGCGCAATTTATATTTCTCATCTTTTCAAACAACTCTCGTATATACTAATGTCTACTAATTTTATAAATTATTAACTCAATTTTCTTATCAAAGTTAAATGATCGAATACATTCGAAATTTTGTAAAATTAGCAAAAACCGATGATAATACACTAATTTAACCATTGCAATCGAGTTTGGCATTTAAGGTTTATAAGATGCAAGGTTTCAAGGCCAATCATGTTCGAATTGAAACGATTCGTGGTTCAATCTTCGAAGTTTGATCCAATATCGAAACTCGAATGCGCTTCTTAAGTTGTTGGATATCTAATTGGACATGTATACGAATAGGCGACTGGGAAATAATTTGGAGCTTATTCTAGTCAATGCTTGAGCTTCAGATAACTTTTTTTGGCTCGTGATCTACATACACAAGGTACTTCCCAGTGAATGTGCCTTCAAATTATTGCGAAATGCAGGAAAAGATGTTGTAGATTTGATTTCAATTAGTAAATGATTGTGCATTTTTTTGCATTGTAAACTATTGAACTTTTAATTGATTCTGAATGTGAAGTATGTAATATTATTAATATATTTCCCCATATTCCATTTAAATCGTGAGTTTTTTGAATTGGAACATAATTTTCTATATATAAGAAAAAATTGGCATATTTCACTTAATAATAAAAAAACATAATTTTAAGAGAAATTTTTCCATAAAACTGGAAAACGTTTTATATCATTAGAAACGTCGAGAAATAAATCTAAATTTTCCAGTGCTAGAGGCTCATTTCTATTCACAAGTACCTACCCCGCCAGAGCCGATGGGACTCACGATTTGAAAAGGTCTCTCGAGACATTTCGCATTAGGCAATTCCACTTTTATTAAAATAAATTTCAGTTCGGCCGATGATGGAAAGAAAAAGACGGTCTCGAGTACTTTTATTATTATAGGGCATCCGACTACTTTTATAACTCAAGTAGGCATTGAAATTCCATTTTTAACACATATCGGGTTTATAAAAATCACGGAAAACATTATCATCGTATTTTGATTATGTTAAAATAAAAGCATTATGGTAATATACGTCAAATTCTCAAATAATTTTTGTTAAATTTATGAACGTATTGTTACGAATCGTCCACGACAAGAACAGTGAAGCTGGTTATAACGAAAATATAAAATCTGGCGAATACGCCTGTTGGAGGGAATTCGTTTGATGTTTGTTCTTATATATTTTTTTGTCATGGCGGCGATTTGGGTATATCGTGTTTCTTATATGATTTCTAGGAAAGACTTCCTTCTGATTTATATTCTAGCTTGTTTAGCAGCGTGAGTTAGTCACTGAACTGAACGAAAAAAATAAAAGAACCGGTTTATTTGAAAAAAGTAATGAATAGTTAACTACGTGAGTTAATTTTTATTACATAAGTTAGCTCAGTCTAGTGTGAGTGTTTAAATGAATTAAGTAAAAGATAGGGTGCTGAAAAACAGATCAAATAGATTAGGAGACGAGGAAAACTTTTCATTTGTTATTTAGATTCTATTTGTGTCTTTATTTAGTTATCTGTAGGTTTCTTAGTTTTTTACAAGCTTTTGTTACAAATTGTAAACAATTTTTTAACAATAAAGCATCTGGCCTCTAAATATGTACAATTAGACGCATGTAGAAGAAGTTGAGCGAATTAGAGCAGGCAAAAATCCAGAAAAAATACGATTTTTCTATAAGCTACACCAAATAATATGTTGAAAACAATGGAAGCGACGGTTAGGTTGGGTTATTTGAAGATTAGGAAAAAAATAAAATAAACTCATTCAATTTCTTACTTCTTAGATCTCTTTTATATGGTTATGTTGACGAATTATCTTGATTTTAGGTCTCTATCAATTGAAATTTCGTTTGATAGCATATAATATTACGCTTAAACTACTTTCAATGTTTATTTAAATATTATTTGAAACAATTTGCGTATTTATATTAATCAATAGATCACCTACATTACGAATACCAAAATAAAAATCTGTTTTAACACGAAAAAAGTTATTTTTCTCTAGTTTTTACATCTCAAAAATTTTTCTCTTTTTCGCATCACGTATTATTCAAGATGTTTTAATATTTTCATTTTTCTTGGTACATCAGCATTTTATATAAGATTTAGTCATAAGAAAATTCATATTTGATATCTTCTAACTCGTCTGGCATAGTTCAGTTGGTCCTAGATAAATTTATTATCCTAATATCGGGAAACGGGGCGCATATTTTAAGTTCACATGCGTGGTTTTGGGTAATTTATACGTTATCTTTTACCTCTGACAGTGAAATTCGCATAAATTCCATGTTCTTATCACATTCAACTTAGTTTCCAATGATAATAAAGTGTTTTCATCGGATATTTTATTAATTTCGTTGGTACACATCTGTCGAAATTTTTGTCGATAAAAATTTATCGACTTTATATAAAATAAACCGCAATACGAACAATTTCAACATTACATGTGAAATAGAAGGTTCCTCTTTTGTGAGTCCTGGTGAAGCACCCAAGATATTCAGATCTGAAACGAACTCGTCGTTGATCATACATACAGGTTATCATGGTCAATGGCATGGGATCTTCATCGTTATGAAAAAGAGACGCAAAGCTTGTTTACCACCATCCTCTCGAAGAAACTATCCCAAGAAGCAGATGGGAGGTTTAATTTCCACGAAATTTCCTAAATTGTGCATTATCTTTGAACGTCCTCTTCTGGCAATGAAACGAATTGGTGTATATCAATCTAAAGAAACTTTTAACGATAATAATGTACCTCTAAAATGATATGTAATCTTGGAATGTATGGCAAAAATCTCCAAACGCATATAATTTTACTGTCAAATGCAGATGCAGTTGCAATTTCATTCCTGTCAACATTAAATACGAAAAGGGTTGGTAATGAATAGTAAAACTCTACTATCCCTGAACATTATGTCTATTTAAATATCTTATTTATGATAAATTGTAGAGTCAGATTCATTAGTACAACAAACTACGTTCTCAAATTAAAACTCAAAGAAGAAAAACAATTTTCACAATCTCTTTGATATTTTATACATAGGATAACAAGTATCCTGCTTATAAAACTTGGGAAAATAAAAGAGGAATAATGTTTAATTAAAATAGACTTTTCGCTTGATTTTATACTTTAACGAATTAAATACGAAATTAGTCAGCCAGTACGATAGTACAATTGATATAATTTGTCTTGTTTTGTCTGTTATAAAAAAGTTATTGAAGGATATTAAGAATTCCATTAATAGACATACTCAACAATTCCAAAGACTCAACATAGAAAAAAGGAATATTTAGATCAAGGGATTAAAATCGACATGACTTGCTACTGTTAATTCATAGAGGACTGGAAAGGAGATGCAATTCTCGATTCCAAAACCAAGCGTTAAACCAATCAATGTATTTCTTGGTGTTTATACATCCTACTCAAAGATGGTGAACAATAAAATAAGCTTGGGAACCTTTTTTACTCTAAAAATCGAACCACCCAAATTTTTTAACAATCTTCCCTTCAAAGTAATTTCCAGACGCGTGAAAAAACTCAACAATCTAGCCTATTATTTAGACTTAATGTTTTCCAGGTTTTCCTAGATTTACTTCTCGGTTTTTCTCTAGCTTTGTTTCTCTTTCTGTCTTCACGTTTTATTCCTTTGAGTACTTTTTCACCATTGCTTGTATTCTGCTTTTTTTTCTGTTTGTTAGTCTTCATTTCCATATGTTAATATTGATCGGGTATTATCTTATTTTGACTTTCCTAAAGATTTCTTCTTAGCAAGTGAATGATGGAGTTTCGATTTATTTCCTCCTATTCTATTTCTTCTCTGTGTATTGCCCCATCTGAAAATTTAACCATTTTCCCCTCTATTATCAGTTTATTTTCTTATCCTACATAAACTACATTAAATTTCTCAAAATTTATCTTCAAATTTCACATAAACGGGGGTTTAATCTATAATATTCCATTCTCACTTTTTTCGATTATCTTTTCGTGGCTTCGATTATGTCTTCTATAACTATTATGAACAACAGAGGACTCAATAACCCTCCTTGTTTTGGTCCGTCTTATAATACAAAACTTTGAGATTCCAAGTTCTTCGCAATGGTTCAATTGCTTGCGAGTCATTAGAGATATTGATATCGACAAAAAAGCCAATCGGCATAACGTTATTCGAAGGATTGTAATTGACATTAGCCAGGAAATTGCTTCTATTTCGAGGAACGGCAGAAATGTTTTCGATTTAAAAAAAATTACATAAGGAAAATAGTATTCAGAAATAGATATTAACGAAATACTATAATCGATAATAATATTAGTTATTTCCGCGGTAAAATCCTTCTGTTGCCGTTTATAAATTCAAAATCAGATGCCAATTTTCTTTAAATGAAAAATTCCAAGCGTTTTCGATGAGTATTTTAAAAAATTCATTTCAATCCTCAATCTTCTGTTGTTTGCCTCTTATCTTTCGAATGTAATTTCTTTACCTTCCATGCAAATTTTTCAATACGTCATAATGGCCTACAGGAAAACAATATTTGGCCCAAAACAGGCTCTATTGAGGAAATTTGATTTATTTGTTGGATTGTGATGTCGCAAAGCTGCAAATATATCGAACAAAATCTGTCTTTATGGTCGTATACAGGATGATTCGTCATGTTTTGTCTATCCATCTATGTAATTTAGAAATTTACGTTGTAAACTTGACTATGACAACTAAAATGATATTTTCTCCTTTCCATATTGTTAATAAAACATTTTTACATGTCATTCTGCTTGTTACGTATTTCTTGATTATGCTTTTGTTCACTTTATTCTAAAATTCCAATTTTTGAAAAAACTTATTTTGTTATCGACCCCTCACTCTATTAGAAGAATTCGATAAAACTCTAGTTTCGTTGCTAAATCGTCCTCTACCTATCTGCACTCGAGTGTTCAAATCAAATTAACTTTTAGTAAAAATCACCATATTGTTCTTTATATTCGCTGGCAAGTCTTTTTAACGTTGTTTTTTATATACAAAATTCCACTTATCCTTAATAATTTACTTTTGTTTGAGGCAAATTTTGTATACTAGTTTCGGAGTAAATAAGTATTTTTTGGGAATCAGAACGAATTTAATTGTTGGTTATATCTAAAAAAAATATAAATACGTTATAGCATAAGCTCTTTTTTATTCAAATCTCTTCTATCTACTCATTCCTTCTCATTTCTCCAGGTGTTTGGTATACTTGATTCAATTATACCAAGCATATGGTTTGGGAGTATTTACGTCAATAATAGAAAGTTTAGAGGAAGAACGGGGTAAAGAAAGATGGGGCGTCAATATCTGGTACAGGATTGGAGAGAGATTCAAAGCTAGCGTTGGCAGGATCGCCTGACCTGAAGTAGTAATTCTTGATGAGAATCAGAGGGATGGCAAAGAATAACTACCCGCTATTGCAGATTGCAAAATATGTGAAACAGATAAAGCTGATAAACAAATCGCAAAGTATTGGTTTAATCGTTTTAATATTGGAGATTTGATGCTTGTAGATCGTTGGCTCTTTTGTCTTTCATTTGTGTGTGATATTGAAGTTACACCTAGTACTAGCTCTCGTCCATTATCGGACTTATATGATACCATACATAGCCGTTTAAAATCATTAGATAAGATCTATAAAAGTTGTCGTACGAATTAACTCAGATGACGTGCACGGAAAAAAATTTGAATCCAAGGAGATTTTGCTCAATTAAAGAGGAAATCCTCTCAAGGGTGAGAGATCCAACCCCCGTTTGTTCTATATTACAAGAATTTTGTACACATCGTGATTTGGAATAGGGATATTTTAAAATCTAACAACATGACATAAACATAAAAATATTCTATTATTTGGTACTAGAATCGTCCTGTATTCAAGGTTTATATGGAGAGAACATTTAAGAAGAAAATTGAAAAATTTCTTGGGAATTTCCAAAGGGAATAAATGTTTGAATCAATGTGAACGAGAACATATGAAAGAGATCGAAAACCGTCATGAATGATGGGGGGTTTGTCTCAGTATTCATTTGCTTACGTTCCGGGAGATAATCTCAATTCTAAATCTCCCTTTCGAATAGATATACGCAAATACAGGTTTATATTCTTTGATGGATGTGTTTTTATGTCGTTCTCCAAAATTTTCGAATGTAGCAGCTTTAATTATATAAATTAAGCGTTCAGTTAGTGTAATTTGGGGTTATGAGGACGATTTTCACTTGTAAATTTTCGGATTTTGAGTTATATTTCTCGAATAACTCCAGGAAAATCGTATAAAACGAATACTACGTTTATCAATAAAGAGAATTCTATAAACAGATTTTTATTAGTGTACATCCACGTTGCTGTATCTTCACTTACTTTATTTGAGAAGTGTCTGGATATCCTCAACGTTGACGTGATGGATAAGTCAAGATTCATCGCTCCCGGCAAATCTTTTAAAGGTTTTTGGTATTAGTTTTAGAATTGTTTTCCGAATTTCCAGTGAGTACAGATAGATGGAATAGAACTTAGCCTTGTACTCTAGTCCGTAAATGAAAATAGAACGAGTGAACCGGCTTGGGTTGTCAAAGAGTCACATCGATGGAATGTGTAGTTCATTCATTGGTACCAGACGGTTGTATTGTTCTAAATGAGGACTAAGACTAATTTCATTGAAATATCGGTATACATCACTTTAAAGAGGTAATCTTGAAGCATCTAGAGCTGAAGACAATTTGGTAAGTCTGTTTTACAAGTCTAAGAAATGGCACAAGGGTAAGAGACTATCTGTTACCCTTTTGGTAAAAATTGGATAGCGGACCCGAGCAACAGGGGAATCGTTGGAAGGCTACTACCCTCCTAACGAAAACACTGTTCACCAGGGCGTTTAAACGCCTAGATGAGGTGCTCTCTCTAGTTCCTTGGTGAAGCTTTTTTTCCTAAAATTAAATTAAATCTATGAGTAGTTTGCAACGTAGTTTCAACTGTTCTTTAACTATATCTACACAAACTACAATTAATGAGAATTGTAAAAATACGACTTTAGAGAAAGGATCACGTTTCTTTAATCTTCTAGTTATGACAATATTCTTGTTTGTTATGAGGCTCATTCTCATATCAACTAGAACAGTAAAAATTCAGAATTAAAGCACCGGAAACTACTACATAGTCCGAAAGTGGCACTATGGGCAGCAATTGCGGCTAGAAGAATAATTGGTCAATGTTAATACCGAAAACCTTGCATTGTTGGAAAGTTTTTGACTCAAAGAATAGTGAATTCAAGGTCATACAGATGTAGAATGGTTTGGAAAAGTGGTGTTATTCCGTGGCTCCCTCGTAATCCATCTAATAATCCGAAAACATCAATTTATGGTTGCAATTACATCAGCGCTACTGAAGCAACTTTCCGATCGCGATTGTAGAGAGATTTATCATTCAAAAACTTGAAAATTCGTCTTATTAAAATTCCAGATATCCATAATTACAACCAACAAACAAATGAATAAGCAATCCACTGGTTTTATTTGCTTCAGTTGCAGCTTTTCCGAATCTTAAGTACAAATAGTAATTTCAACTAAAATAATATTTCAAAGAGGCTTAAAAAGATGAAGTATCATTAAAGCGAAAAAGGATTGATATAAATTTTTGCTTATGTCTTAAGAAATGACTTCGAAAACCCACAGTTGGACTTAAAACTACCGATAAATAAAAGTAATGTTCTACAAAGATGCAGATTTGAGAAACGGAATGAGACTTTATTTACATTTCTAGTCTGAATGCATATGAATCCTATTAGATTTCGGCGATAAGGGACCCAAACGGCCTTAAATTAATCGTCTTGGAACGAAAGCAGCGCCTTTCATGCATATTTATGGAAATATCATTTAGCCACTACGACGACCAAGTCATCAATCATCGCCAACGATGCGTTTAATTTCAGAATTTGATCGTTAGATTTGAATTTTGCCTAAAAATATAAAAAAGTATGTAATAAAAACACGATACTCTATCACACACAGAACAACTTCATATTTAATGTGAAAAATACGGGAGGTTGAGTGAAATATTTCGGTAAACATATGTCAAATGTAAATTTCTTTAGGTGAAAGTAAAATATTGAGTAGCAGCGTTTAAACGACCTGCGAAAACCAGCTTCGTAGAGATCGATCAAATGAGGTGACGCCTCTAGAAATGTCGAAGAAAATCTGAAAAGCGGTACTGGATGATCGTTGACTGAAAGTGTGTTAGCTAACAGATATGGTAGGCATTTCAAAAAGTGCGGCACAACTGAAAATTTAGACTCGAGAAGCAGTACACAAGAAGGGTCATGAAGATGTTTCATCCATCACACACAAAACAATCAAAACAATGGAACGAAAAGGGAGAACCGCGTGTGGGATAATTTCCATTGACTATCTTGAAAAAGGAAAAACTATTAACGACGAGTATTATGAGAGTTTATTGCAACGTTTTAGTTGAAAAATAAAGCAAAATAGGACGTATTTGGCTAAGAAGAAAGTGTCTTTACATCAAGATAATGCACCAGGTTACACATTCGTTATTGCAATGATTAAAATTAATGAATTAAAGTTTGAATTGCTACCTCATGCACCTTATTCACCAGATTTAGCCCCATCGGGTCATTTTATATTCCCAAACTTGAAAAAGAAAGGTTTGGAGCTAAAAGGAGATTACGTTGAAGAATAAATATACTTCTTCCAAAAATTTTTGGGTTTTCTTTGTTGAGCCAGGTGCTAGAACCATCATCGTATGAACTACATAAATATCTGTTCTCTAAAGTATCTGGTTTTACAGAATATACTTCCCTTTCTATCCGGCCGTTTCAATTTTTTTGACTGCAAGATATTTATGCCAAGATTACTAATCAAGCATTAATTTCTTGTTCTATTTCTTTCTAGATATTTTTATAGTTTTCTTCTTCCATAACTTGAGTTCTAATCGAGATAAGTTGTTCGTTTTTGTATAAAAATCAACCCTTTAAATTCGAGATATAATATGAGTGATTTAGTTCCACCCAACATTCAATATTGCTGATTTTTTGACTACATAAGTATTGGTTGGACTTATGACGAAGCTTTAATCATCCTAATAGTCAAAATATATAATAATAATAAATAATAATCAAAATATTTGATTATCCTGAATGAATTACGCCAGGAACATCGTAGATCCACCATGATACATTCGAAGGATCTGGATATAGACACTTCTAATGAAACTATAGTGGAAAAAGGAAAATAATTCTTAGCATGAGAGTGAAATTGTGACTATATTTTATTCCCTGTTATTCCCGGAATAAAGTTCTAACGATTGACATCCTGAATTTCGTTATCAGCATTTTCAGCGAGAGAGATAAATTCGAAAAGTAAATAATAAGAAAAGGGAAGTCCTGATAAGGGCGTTGTTTAGTTTTTTTTAACTATAATTGGTTAGTAAGAACAAGATTCAACTTCTTTAAATGATTTTAACGTGAAATTACCTCTGCGATGAATCCTAATTTACAATTTTGGTGAAAACACCGTATAATTTCTTTTTTCATTACAACAATAACAATTTTTTTGTCATGAAATCACCTCTGGATTTAACGGTAACCAAACTAAAAGTAAAATTTATCTGCATTTATTATCAAGCGTTACATATTTTTTCAGTCTCTCATTATTTCCTTCCTTATAAATGTTCAACAATGTATCAAGTCTGCTTTTCTTTGGTTTGAAATCACCGTTGATACAGCTTGTATATATATATATATAAGTATGGTTGCGGAGTACAGCGAGAGCGCCCCCTACATCAAAGATTTATTACCTCCGTTTTGTTGTTACGTTGCCTAGAATATAGAAATTCGCAGACAGTGTATATATATATATATATATATGTACAATTTGTTCGCTCGATGTATTCTCTGTTCTGCTTCTGTAGAGTCTAACCATACTTAAGACCTTCAACAATATATATAAACGAAGAAAACGGTTTTAGTATTTTCGCTTTCCCATTTTCATTGTATTCTATTTACAGGATTTGTACTTAATTAATTTAACATTATTTCTATTCGTCCAATAGCTAATATTGTTAGTCATCAATATAATAAGTAATTTTTTTACTGGTGTTTTTTTGGCAACACTGTTTTTGACAGTTTACGCGTCAATCGTGTCATGTGTCATTGTCAAACTTCAGTTTGATTTATAATTTAATCATGAATCGATTTACGAATAAACAACGCTTGCAAATTATTGAATTTTACTATGAAAATTCGTGCAGTTTGGTCGGTCTACTGAGAAAACTATTCGGAAGCCACAACGTCTAACATTTGGTGAATGGGCGCTGGCTTGTAGAGAGATCCACTATTTTATCGAAAAATTGTGTTCAGCGACGAAGCTCGTTTCTAGTTGAATGGATACGTCAACAAAATTGCCGCAACTGGAGTGAAGACCAATCAGAAGCATTGCAAGAACTACCAATGCACCTCGAAAAAGTCACTGTTTGCTGTGTATAACGGGCCGGTGGCATCATCGAGTCGTACTTCTTCGAAAGCGACGATGGCCGGAACGTTAATGTGAATGGCGAGAGCTACCTTGTGATGATTGACGATTTTTTTGCCCAAAATGGAAGAATTAGATATACCTGACATGTAGTTCCAACAAGATGTTGCCACATGCCACACGACACGCGAAATAATAGCCTTCGGTGAACAGTTCATCTCAGGTTTGGGGCCCTTCAATTAGCCACCTGGATCGTATGATTTAACGCCTTTGAACTATTTCTTGTGTAGCCATGTTAAGACTAATGTCTACAGGGATAAACCAGCAACGATTAACTCACTGGAAACCAATATTGAACATTTATTCTTGAAATACCGGCCGATATGTTGTACCAAAATTGAACCTTGCATATGGGCTATCTGAAGCGGTGCCGCGGCCAACATTTGCATGAAATTATCTTCAAACATTAAATTATACTGATCGTTCTATCGATTCCAATGAAGATTCTGACAGCAAAAAACGTGGTGATTTCAACCACTTTAGGCCCAGAATTGAAATGCTTCGGAGCAAAAGTCCAGATTAACGATTTGAGCAATTCGTTATTATTTTGAGTTTCCGCACCCAAGCCTCTGCTTCTCTCTTCTTTGGAAAAATCCTCAAATTTGCTTTATGACTTTGTACCTAATTGATGTGAACTAATTCGAATACCAAAAAATCTTTTGGCACACATTTTCTACACATGTTAAAAATGTAATGTGATGAATGATTAAATCGATTTTTTCGATCCTACAGGTCTCCCTTAAACCAGATTTCCTTCGGACCATAAAGCACAAAGAATGTGGAATTTCTTCGTTCAATATTCGTCACGTGAAAATGTGGACATATTCTTTATTATTTAAACAATCTTTTCATGAATGTGGATCTTATATATAAAAACAGTTTTCCCATTTCTGTTATACTGCAACATCAAAATTTAGTGTTTCTACTATTGGATTCATTTCTAGCACCTACAATTCATTTCTGATAGACTCTAATAGATGTTTGCTCCTACAGGTTTCTTGTTCCAAGACAAAAATATATTCTTCGGACTTTTGTTACATTTTTGTGTTTTTTTTTTTAATACAAGCTTGTTTTACATTTTCGTACATCAGAAAATTTCTATCTAGTTAACGAATTTGTTTCCATTTGTATTTTCATACTATTTAAACACGATTTTTTCAGAAAATCCTACTTAAAAAATTGTACAGTCGCTCTAAATAATAAGACCAATTTAGAAAAGCTGGAATCAAAGAGGAACGAAACACAATAACAAGTTCCTGCTTTCCGTAATCAAAATTCGACTCCCTGAATTTCTTTCAGATCAAAAAAGATAAAAATCCAACGTTCAGCGTTTAAAGAATGATATTATCCTCTGCTAAGGACAAAAATATCTTCTAAGCGAATTATGCGATGCCTGAAAGTTGAAAACAAAGAGCACGTAGAATTCCAAAAACACTCCAGTCGTCCATAAGTATCCTAAATAAAGACGTTCAATTCTTAGATACAGGATCGGCTTAAACGAATTATCGATTAAAAACTTTTGATAGAAAACGTTTTTCATTTATTCTTTCGAATCCTTAGATAGAATACCTCAAGGTTTATAAGTATTTGGAGGTTAGTTTCCTCAACCCTTTAATATTTTATTCATTTTTTATTTTTCTCGGCTGTAAGTTTTCACATTTCCGAATCCATGTTTTTCATTAATAATTTTCAACTTCCATGCGGGATCGACGAGGCACCGGCTTCAAACTTATCGGACTATAAGATCACTTTATCCTTTCAAGAGATGGCACGTGCAAAAAAGAGGATTTTAATCTCTCATTGGAGGTCAAATCGAAGTTTCACCAATCTTGCAGCAGTTTGGGGGCAAAGAAAAGATGAAGATCCTGCTGGTTACGATAAATGGGAAACAATCGTGGAAACTTCGGTTCCGGAAGAGCAGCTAGAAGAAGGATAAAGTCCCCTCACTGAATAACGTGGATCAAGCATTGTCATAATGCTGCATTTCGATCTAAATATTAAAGTAAAGACCGAAATTGTTGTTTGGAAACTAATTTTCTATGATATAATACCTAAAAAAAGGTTTAAGAAATAAAAGGTTTGAAGAAATTAAATATTTTATTTAATCCCATAACGATTTCGATATAAAAATGATTTGATTGGCGAAAAAAATTATTCTGAATTCATATAAAAAATTACCAAAAGTGGCAATCCCAGTTTTTAAATGATTATACTCCTTTTCGATATAATTCTTGGATTTATCGTTGTCGTGTCTTTCATATTTTCTGCAGTATTAATTTGTGCGAAAAAGATGCATTTGTGAAAAGACAAAAACAACAAGATTTATTATCATCTTTGTGGAGTATAATTAATCAAAAATTCGAAAAACAAACGAAACGTTGGAATTTCAATGGCTTTTTTCAATACTTGTGAGTTATTCTCTAAAAGGGATCACCACATCTCAGTAATTTTAATTTAATTCGTGTAATTCTTTGATTATAAATTCAACTGGGATATTGTTTCAAAAATGAATACCCAACACGATACAAGGTGTCAACAAAAAGAAAGTTTACCTCTTTGCGTGAACGCAGCTAATCAGAAGGACGCAGAAGATGTATCCTGGCTCTCGAGGAATTGAGTTTTCCAAAAACGCTAATTTGGAGACTATAAATGATGCGTCTGATTGAAAAATGGATCGAGAATTTTAAAGAGACCAGATCAATACTAGATATATCAAAATTTGGGCGTTTAAAGTCTTCTGGAACGGTAAAAAACGTAAACGTTGTTACACAAAATTCAGTTGAAGCCTCAGGATACTTGACTTCGTAAACCAGATGATTGAGCGTCTTCAAATAGCTCATTTTCATCTTAATGGACACGTCATTAAGCAAAATAGCTGCTACTGGAAAGTAACTAAACATTAGAAGCTCCTACATATGCATGAAGTGACTATATGGGTTTCGATATCATTTACTTTTCTGAAGATGAAAGGAGCCGCAGATTTCACACGACTTCTTCGTGTTTGAACTATAAAATTTCAATGGTTCTAAATCAAAGAACATAGTTCCAATTTCACACACGTACAATAGATATTTGACACAAATTCGTGAACTTTTTCTTAGCAAATTGATCTCCAGAAGAGGTGATATAATTTGGCACCCACGCAGTCTCGATTCAACACCTATGGACTTCCTAACGTTCATGCTAACAAATCGACTTTCCTGGTACAATTTAAAGAAAGTTTCGTCACGAAATGGCAGCTAATAGATACCTGCTGTGAACGCAATGCAAGTGAATTATAAGAAATAAAATCCCAAGCAAAGTATTTTAATATTTATCAAACAACAGCTCAGCACTTATGTAAGTATGGAATATAGATAAGAGAAAAGTGATGAAAGTACAAATATAAATATTATAAGGGTAAAATCATCAAACTTTATAAACGCACTACACATTAAAGTGTATTTTTTTTTAAATAAAGTAGTATCAAGATTCATAATTTATCATATGTTTCATCATAACAAGTTTCAAAGGAAAAAATATAACAGTCTTAAATTTATATAATCGAGATCGATGCTCTAAAAAAAGACATTGGGATTATCACAAAAGCTTCACAAAGAAAATACGTTTGTTTCATTACGAATTCTAAAGGCATTACCATTATCATCTTTATGGCTTTTCAGCTGTACTATCCTATAGGTAAAGATATAAAATTATTGAATTTATATTTAGATTCAGTTCTTGAATATTTTTTTCCCTCCTCGACCTATTTATTTAATAAAAGGATATGTCTGATCTGTTATAATTTTTAGTAGTTATGTTAAATAGTTTTCGATTACACAGTTTATTTATGTCAAAAAATCATATAATGGTAGTTTTCAATAACGTAATTTTTCGGATTTAATTTCTTTTTTATAAAACCTTCCAGCTTTAACAGTTTTTTCTACTTATTATATCTTCGTTGAGAAAAAGTTGATGGCCCAATATAGTCGTTCGGCCCTGTTCATTTTCTTCTGACAAAACATTTTTTGTAATTCCTTTCAGATTATTAGAGGCTACTATACTATAATTTTATCTTGTTTCAACTGTGGCTTTTTTGTTTATACAACTCCTTTAATCTAATTTTCTGCAAAAAAGGATGGTACATGGATGTTAGCTTTTATTACATTTACCTTTGGGGTATTTAGTTCAAATTCATCTAAAATTTCGTAGAGATTTTACGTGAAACTCGATTTCATCTAATATCGAGCAGTAACTACCCAATCGCAATAATAGAAGCACAAACTTAGACGTAGGTGGTATCAAACTAGAGTTCCAGAAGACAAAAGCAATAATGCTACTCAACAACTGGAAAAGAAAATCCAAAATATCAGAAACAAGACTGAGTACTTAAACGAATTGACAAACGACAAGTCTACGGAGACGAAACGACTAAAATCTTCCAATCAAAAACCAAGATGGTGAACGAAAAGCAAATAGATTTGAAGAACATTTAGCACACACTTCTACAGATACCCGAGGAGAAGAACGAAGTATCCACAATGATTAAAGTGAATATCAACCTGAAGAAACCTCCTGGCTTTGACTTAATCACAGGGGAATTTACCAAAGAAAGTTATAACCAAATTAACGCATATTATGAACGGACCAATATCACTATTACCAATGGTGAATGATGTCAAAGAAAAATCACTAGAAAAGACTTCCTTAGACGTGGTTCAGGTATTTGAGAAAGTTTGTCTTGAAGGACTCAAATATAAACTGAATAAACTCTTGCCTAACCAATATGCAAGACTGTTATAAAAGAACGAGCCTTCAGAATAAAGCAGAAAGATGCTTACTCAAACTAAAAGGAAATGGTGTACCACAAGGTAGTGTTTTTTGGCCGGTCCTCTACACCTTATACAGCAGTGACATTCCTCAATTAGAAAACCACATTATCGCCCCCTACAGTTACGTTGGTAACCTCACAAAGAAAAGAGAAAAACTAGGTATAAGATACAAAAAAATGTATTGGTTGCTGGGAAGACAATCCACTCTTTCAATTTATTATAAACTTCTTGTATATGAACAAATCCTGAAGCCGGTGTGGACCTACGGGATTCAATGGATTCGGGTGTACCAGCGAAAGCAACGCCGAAATAATCCAAAGATTTCAAAATGAAGTGATAAGGTTGCTGCATTCTGATACGTCCGAAATAGCGAGAAAAAACAGAGAAGACTGAAAAGGACAAAGACTTTTGAGCTAGTTATCTAAATGCTTAGCGTAAAAGCAGAGCAAAGTTTATAGATACTTACAGAAAAAAATTGATTAGTGATCGTAATAATAAAAAAACATTTGAAATATGGGCTTACATTTGATAAACTGTTTATTAAAAAGTGAATTTTTCACATAAATTGCGATTGATCATTTTTTCCCATACTACGAACCATGTATTTATTCTTATGATTCAATTGATTCGTATCAAAAGAATAGATAATTATGGAATCGATTGCAAAGTTATTTTCTCATGAAATCGCACTCGGTTTTCTCCCCAACTTTGTTGTATATAAAACAAAATATCCATATAAAATATAAAACTATTACACGTATGTATGGAGTTAATGTTTTTGAAGTTACGACACACATAATAAACCGAACACAAAACACAAATACCTCCATGATCATGAATTCTTGACAGTAACTCGACAATAAAATAACGTTTTATCCCTCGAAGAAGAGAATTCCTAAATTTTATTAAACATTTATGGGTGATACAGAGTATTCTGTTACTAGTAGTCATAACTTTACTAACATTCAAAAATTATTTACGATTCATCATATATATATATATATATATCAATAGTGCATCAATTCGATGTTTTGACTGTTCGAAAACGGTTTTATTTGAACTCATATGATAGTCATCTTCTACGATTGGTTTCCCTGATTTTTTCGAACACTTCTAACAAAAAAATGCTGGTGTATTATTCAGAATTGAGCGTCCTACGGTTCTCTAATGAAACTATACCGAAATGTCCAGTTTTTCTGTAAAAACAGGCGATCATTCGCTACGAAGGGCTTCTTGCCTTACCTAACCTAACCTAACCTAATTTTACCTAACCTAACCTAACCTTACCTAACCTAAACAACTTTTGTTGGATTTGGGTGGTCTTGAAGAGCCCATACAGTGTATTTCTGTTTAGTTTCGGTGTCATATGCATAGATGCATATGAAATCGAAACGCGAACAAATCTTTTTGTCAGCCCAATATCTCAAAACTTGAGTAACAACCCTTGTACCAATTTCGTTGGAAACTCAACAGATTCTAAAGGGTATCGTGGGATTTGAGTAGAAGTTATGCTTTTGTACATATTTATTCGAAAATTTTATAACCTTAATCAACTACTCTGGAAGTTACTGTTTGCTGAAATTCCAACTTTAAGCAAAGTAAACAAGAATGTCAAAGACGCCAGCAGAAGAAGACCAATGATAAATTGTATAGAAGAAGTTAAATTTTATTACAATCTTGCCTGAAATCAATAAATAACTTTTTTCTTATAAATTACTGTAGTAAAAATCTAGTTTCGTATTAGTACAGTCAACTTAATCAAAAAATGAATCTAAGGGATTAAGTTGTATATGTAAAACTTCCACCCGGAGATGAGGATCTAATAATTCAACATATTTTCACTTTTCCCAGGAATATTAGCGTATTTACATACATTAAATAAAAAATATTATGATAAAAACTGATCCAAATGATAAAGGTAGCAAAGACAAACTTGGGGTGTATCATAGACAAACTAAAAAAGCAATAAAAACCGTCAGAAGGTCATCTCTCATATATACTCCAGCTTTAACACTTGATAACCAGGTAAAAGGTGAAAAGATGATTGATTCGTGTATTTAGAAAACTGTACTTGGCGGTTCACAAATAAACAAAAACTGTTAATATGGCTTAGGACAAAACAAAAATGAAATGTTTCTTTTTTGTGGATATACTTGGTTAAAAAAAGATAGTTTCGCGAAATAAATCAAAAGTTTTTAATGTCGAATTAAAAATATTAATATTAAAAATAGAAAAACCGTTAATTCGTGTGAGTTGTCATTCAATTTAGTAGGACTGCAACTCCAAATAATCCCTTGGTCGAAAATCTTATGGAAGCCGAAGATCTTTTTGATTTTAAAGCCACCAACTTTGAATACTACCCAGTCAAAATTTTTACGGTCAGCTGAGAATACCGAACAGATTTCGGGAAATATAATGCACCGCAGCTTATTTGCCAAAAGCAGATTGAGTAAACTTTGGAAGCCGATTAAAGAACCATCTTGTCATCTTTGAAGTCTTTTTCATGAAAATCTTTGACATAAAAAAACTTTTATATTTGAAAACTCTTAATATTCAAAAAAAGGTGATAATTGCCAAATATACATCACAGATATTAGCAGGTATTTAGCACAGATTTCAGATCCCATATCACCTCTTTCATGATGCCATGATTTTGATTCTATGGAGGCTTCCAAACTCTTCTTTCATACATAAAAATTGTAACTGTAAAAACAAAAAAAATATCATTTTTCTCAAAATAATAATTTTTATTTTCATTCCGAGTCTTCTGACACATCGAGTTTCCTATTTTTCGAGACTGTTTCTATAGATCAGACACTTGTTTATGCTGCAATATATATTTAAGGCGTTTTTTCAAATCTCGTGGCAATTTCAGCGTCTTCATTCCCATTATTTTCTATTCCTATTTCAAAATATTTGAATGTGCTCAATGTTTCAATCATATGTCCTTCTATATCAATGTTCACCGTTCGTTGTTTGAATGCTATTGCCTCAGTTTTTTCTTCACTGTATTATTTCAGATGTCAAAGTTTTTTATAATTATAATCAATAGCAATAGGACTGAAGCCGGCACCTTGTTTTAGAACTTCTGTGGTTAAAAAAGCCTCTGAAATGTTAAAAGCTTTCTATATATCAATAAATACAAATAATGCAACTGCATCTCGGCGTACTGCTTTATCTATAAATTTTTCGATGGTAAATACTTCTTTTGGTCTCTGTAGTTGTTTCCAGTCTTCTGGTATTTCAAGCTATGCCGCATATTTTGTGAACTAGTCTAAACTTCTACCACCCGTAGCTCTTAACTTATTTTTTCTAGCAGATTTTCCATTTTTCAGCCATTTCATTGCTTTTATAAATTCTTCTTTCGTTATCCTTTCTTCGTTTTCATCGTAGTCCTCGTTATTAATTTTTTCATTATTAATTCCTGTTGTTATCGGTAGTTCCTCAAAATACGACTTTCATCTTCCAATTTTTGTTATTATCATCTATTCCACTATAAGAATTTTTTGCAGTATTATTAAAGAAAGTGATTAAATACCTTACGATAATTTCAAAATATACAGGATGTACTGAAATATTATCTATTTATTGAGATCGAAGAGGGAATTGAATTAGTTTTATCAAACATATATTTTTAAAATTTTTAAAGATGCGTTATTAACACAATTCATATTCAAATTTTGAAAAACTTTGATACAAATACGAAGAATAGTTTTTAACCTGAAAACGGACAACCAAAATAAAAAAAATGTCATTACAACTTTAATAATATTTATAATAACCATCATGTTTTTTTTTTCAATAAGCTACAAAATAGCTTTTGACAAGTTTTTAATCTCCTCCTTAATTTTAATCTAGTCTCGGTTGTTGTCATTTCTATTTACTCGAATATATATATATAATAAAAAAAAACTAGTATAATCATTCGTCGACTGAATATCTACACTCAAGCCCCGGGTATGTTTTATAGGTTATAAAATCAATTTGACCTTTCAGCTTTTATTCAATGCTCTTAGTCCTGCTGGTGAATAAAATGACCGGAATATTAATATTTCGGATATAGAACGATAATAAAAACGTTTCAAACGATATTGGAATTGCTAACTGCTTTCCACGTACATTGCTCCGAAAGTGACACGTCATCCTTTACACAAACTGTATGTACATCGTACTTTTATTGATACGAGGGGATACCATTTCAACGTAGATAAAAGGATTGTTTGAAAAGTGTATCGATGCTAATACGAGTGTAGCTATTCAAGTTTTGAGATGGGAATATGTCAAATCAGACATTTCTACCATAAAGTTTGACATTTTTAATGTTGAACAACTGTTGTGTCAAAAATCATCGATGCTGCGCGTAAATTGATACTGCCAGATCATCATGTGACACACATGGATAGCGCATAATTTGCCAAAAAGGCTCGTATCCATTGGTGCGAAGAAATGTAAAAAAAATTCAATCGTAGTGCTTCAAAAGATACTCGTAAATGTTCAAACAACGTAGAATGGTCAATTTTGAATGGTACACCAGCATTTTTTTGCCAAAGTGAGTAAACCTCACACATCAGTTCAAACAAAAACGTTTTTGAACAGTCAAAACGTCGAACATAAGAAACGATTGATGCGATTGCCCATGAAAAAACTTATCGTTGGTTTGTGAATGTTAAATTCTTCGAGTCTCCATTATACTTCTTATTATAAATTTTTGAGATATCTAGGAATGTTCCAGTGTAAATTGGTACTAATGGTTTTAGCCATTTAAAGCTTCTTTAGTGTCAAAAACTTTCGTTCGATGGTAAATGATTTTGTACACTTCTTTTGGTCTCAATTTTTTATCTAAAATCTTTGCGTACACTTTCATCGATGTATACAGTATTCTGACATTCTTTTAATTGAACATAGGTAGTAAGAACGTTTCAACATTAAGAATTGAACCTTTTAGTAGGCGGCTAATAAATGACTTCAAATGTATATCTGAGAATTAAGTAAAAACAACGTTCGAATGAAAGAAATTTACAAAGGAATTCTTATCGTCTAGAATGAAATTCAAATACGCACTGTTTTTCCGATTCATTTCCTTTCTGACCATCGTTATAAATGATGGAATGTCATTAGGTAGAATTGGATGAGTGGCGGAAAAACGGCAAAAAATTCAACTCCGGTTCTGTTTGCCAGAAACGTAGGGCGTATAAACAGGCAATTTGCATAAACTTTTTATTTAGATCGAGTTAATTTGTACGACGATTTTTCATGACTGTCACTTTTCCTAAAATAGAGGACATGTTGTTCTTTGATATTTGGGTAATTAGACAATTTCTGTTAAATACGTTGAAATTTTTCTAATTTCAGGTTTCCCGTACGTTCTGAGGGAAATTTGTCGTTGAAACGGGACTTTAAATACCGGAATAAATTGAAAACCCGTACAAAAAGAACATTATAAGGCTTAATACAACCGAATTAAATAAAAAGTGAATCAACTAATTAAAATATCATGAAGTAATTGCAGTTGTATACTGAGATACTGAAAACAATCTTGAATAACTATCCCCTACTATAATATGGAATTGTTGTGTTCGTTTTTAAAAAGATTTTTTATACGTAATCATAAAAAATAATTGTGGCACTTAACAATTTGTTTAAACTAAGAAATGAAAACACGTCATTATGTAACTGTAATATATATCTCAATAAAATACCCAAACCAAGCTCTGAACTAAAATGAGCGTAAATCTTCCGTATAATAAAAAAAGACAAATTATTTCCTGAGTTTATTCGCGGCTGGTGATATAAAACGGAATTTATACAGCCTTAGATGAAATTTTATGTAACTTTGTAACGGTCCGAACATGGTTTTTTGAAGTTAATATTTTCCGTGCTGTGCGTTCGTTTGTTATTTTATTTTATTTTTGAATTTTCCATTACCTACGTATACATTTATATGAATCCTTTTAAGAAACATGTCAAATTTTATACCATCGACCGAGGCAAGAAACAAAATCTCAATTAATCAGATATTATTACAAGGATTATTTATTATTTTAGTTTAGTTAGAAACTCAATATCCTTTGGAATTAATCGATTATTCGGTTTCGAAATATCCAAATTGATGATAAACGAGTAGAGTGAAAGCCGGAATGACAAACTGGTCATTAAAATTGATGAAAATATTCATCGTCCACAATAACTTTACTCGCGCTCCAGTTTTAGAAAGTTTTCTAGTTTACAATTATCAATAAAAGGCAAAATGCTACAAAATTTATAACAGATTAAAACAAAAATTGCTTGCAAATCATTATATTTTTCGACATGGTTATTAATTAGTGGATTGAATGGTAACTAATGTCCAGTAATAGAAAACACAAAATTTATGATGAATTTTCGTAAATTTTCAAGTCTAAATTTCAAAATATATCTGGGTGATTCCGTTCTAACTGTGATTTTTTGTATTCAAAATTTCAAGATTTTAAAATTTAACTTTTCTAACTTTTTTATGCATATTATTCATCTATTTTACTGTAAAAATAAAAATCTAAGAGGAATTTACTACAACTTCAAAGTATCACGAGCAAGACACAAATGTCGGATTTTGAGTTCCACGGTACTGACTCATTTATCCACGGTACTGACATGGTAACTTAAGATATTAAACAACAAGTGCATCAATTTTCCTCAGTTTGATCATAAACATTAGAATTTATAAGGTAATTAGTTTAAATCATTTGTTACGACAAAAAAAATTAATAATTTATCGGTAAATTCTAGGAATGGACATGACACGGTACTGACATGGTAACTTAAGATATTAAACAACAAGTGCATCAATTTTCCTCAGTTTGATCATAAACATTAGAATTTATAAGGTAATTAGTTTAAATCATTTGTTACGACAAAAAAAATTAATAATTTATCGGTAAATTCTAGGAATGGACATGACACGGTACTGACATTCAAGTGATTTAGTATAAGTTTTCTTTAAGTGGCAAGTTATATTGTATAAAAATAATGTTTAAATATCTTAAGAATTATTCAATTAACACAAAATTTTTATTAATTGATTATTAATTAATGACTAGTACAAAAAAACAATACAGGACATTGAATATCACAGTTATAATGGAATCACCCATCTACTGGCATGACTTCAATATTATCAGCTACACATTTACACACAAAATGAAGAATATAAAGAAAATTTAATAATTTTTGTTGGTAATCTCAAATTTAACCAGTTTTATTTTCATAAACCACCATAAAGTTTTCAATAGAGATCCTATTGAAGTTATTACCTTGCCAATCTAACAGTTGGATATTTTGCTTCACAAGAAAACGTTTAATAGACCGTGATGTGTAACAAAAAGCTTAATTTTGCAAGAAAATCTTCAAAATCTTCAATCTCCGATTTTCATTTCCATTTAAAAGCAATTCTTCGAGCTCTGGAATCAATCAAGACTTTTTTGTATTGCACCTTCTACAAAGTACAGACGTTCTGTACATATATTTGCTTCTAATTACTGACCAAATCATCATTTTCCCAGTGGTTATCAGATTAAATGATATAGTCAAGATGAAGATTTTTACCAGGACGACGAGGCACAAACTGAACTTTATTTTGCAAAATTACAAATGTGATTTCATCATTGAAGCAAATTTGTCCAAATAAAACCAATTCCAAGTAAAAATGATTGCGCAAAAAAACCTGCATTAGGTCATAACCTAAAAACTTAAACAATATCAAAAACAAGACTTTAAAAATGTTTATTCATTCAAAATAAGTCGACAAGTGTCTAGAATCACTTAATTTTTTTATTATTTATTAGTAGTTAAAAATAAAACTCGTACATATACACAAATCCTGCATTTTGGTTTCAAATAGAAAATCGTGGTTGAATGGAAATGTGGCTGTTTGCATTTGCCTGTTGACAGGGCGTCGAGCTTTTTTTATAAATTTTCAAACTGATATCCAATATACTAGATTCATAAAATGTTTTAAGGGAGGCTTCCAAAGGGCGAATTCTTTTTAATATCGAACCCGCTGACGTACAACCAAATTTATTATTTATCGATTGCAGTATTTGTTTTACCGTAATCACGACCTCTTCTCCACATGATTTGAATACACTACATAATATTTATCCTTGCCAGCAGCATGTTTTGCACGGAAACGATATCAATACCAACCAATTCAACTTTAGCATGATTATGTTTTCTTGTTTTGGAAGTTGACATTTCCACAATCTTACATGGTCTAGATTTTAACATGTTTCAAAATGTGAATCATCTAAATTATCTGCAATTGTTTATATAGTTGTTTCTACTTTTTAAGATGTGATAAAGATGGAAAACACAAAAAAATAAAGTATATAGCGAATGATATTCAACGTATAAGTACTGTAATAAAATTATAATAATTTATCGATCTGCAAAAGTCTAAATCGCCACTTCAAACGATTCCCGTCTGTTGCAGATGTTAACTCGGGCTTCCTAGTGGGTCTTAATACCTATTTTTGTTGATCTTATGATTTTTGTAATACCCAATCATTTTTCCACATGGGTGATTCCATTATAACTGTGATATTCAATGTCCTGTATTGTTTTTTTGTACTAGTCATTAATTAATAATCAATTAATAAAAATTTTGTGTTAATTGAATAATTCTTAAGATATTTAAACATTATTTTTATACAATATAACTTGCCACTTAAAGAAAACTTATACTACATCACTTGAATGTCAGTACCGTGTCATGTCCATTCCTAGAATTTACCGATAAATTATTAATTTTTTTTGTCGTAACAAATGATTTAAACTAATTACCTTATAAATTCTAATGTTTATGATCAAACTGAGGAAAATTGATGCACTTGTTGTTTAATATCTTAAGTTACCATGTCAGTACCGTGGATAAATGAGTCAGTACCGTGGAACTCAAAATCCGACATTTGTGTCTTGCTCGTGATACTTTGAAGTTGTAGTAAATTCCTCTTAGAGTTTTATTTTTACAGTAAAATAGATGAATAATATGCATAAAAAAGTTAGAAAAGTTAAATTTTAAAATCTTGAAATTTTGAATACAAAAAATCACAGTTAGAACGGAATCACCCACATCTTTTCTCTTACTTTGGACTTGAATCATCCCCTACCTTAATTTTTTTATTTATACCTCGTACCCTCGTAGAATTTTTCGTTCAATTTCGTGATCTGAACAACTTTTAGCATCCATCCACCTTATACGAGGTGATATATCACCAATTTTATGTATGCTGAAAATGTTCTACGTACTTATTTGAACAGTGTACACACAAAAAACAATTACCTATGTAACAAATAACTTTGAAACAAATAAAGTAAGCTAAGAATGTCTCAGAAACGTTTCCTCAACTGGGGTCATAGCGTCAGTTTAAAGATCGAAGCCGCAATTATACTTGTTCAAATCTGTGTAAAACTAAATATTAACAGTAAGTATATATCGAATGAAAAGTGATTAAATTTGATACACTATTTCTACGACGAAGGGAGTGATCAAAATATTACATAACTGAAATGCAGTTAAATGAATTTCCACCCAACGTTATACGATCAAAACAAGACCTATCAGCATTTATTTATTCGCAAGGTAGTAGCTAGAAAAATATTAAACGTCTTATACGATACGTGAGACTACTTTGGATGAACGTGACTCGACAAAATCTGGAGCTCATGATATGTCACCACAACCGTTCCCATCTAAACGACGGTAATTCCATTCACAAAAAAAATTGGAGGGAGGTAGGTTATTTTATAGCTACTAGGGTGAAAGTTCATGCAGGTCGCTAAATTTACATATATACATACCGAAGGGAGAAGATATCTTGAGTAGTTTTGAAGTGAATGCGTGTGTTTATTTGTAACTGATGTCACATTGGCGTGTATTCATGTCCCTTTTCAATTTGGCGAAAATACAAATTGTTTATGGCCTTAAGAGCGATTATCATAAAAAGAAAATTAATACGAAAGTTCAGAAAACAAAAAAAAAACATTTTAATAAATTTGATACGATGTTATATAAACCACCCCATAGAGGAAAGTTCCGAGGGCCCAGGTTTGGCCTAACTATGTAGAACTGTAGAACTAATCAAGCGTTTACTACCCATCCCTGTATTAAAATCAGTTTTCTATGGATATAGGGTACATATACCGTTGTAGATTTCATTTTGAATTTTTTTTGTGGGGATTTAAAATTATATTTTCAAAATTTCTATTTGAATTTCGACATGGAACCTTCGACTTTATAATAAAACAATATTATTAAAATATTTTCCAAAATATAAGTAAGCTTTCAGTTGGGTTCCAATATAGTTCAAGTTTTCAAATAATTTTTTTTATAATTCGTATTATTTTAGCTTTTCGAAATTGTTTAGTTTCATTGCACTTTTCGTTAAAAAAAATTTTGTACATAAGAAATAAGATAATGTAAGAATAATGTTTTAATTTTATATCAGGAACGAAATCAAACACGATAATTTCATATAAAAATTATTTAAAAGATGAAATAATGAAGCGAACGAAATCTAAAAGTGAAGAGCTTCTAAAGCGCTCAAACAAAAGTTTATCATATTTCAAATCACAGTTTAAATAGCGCAAGATAAAAACGATCAGTTTCTCAAAAATAATGCTGAGTGGCTTGATACATCAATTTGATTTACAATAAGAGAAGATGTAGAGAATCCTAAAAGGAAAAAAGGACGAAAGGACTAAAAACAAAACAGTTGAGAGGGTCTACATCAATGAATGTATTGAATTATGTTACTCAAATCAGTTTAAGAGCTAATCACATCCCCGAAACGTGCGAGTCTATACAGAAAAGCATTTGAAAAGTCGTTTGAGAAACAAATTATGTGAAGACGCTTTAGTTGTTTTAGTGAACACGAAGTTTTGTCGACACCAGAATGACATAATCATCAGGATGAGTGCTCCAGAAAAATTTCCTTTTTACAAAGAAATTCAAGCTATATGTAGAGCTTTATATTTTTTGTAAATAAATAATTAGAAGAAAATATGTGATAATGTTATTTTGAAGTAAAATAAAACTCAAAATGTTAACTATGTGATTCATTTGTAGTAATAACACATCTTATTAATAATAATCAACTTTGGCATATATCTATAGAGTTCATACTAAAATGAAGCAACGAAAAATCGAACGACATCAAATTCAATCTCGATTTAGCATAGTAGCAGATTACATTTGTTGTTTATCCATATCCATTTCATAGAAAAATGTTGGATTTTAAACGTGGTTTTCATTATTTAGTACATGTCTACAACACTGACTAGTTACGTGAAAAAACTTTATCTGTACCTTAATATTTTTCGAGAAACCCCGATGAATATAAACTAGATTTTTTTACTTGCAAATTTGATGTGCTTTATAGTCGTTATTTCGAATATAAGCTGCAAACTTGGTAAATAAATCAGTTGGTTTTGTCATAAAAGCACAAGACGTTCACAAGTACCCAAAAATTTAACTCCATCGAAAGCTAAAAAAAGGAGGAAAGAAATTTTGTATATGAGAGGAGGTAAAACTGAGTCAAAAGAATAATTTTTTTCGAAATTTCCTAAAGTAAGTTACTTAGCTCAAGACCAGCAGTTGTAGTTCATTTTAAATACAATTATTCCAGCTTTTCAGGTACGATATATTGAAACCTTGGAATCCATCGATGCAATGCGTGGAATGAGCAATTAAAAACCACAAAATAGGATCAATTCTTGTGAATGAACCAATAACCATCCTCTCTTGATGGGATGGAAACCAAAACGTAGAGAATGTTCATCATTAAAACGCGGTTCTTCTGTATATTAAGAAAATAATTTATTACGTGGCTTATAAGAATTAATTAGATAATCACTGGATGCATTTAAATTGAAAAAAAAATTGGAAAAATCTATGAACAGGCTTCGTACGAGGAATTAATTGAATAAATCATTTCGTTGCCTGAATACACAATTTACTTAATCAACTGTCTTCTCTGAAATTCCTATTAATAAACCAAATTATCTGAATGGGTTATACAGTTGAGCCTTCTTTTTCTTATCTCCCCCATTTCTACAGAGAATCTCCCGCAAATAGACATTCCTACTCTAACAATGCAAGCACAAGTTCAATCTTCTCATAGGAAACTGAACAAATCCTCCTAAAGTGAGTCATTAACATTTTAAGAGACGTTGCTGAAATTTGAAAGTTGATCGTTCGCTGTTTCTAAACGTTATTCAAATTATTCAAATTGTTTATTCATAGTTTCAGGTATAGTAGTGCTTAAGGTAAGTATTTTTTGTCCCATGAGATACGTTGGTTATTAGAATTCACTTGGAAGCTGTCTGTTTCCTTCGTTCTTTAGTCTAAGACCTCTTCCTTTGATAAAAGTACTTATATTATTCATTATGTAATAATTTTGATTCTAATGAGATTCTGAAGGTAAACAAAACAACTTCTAATGGACAATTCTCATCTGCAGCTCTATTCTTCTAAAAATAGCGATTTTGAAATAATGGAAATTCAGAAAAATAACTAGGAAACAGTTAATGAAATGTGCAAAATGAGCATCTCATTTATTTCGCAATCCGTATCCTTTGTTAGCTTTATAACTCTTTTTTTTTTGGCTCCAATAGGAAATAATAGTGTTATTTAGAGGTCCTGGGAACTAGATTGTGTTTAGAAGAAGAGTAAGTAGCTTTTGGTATGGACAAACACGAGATAATATACTTGTATTGAAATAAACAGCTCGAGCCTATTGTTTTTCATTTTGATAATGGATAAAATAGTAGAAAGAAATTGAAAAAAGGAGGATTAGAGGATTCAATTAATAAGAGTGATGAAATTGATTGCTAAGAAATACAATTATCAAATAATGAATGAAAATGTACGTATGATTGAGTCTTCATTAGAGCAGTTGTTAACAAGTCTCGTCGAAACTTTGCTTTGATGCTGTTTCCTTGTAAAGAATATTAAAACAAAAAGCAACAGCAGAAATAGACGTTGAAATAAAATGAATAAAATATTAGATTCATATGTATATATAATGAAAATTAACCATAAAAGATAGAAATAAACAAAACAGGAATCTAGAAGAAAGTAAATGGTCGAATTAAGAAGGAGGAACCGGAAATTTGACGCTGAAAATATAAGAATAATGAAAGATACAAGTACTATAGCAAAAATATGTCACAAATCAGAGCCAACATTTATAACAAGAAGATAATAAGCATATTATGAAAATTATGACGATTTACTTCAATTCATATTTCAATGACGTGTTGTTCATATTCTAAGGTAAGCTCTTTGGCCAATTAGAGGTGCACCTATACACTTCGAATGTGACAAATTGGATATAATTGCAAAACCTTGCAGAATATACGACACAAAATAGATATCATGAATTTGCTGTAATTAATTTCAGTCCTAGATTAATGACAGGATCTATTAATTCTGCAAGATTTGTAGCATGTAAAGGAGACGAGACCTCATAGAAATTTATCAAAGACAGTCTAATCTATAATAACAAAGTTACAAGTATACAGAGGAAAGTTTTTAGTAGACATTATTCTCCTAATTTATAAATGACACTAGCAAGTCGAAATTTATGTTATTTTGATACGTTGTTATCAGTAATTTCGATAGATTTTAATTTTTCTCGGTTTGATTCTCAATAATGTCTTAATATTTAATCTACATATTACTATAGAAGTAAATATTGCTTCTTGATAACAAAATATACTAAATAACCTCAGTAATACCTCACAAAAGTGTTATCGGTACTCTGATCCATCGAAAAGAACCATTTGTTATGATGGTGAAAGTTCTGGTCTGGTCCAATTGAGGTAGTTACTCCAGAAAACATCAAAAAAGTCCACAAATTTTTTATATCTAATCGTAAATTACTCAAAAACAGCAGCATTTTGATGATTCAGTGTTTGGTCATGTTTACACGTAATAAATCAGATTCTCACATCGATATGTGACACTTTGCTCATCATGTGAGTGGACTACACCCGGTGAACCACGTCCGAAGCATCCAAAGGCACAACAGTCAGCTGGGAAAGTTATGGTTTCAGTATTTTAGGATACACATAGATTTTTGTACAACGACTATCTTTAAAAAGGTGAAACAATTAATAGCGAATGCTACAAAGAGTTGTTGGATTATTTGAATGCTAAAATGAAGGAAAACGGCCTCACATGTCGAAGAAACAACCACTATTCCACCGAGATAATGCACCGATTCACAAGTCAAAGGCAACGATGGTTAAATTGAACGAATTAAACTTCGAATTGCTTTCAGTTCTAATGAAGAAGCAATTGCAGAAACTGAAGCCTATTTTGAAGCAAACGACATCGTATAGCGTTCGATTGATGAATAAAATCGATTTTTGACAAAAAAATGTGTGTAAAGCTATTATTTCCTCATGAAATTGTTAATAGTTATGATTATAATTCAACTGTAAATCGAAATATAACTTCGCAGTAACTTAAACTGTTAATAATATGTTTATCGTTCCGAAAGATACGTGACATGGAATTCTGTATTTTACATGGACAAAGTATTTTCAATAACGAATTTATCTTATCATTTTTCCCACTTATAAACTTCTATAATATAAATTCATACCTTCCTCGAGATTTATATAGCAAAATATTGTGAAAACACGACATTATTCAGTGGCGTGCATGTATCGAAATCAAACTAGCATATGTGGAAAATGCATATTTTTTACCTGAGTACTTTAAAGTTTTCGCTCATGATATTTTTTATTTAACGTCCTTTTGATGCACCTCAACGCCTTCTTATGCACGTATAACATTTTTCATATATGCCAGTTCCTTCTCTTTTAGAAAATCTGTTAAAAATTTTGTCAATGGAGTAATAATATTGATCTTCCCTTTGCTGGTAACATCGTTTTACAAATTTTCAAATGAATCTGAATCAACCGATTGTATTGACACTGTGGTAACTAAGATCAACAAGTTTTTTTCTTCATTAAAAGCTTGTATCTGAACAGAATCCACAATCCCACTGAACCTCCTCACAGAAATACAAAAGTGGAGAAATGAAAAAACAATGATAAACATATAAATTTGAGAAAGAAATAATGATAATATTCAACAAACCAGAAGAAATAATTAAACTGGAAAAGAGAGTTAACAAGACAGTTATAAAACCAGACGAAAGAATCGACGAATATGTAGCTAAGAGGGAAAATAAAATGATAAGTTGGTAGATAAAGAGATACAACAAAACGTACAAAAATAAGAATCCATTAATAAGTTCTACTACGAACGCTGATTTATGGTTACTAATTCTACATGCTAACCAACAAATTGAAGCAGAAAATAACGACGTCATTAATGAAGATACAGAGAAAAATATATTGAGTGTGGTACATAGTGAGAAATAAGGAATCAAAAAAAAATAAAAAGAAGAGATGATGCAGAGTAGAAATGATATTAATTATGATAAAAAAATTGATTTTACCAGCTTTTGGGTTTTCCCAAAATAATATATCTTGATACATCTAGTGCGAATGTGGCGAAAATTTTGACACCCCCTGGGAAATGGTGGGAAATCTGGAGAATTTCTCGTCTGAACAATTTTCTTTTCATTGAATTTATATATTCAGATGCTCCAAATTTAAAAGAGGTAGATCAAAGTATCTAACATTAGGTTTCTTTCAAGCTGCAATAATCGTCCTCAACGCAAGCTCTTTTATATGTTTCCTAGAGTCATTTACCATTACTAAAAGAATATTTTCTTCAAGAGATTTGATGATTTCCCTCAAATGAATAGTTTCATCGTTGCAAGAAGTTTTCTTTTAATGTTGAACCTCATTTGACTATAAACTTTATAAATATTCGGCAAGAACTTCAAGATTTCCCGAAGGAGTTTTACAAAAGACATATAAACATAAGTGAGACACTTTTTTCTGGGTTTTCCAAGTCTTCAGACAGACAAAAATTTCAAATAAGTACTTCTGGACAGCACTTTAGTCTTCCAATAAATTTCCGGCAAATTCAATTCAATTCTTTTACAATTTGCGATTGGAAGTTGTTCACAATTTTCAAATTGTTTGCCTATTGGACCAGAAAATCTTCCAGGTTCCGTAGTATGTCCATAAAGATATTAAAATAGGTGCCTCGAAGGAAGTAGTAAACAAATTATCTATTACAAAGATTTTCTCAGCATATTTTCCAATATTTTATGACTCCAGATTTCCGTTTCAAAATAAAAACAACATGCTTCTTTGGATAATGTTTCTCAACATGATTTTATCGAAGAGATAGATACAAATAGCTTGGAGACAACTTATTTAGTTATTTTCTGTAAGTTTAGTGCTCTGCGGAACCACTACGAACAAAATTATAATATTACAAAACAATAATCAAGATTTCGTCTCAAGTTTCGTCCTAATGAAGACCCAGAAAGTAATGGAACACAGATATAGAGGACTAAATAGATAATGAGGAATATAACTTTTACACCTATGGTGGTGGTGATGAATTTTTAGATTATAGGATTCGAGAGCCCTGATCGTCATAATATTCAATCTTAATTACAACCTTCATTAGCATGAATCCGTATCAATTAAATCACCTGAAATGAAAAAGTAACTTAGTAAATTCATTAAAGTTAACTACTTCTAATATCGTTCTTCATATAAATGATGCATTTTAGATAAGGCCAAAAGTTACAATGAAATTAAAACTCTGGCGTGAGTCCGGCAACTTTTCCTCATCATTATTAATTAAAGAGAAGGGTTAACCATAGCTACATCGTAATGAAGTTTTAAATAATCATCCAATTTTAGAGGTTAAAGTTCCGTACTAATTATGCCGAGTTAAATAAGTTGCCACCTTCTATTACAAATAAGTTGTTTCAACGGACGTGAATGCAGTTTAAATATGGGTTTGTCACGACCAAAATAACCCACTTACTGAGGTACTTCGTGTTTTAGTTACTTGAGGATGAGTATAAGTCGTTTAATTAATTGTTAGCGTTGAAACGTTTGGAAAGTTACTTTTTTCCCGAGTTTTAATTATATATTATTAGTCTTAATTGCACGGTGCTTATCTTCAATCAGCTTCATTGAAAAATATAAAACTAATAAAAAAGATAACGAGTTCAAAGTATGGGGAATTGTTCAAGTGGTAAAAAGAGAAAGAGCATCGGTATACCACTATGTATACCACTCTACTCCATTCTGATTGGATCGCCATGTTGGTTCGAGGGATAGGAACGGCAAATGAGAGCAATAAGTCTAGATAAAACGAAATATTTGCTTTCTCTTACAGTAGCATTTAACACTTAATTAAAAATACTTTGCTTTTAACCCTAATCGATTTATAACTTAAGGCCGATTCATAAACTCGACTTTCCGTTTGCCGCCGCCATTCGCGGGTGACGTTTGACGTTTGACGTTCGACACCCTATTCATAAACTTGACGTTAATACCGTTAACTTGAAAATTATGTTATTCTTTTTGACGAGTATGCAGCTTTTTATTTTCGTTATATTTTTGTTTGTAATAGTATTTATGGAGGATTTTATGGAAAATAACAGAGAGAAAACAAGAAAATCCACCATAAACAAATAACCAAGTCAAAATCATGTGACAAATACAAACGGGTGTGAAAAGATAAAATACGTTTATGTTGAAAGTCGCCAACGGCATACCGATTAGCAAACGGCAATTATGAATGATCTTAAACATTCCAATGTTTCCAATTTTTCAACAACAAACGTCAACGTCAAACGGATAGTATAAAAATCGGCCTCTATTCTGTATAAACTAATGCTATAAACTGAAAAATTCGAACATGTTGAAGCTAGTTCGAAATAGAAGCCCGAATTCGAAAAAGTCACAGTCAAAATGCATCGTATTGAGTAATTCACGATGATTGACCCATTCGGTCATTGACTAGATACCAGGCTACTCATTTTAATTTAGCAGATACCATTTATTAACCTTTTTTCAAAAAAGTTACATGTTCTTCTTAAGCTCCAAAAATTCAAGTAGTGTGACACAGAATTATCGTCAAATTTTTCTACAATCAATTATTCAATAACACAACCAGGAACCACTAAAATTATTTAGATATGAAAGTCGAAATTGTACACATTCAAGAGACTAACATCAACCTGAAGATGTCAAGCTGGGAAAGATATATGCGCATGCGTTGAGAGATAACCTCTAAAATTTCAGCCATTTTTGATGCTTGATTTCCGTTTGACAATCGTAAATGTCGTTGTGAGCATACTTCCGGAAATGGAAAGAATTGAATATCGAGCTAGAAGAGGACATCGACATATCAAAAGAAGGCTTTGGTCATATTTTGACGGAGGAATTGATTTATCCGCGCATTCGAAAGAACATTTTTCAGGCCTTATTGACGCAATTCCTAACTGGACATAAAACCTGGATCCATCTCTGAACACCTGATTAGAAAATGACAGTTTCTATCTATTGGTGACCATTTTGGGAATTGTAATCATCTTTAAAACTTTATATAAATCAAGGAGAGTATTGATAATTTAAAAAGAGGAAAAAAGAGACCGCAATTGAAGAAAAAATAGCTTTTCATCGGGACAATAGCTATCACTAAAATTCCCAAATTGTACTACAAATAGATCGACTATTTACCGTATTCACTAGATTTATCTCTCAGTGACTTATTTCCTAGTTGTTACCTAACCACAAATTTTTGAGAAAAATTATTTTGGATTAAAAAGGTTGGAGCAAGAAAAAAACATGTTTTGTGTTTTCGTTTCGTAATTGAGCATTTGTTTGCCATTATCTTCTTATGATAAATGGCTCAATTATATTGTAATACATTCAAAAGATTTGTAAATATTGACAATTTAATTTAATGTGTTTCCTCTAACTTCATAATCCCGTGGATTATGAGGCCATTGAAAAGCAACTAAGAGAAGCAACAGTACGAAGGATTCTACATTAAATTCATAATTTATTTTCAAAGCTTTCCCTAGATAACAAAATGACAATGTTTGGATTGTAATGGAGTTTTTTTTATTTTGAATCGCAATACAATTTTTGCGCTTTTTGAAATACCATTCCCGAACTTATGTAACAACGAAATGACTTGAAGCTGCAATCGTCTAAAAATAACCGGTGAATAATTACCGTAATTTCCGTAACAAGTTTTTGAACAATGCACGTAATCAAATTTCGATCAAAAATAAAAAAGAAAAGGTCGTTAAGACTTCTAATTAAAAACGGAATCAATTATGAAAAGCTGCTCGTACTTTGATTGGTATGTTTCCACTGAAAATGGAAAACGAATAAAAGTTAAAAAAACAAAAAGAATTCACAGATTTTTCAATTAATATAATGATTTACGTACGTTTAAAAAAAGATTAAGAGAGAAGATACAAAAAAGGTATCGAACAAGAATAAAAATTTTAAAAAACGTTGATAAAACCACTGATTCCGTACAACATGGAAACAACAGTCATACATAAAAAGGAAGATAATCCTGAAAAAATTTGATAACTATACTCGGACCAAATATTACAGGAGATGGAGAAAGAACATTGGAGAAAAATGAAGAAATAGAAGAAGAGCTGGGAAAAGAAAATATAATAAGGTGTATATCATAAGAAAACTTACAAAAATGGTGAGGAGGATATTTGATATGTGTACTTCCATAGCCAAGAAGCAGACCAAAAACTCCCTGGAAAAACTAAATTGAAGAAGATACCAGAATCCTAGATAAAATAGACTTGAAAAGAAAGTGCAGAAATAGAAAAAAAGGAGGTAGCCAGGAACAACAAAAAACTGTAACAAAAATAGCAAAGGAAGTAATCAACTCCAATAAAGGGATTTATAGACACATGAAGGGTTAGCCATAATCCAAGAAATTGAACGTTATGATGATGACGATTGATAATTATTTGATTTAAAATTGAAGATAGGACTGGCAACAATGTAAAATATCGTTTTGAGTCGCACGTTGCTTCTTGTAGTCAACACGGGAAAGAAGATATTGATTTGACCTTAACCATAGTGTAGACTTTTGGTGGTAAAACAAAAACGTTGTTTTCAAGAAAATGTATTTAACACTTTAATGAAAGCCCGATTTTCAGATGACGAAAATTAGTGACACCGATTAAATGGAATTATCTCTTTCCTCGTTTAGATTTTGTACACTCTTTGATTTTCTTGTTTCATGTATCCACGATACGTTTTGTGGTATCCACTTCATTTTTTTTTTTTTTTGACAAACTTCTGCGCTTGATTCTATTTGGTCTATTATTGTAATAGAATTTTGATAAATATATCAAATGAAGGTTTTAATGATTAAATCTGAATAAAAAACATTAAATTTTATTTAAACAGTTAATATGTACATACAGGAAAATACATGAAAAAATGGATGTAAAAACACTTGTAAAGCTAAAATTATAGTGGAAGTATTATATTAGAATAATCACACAATAATTATTATATATTATTATTACGTAAAATATTTAAGTACATGTACAATTTATGAAAAGATACGGGTCTCAATTTCTCAATTGTTGAAATTTTCTATGACACTAACACTGATTGACAATATTTTGGTGAATAAATTGAGACACGGTATAAAATAAAATCATTTCAAAGGAGAATATATAGACATGGAAGTGGATAATTACACTTTAAAAATATTTAATTTAATATACAAAATTAGTTTTAAACAATATCTATACACTTATATTTGGAAAATTTACATTCATTCAGCACTAGAAATAGATAAATTTTCATATATAAAACTCATTAATGAAACTAAAAATATTTGTATTGAAGTAAATTATATAATAAACTATTAATAAAAATAGTTTTATATATAGAGTGTTTCAAAAAAGGTGATCTCGTCTCTAGGGTAGATAAAAAATATTTGGGGTTTGCTCGGTAAAAAATATTCGTAATTCAAAATGAAGGGCGTTGATGAAAAAAATTCCACATTTCTAACGATTTTGCCGCAACTACTGGCAACATTGTATTAAAATTTTATACGAGAAGAAAGAGAATTATTGACAAACGGAAAATCCTCAGGACATGACAAAATAACGTCTAAAATGATTGAAAAGATAGGACAACAAGGAAAGGAAACAATTAAAAAAACTATTCAACAAAATATGGGAAAATACCGGAGGATTGGGAAATGGGTGTGATATTACTAATTTTTAAGAAAGGGGATAACATGGATTCTAACAATAATAGGATTCCGGAAAGGACCCAAGACAATATTTTTACTTTAAAACAAACAATCGAGAAGAAAACAGCTAACGCACAAACAAAATTCGTATCTTGCCTTTTTAGACCTAAAAAAAGCATTTGACAATGTACCTAGGACGCAGATATGGGAAAGTTTATATAGAAACGAAAAACTGATTAGAAATATTAGTAAAAAAACGAGATCAGATACATTTATGACACACGACGGTCTGATGCAAAGAGGTGGGCTAAGCCCAACACTATTTATTTTATTTATGGACGATATCATCCAAGATTGTAGCCAATTCACCGAAAAATTATATGTCGGATACCACAATATGGCAAATATAAGAGAAAAACCTACAAAATTAACATAAGGTATGATTCGCTGAAGAATCATGGAATGGAAATCAACGTGAAAAAATCAAATGTGATGGCAATTACAGAAGACCGCCAGGAACTAAACATATGTATAAATAAGTCGGAGATAAAACAAGTAAATCATTATTATTATTTTAGAGGTTATAATTGAAAAAACTGGTAGGCAGGATATAGAAATTAATACAAGAATTGATAAAGTCGTTAAATGTTATTATACAATGAATAACGAATTTATTAACAGAAAGGAAATATCTAGGACAACAAAAATGTGTATATACAGACCAATACTCACATAAGGATGCGAGACAAGGGTCATAAATGACAGACAAAAGAGTAAAATACAAGCGAAGGGGATGAAGACGAGTGAAAGGGTTAACTAGGAAAGATCGTATTAGAAACCAGACAGTAAGAGCTGAGTTAAAAGTAGAACCCGTATTGGATTTTATAAAAAAGAGGCAACTGAGCTGGTGGGGGCAGACAACCTGGGACAAAACAAACGCAAAAATCTTTAAAAACAAAAATATGACGTGGAATGATGCAAAAGAAAAGCAAAAAATAAAAAAGAATGGCGGAAATTCGTGAATGGATGCCACCACACTATATGGTAGAAAGGATTTTGATTATATTTATGTTTTGGAACTTGATACATCAAATGAGTTCGTTTTTATGTCTGGCTCTCATAGAGGGCGATAGTTATATGATTCGTACCAAGTAGTATTGAACATAACTTTTTCAATATTCGATGTATTAAGTAAAATTCTAAATGAACTTAAACATCATTCAATTTTGCCACAAAAAGGTAATCGATACTGTGTACTGTTTTCGGAATATTTCAACGCCCTTTATGCGAAATACGTCGTTACGAATATTTTTTTGGAGTGGGCATAAATTGACTTTTATAATAGATAAGCTTTCTAAATAAAATTAAATAGAGAAAAACTAAAGTTCATTGAACAGTTTTTCATTATTTCGTACAAAAAATAATATATAATTTAATTTAATACAAATATTTTTGAAAAAAAAACATATCGAAGCTGATAAAATGTTTTTACAAATAAAAGAACATTAGTAATTAGCATCTATCGATGAAAATATTTTTCGTTGGGTTCCGTGTTTCAAAGTCCGCTATTAATTGACGCGTTTCAAATTACATAATAAAAAAATCATTTGATTAAATCAACATATCTGTCCATAAAACAAATATCGAGCATAATTTCCAATGTTATTTGAATACAAATAATCCGACAGCAATCACATGGATAAGACACTGGAATGAATATGCTAGATTTGGTATTATGAAATTATCAAAATCGAGAAAATCCGGCTACAATAAATGTAATCATTTTGATAAATCACTGTATTCATCGTAGATCGTTATCAAGCTGTCAGTCGTTGCTATAAATAATACATGATTATACAGGACGTTCCGCATACAACAGACACAGATCAGAAACGTATAAGGAAGCCCGAAATATGACGCTGAGAAGTGGTGAAGCCCAAAATTTGATACACTACTTGTATAACTCCTCATGCAACTTGGTATGAAGCTTAATTGCCCCAAATTATCATATTTTGGACGCTTATTCGGGACATCATCTATAATTAATATATAGATAAGCGACGTGGTTTGATATTTTCGGGTTTTGGGTGATTTGTGATAGTAAACAACTTTTGAGGTTTCTCTTAAATCCTCCGAACAACTCAAAGTTTACAAACAACTATACAATCGGATTTTATTGTTTCCAAAATTACTTACAATAATTGTAGGTTCAATATTAATACAAAACTAACGATTTGCTTATATAAGTCTATTCAAGTGGATGTTCTGTGATCCTAATTCAACGAGCCTTTCGAAATCGCTTCAATTTAGAACCATTTGCCCTTTTTACGAACCGTAAATCAATTGTTATTTGGGTAACTACATTTATAAAAACTCAAAACGCGGTAAAATTGAAATTCGGAGTGGGAACTTTAATAATGCAATCACCATGACTTTCCAATAGTTCTGTGAGGAGAATTTTCCATTAATATCTATTTCCATTCATAAAGTTTGTGCAGGAGCTGTCGGAACTTGACTGCAATTCTCAGAGGAACGTGTATGAGACGTTCTGAGATGGAGCTCATTTCCATTTGTATAAATGGTTAAAAAATAGGCGCTGTTGGGCTGACACCAATCCTGGACAATTTGGTATTTACCTTGGCAGTTTCGTATTCAAACATGTTTCAAAAAGACGGTTTAGGGAATGATTTGCACTGGACGGCCAATCTCCCGATTAGTACCATTATGATTTTTTATGAGGTTATTTGGAATGGTGTTTGTGAATTATCCAAAGATCTTTCAAAATATCCAAGCAATATACAATAATGCTTTGTTTGAGAATTTTGTCTTTGTAGGCTCGTAACATAATTTTTCATTGGTTTCAGTGCAACGGCATACAACGCAGGATCAGCAACGACTGATTTGAGGTAGTGAGTTGCAGTGACCGGCCATTCTTCCGATTTATCTCTTCGAGATTGTTTTCTATGGGGTTTTCTTAAATCCTGTGTTCGCAAACCATTCAAAGATTTTCCATAGTATCCAAGCATAAGTTACGGCAAAAGCTGGAAATTTTTGTATAGAGGAGGAAAAACGTAGAAACCAAAATAAAACTTTTTCTCTAGATAAATGACAAAAGTTCAAAAGTACAGTGATGTAAAATGTATACTAATGAATTTATTTTGACATTTTTTTTGGTACTTCTACCTGTAATTATATTAAAACAAAGCAATTTCATCCTTCACATAATAAAATAAACATTTTATACATTCGACTTATGTTTAAAATATCTTTTGAAATATATCGATCGATAATTTATTAATTTTTTTCTCTGATTCTATTCTAGTTCATCACGGACAAAAATATATTTCTCTTTCCTGGACTATAAATCGAGGACTCAAGTACTACCGTTGATGATCGAATGTTCTTTTTTAATCTCGTCAATAGTAGCTATGGAAATTTTTTTCTCTTCGCAGTCCAGAGGAAACTTGAAATTTAGCTCGCCATCGGAAAACAAAGGACTTTGATTATTTCCGAAAATCGATTCGCCTTCAATAGTAGTAATCTTATCCTCGTGGGTATAGTATTTGGCCGCATGCCGGTTGGCGTAACAAAGCGCCCCGATTATAGCGACGGCGGTGAGGAAAAGAAGGAAAATGGAAGTGCTCGCGGCGATAATCCCTACTTTTCCGTCTTCTCCTATCGAGAAAAAGTTAGCGTCACTCGCGGTATAACTCGGTGAGTTGCACCAGGTCAGTTCGCTACGTTGGAGTCTCTCCAAAGTTTTTCCTTTCACGGAATACGGCGCCGCACAAATAACTTCGCGGAAAGCAACACTCTTGTTTATCCTTTCTAACAAAGGGACGATATGGCACAAATCACAGGACCATAAATTATGATTCAGTTTTAAATTCGGTACGTGATCTAGCACTAACAACAAATCTTCTTCTAAACCACTAAATCTATTACCGGAAATATCTAAAAGTGTGAGGTTATCTGGAAATATATTTTTATTCAAATTTGATAGATAATTTTCGCTCAAATCTAAAATTTGAACTGTTTTAGGTATGATTTCGTTATCTAATTGGGCTAGACCACAATCGGCTATTCTTAATTCTTTCAAAACATTTAAAAGTATCAAATCGTTCAACGCTTCGATTTTTAAGTGATTTCCATTCAAAATAAGCTTTTCCAAACTATCGTACAACGGTTTTAGAAACTCCAAATCATCAATTCTATTATAACTAACATCCAATTCGGTTAAATTGTGATTTTCGCTAAACGCCATTTGAGAAATTTTATAAATTTTATTTTTGGCCAAATTTAATTTCTTTAAAGCACCTTGTGCAGCAAATGCGTTATCATCCAGGGTATATATTAGATTTCCATCTAATTTCAAATGTCTAATGCTTTGTAAGTCCTTCAGTTCCTTCTGTGATATATTTTTTATTTCATTATTTCCCAAATCTAAATGAATCAAATCTGGTAAAAGGTGATAAACCTCGTCATTTAATCTCGTTAAGGCACAGCTGCGACATTCCAGGTAGGTAAGTTCCTGAAACAAAAAATATTATAGAAGAACCAATAAATTGTTGGTTAAAATATTATATCGACATTACAATTTGTAATCCTAGTATATCTAGTACATCGATCACGAGTAGAAATATGTAAAGACTAGACCGAAGTTGTCTTCAGAACAATAAATGACTAGGGTAAGTTGGGGGTGATTGTGATCCCAACTCACCCTGCAGCTTCCACCAACAAAGTATTACATATCTCCTAGAACACCCGACTCGACCATCTAGAATTACAACAAGCCCATCCATTTCAAACTTCAGATCTTCGTAAACAAAGAATTATGAATTGAAAATGAATATGAAAACTACGAGTTATAATCAGAGTTTTTCCATCATATATGTTGTTACTTATTTGATACTATCAATATCAACCAAATTCCATGAATTCTTTAGTGGTTTACAAACACAAACCTCAATGTATATATTTTGAAGACCATTTAATTATATTTTTAAAAATTTCACAAACTCAATGAAATTAGATACTTTATCGATGATATGTCTTGCAGACTTGGTAAAGTTTCACAAATGACGTATGATCGTTGACTTAATCCTTCAGAACATTTAAATTGTAAACATGGAACGAAAAAGTTTTGTTGCCTTCAAGCCAATTCTAGATAACTTAGAACCTAGTTGTCATAAAAACATAGATTTTATAATGCTTCAATTATTTATGTCATTTGTCATATGTCATTCCAATTTCTGTCAAATTTTAACTAAACATATACAGTTTAGTTGGAAAACTGACATTGTGAATATTTTTAGCAAGTAGAATATTGCACTTTACACCATATTTGAAACAATAAATAAATATGAACATGCAATACCATGTGGACTAAAGCTTTGACTAATTTCCAGTTAAATAGATTGACGGAATATCCAAAAGACAAATGACAAACATCAACTCGAAGGAAAGTTAACCCCAAAACATACTGAAGATCAGTTGCGCAGGAGTTGTTATAATTGATGACGAAAAATATTCCACAATGATGAATTTTACACGAATGAAGTAGAAGAAGAAATTTGATGATAAGGTTTCGGCCTGGTGTGCTATATACGAAGCGGGCATTTTAAATGAGGGATGAGGCATATTTATACAGGGAGATGTCTCAATAACAAACTCACAACATACCTTTTGTACCGAAAGAAAATAAACCCCCAAATGTTCCTCAGGCATGCCTCATCGAAGAGGTTCGGGCAATAATTAGTAGAAAGTTAATGCCTGAAGTTCAAACAATGACTGAGGTAAAGAAGACGATAATCACCTGAACTCAACTCTCATATTAGCTCGAACGCCAGTCATATCAACCCCCTAGATTTTCTAGAACTCGTCCAAGTAGATTTCCAAAGAAATCATCGTTCCAATATCGGAACAAACTTCGGGATTTCAACCCTTCCATTGCCCCATTATATTCATTTTCGTAAACATAATTATAAAAAATAAAGAGAGAATTGGAATTTATCCTAGTGATTATTAGACGTATTTAAACTAAGTTTAAACAATTTTATGAATTCTAAATGTTCCATATTTTCGTTAAAAAAGTAGAGTTCTTCCTGTCGAACGAGCACAGGAAGATTGTTAACTTTCATTTCAGTTAGTAGTCTAATTAAAGTTATTTTGAAGTGTGCAAATTGTAAATATTTGAAATAGTCGTCAGATGTTGCTGATTTCTAAATTGCTACAAAAGTTTTAGTTACGAAAGATCTAATTAAATTGAATTAAAGAAAAACTGTCGGAAAGTCAATTGAAATCAAGATGAGAAGTTAGGGTGAATAAACGATCTACCCTCTGCAGGAAATTGGATATTTTCAAATTGTATGCCTAAAAGTTTGAATATTAAACGAACGTATAAAATTAACAGAACATTTTGATTACGTAGAGAATAGTTTTCGAAATGAATATAAACAAAAAAACATAAATAATTATACGTTTAGCTGGAAATTCTACCCCCAAACGTGTCTATCGTGTAGTATATAACTTTTTTCACTAATGACATCTCATTTTTCAAAATATTAGTTCTTAAATCCAAGTAAATTGGATTTTCCTTAAAAATCGATTTTTCCATGCTTCTGTTAAATCGAACACAGAGTTATAAATTAAAATATTTTGTTAGTTGTCGACATTATTGAAGATTTTACTCTAGTGGAAAAAATATGGTTGAATTACTAATAGGACTTTAACTATAATAAAAACCAATGTTAACAATGAAAAAAATATCAATACAGTTGAATCTTGATAACGTAATAAACTATATAAATTCATAAAATGTTGTGTTACCTTCCCCAAAACCTCTATGGCTTAAAATACGAACTCTCTATAACTTGAACGAATAATTTGAGCTTCGTACTTCAGTAACTCAAAACAACGACGACCTTTGTAATTTGAATCATCTACCAATGAGTGATTTTGAGTGAATAGACAACGAAATAGATTCCCTGTAGACCATTTACCAAAGGGTTTTTAATGTTAATAATAGTCAAAAATCTAAGTACAATAACTTATTTGTAAATATGTATCAGTAGGTTTTAGCCCTCGTTCCGGAATCATCCCTTTGCAAAGCTTAACTACTTTAAAGATTTTTTCTAAAGCTATACAATTATAACGTTTTCTCTTCTTTATTAAATAAAGTCCAATAAATGTAACTTTAACTGTAATATAAAATACGTTTTAAGATTTCAAAGTTTCATTCGAATTTAATCTTTTTTGACGAAAATCACGTGTCACTAGATGGCTCTAAATTTGGTTTCTATAGCGGCAAACAACATCTGTTGGGGTGTTTGATGCCGTTTAGTTTTTTATTTGTGTTTTTAGTGATTTTGTTAGAATTTTCTCTATTATTGTAATTGCCGTTATTTTTTAAACGTTTATGTGTGGTTGAAACACAAAGTGGTGTTCAAGAATCGGTCCAAAAATGACGAAAATTGAGGTAACCCTTTTCGACATGGAATATATTAGAATCAGAAGCAGACCATTCAAAGGTGAAGCGGTTTTTAAAGCGAGACATATTCAAAGACAAATTCAAAAACCTTTAAAAGTTAGTGTCTACAGAGGTCTAACTTTCCAGCCTTTCAAGTCTCAGAAGAGACTTGATTATCTACACGAAACTATCAAAAAGTATTTTAAAAACTAGTAAATTTGTAATACCAGACCTTTTACTACGTTTTTTTGATTTCGAATTGTACCTTGTGGATATGTGGTTGTTTTTATCTCATAAAAGCACCCTCAACAAGTATATTACTTTATTATTTACACTAAAATTTCAAATAACACTTTCTATTGTGTAAAAAACAGTTCGTATTCTGGTTTTGTTTTTCGCCTCTATTAAAGTTTGAAAGAAAATTAACTGATGTTGCCTTCTTCGTGATTTTCGCGAAAAAATACTAAACGAACTTTATAATCGAACCTTTGTGAGTAAACTAATAAAAACTCTTTAATTTGAACCTCAAATTATTTAACGTTATCTTATGGAGATTCTGCTATATTTCTAATTATTTTGAACCTGTCGCTTTTTTGGAAACACCAAATGATTTCTATTAAATCAGATCTAATTTCAATCAATCAAACATTTTCTACATTGGTTAATAATGAATGAATGAACTTTTCCACCTCAACAAAAGTCAATAAAGTCAAGTTCAAAAGCTAGTAGTGATAAAATATTTTACATCCAATCGTGTTTTAATCAATTTTCTGTATGTTTATTTTATTTCTAACAAGATTAATTCTATAAATTGAATATAGAAATTCATTATGCAATGCAAAAAATCCGTACAATCGAAAGAAATTAAGTTCCCAATGATTTGAAAATTATTGAAGACAAGGTGGGGTTATTAATCTATTTAAAAAGCTTCAAGGTTCATTAGAAATCCCTTTGTGTAAAAGTAAATCAACAAGTTGAAGGAATGAGTTTCCTCCTTGGAATTAAAGGAATCGGACTATTTGGATATTGGTATTGATTTTGTTTTAAATGATATTTAAAAGGGAAAAATTTGGGGATGAAATCATTCGGTAAACGAGATTAAATCTGAAAGTAATGAAGCAATTTTATTTGGAAATAGGCAATTAAACGTAATAAATAAGAATATTGAATGTTGTTTGGAAAGAAAGTACTTAAGACACACAATTTTAACTAATTTCGACCAACTCCCTAGTGTTTTACAACTGCATCGTCAATATACAAAGAAATAATGGTTAAAAGAAAATAAATTACAACAAATTATGATATGAAAATCGACATAACAAATTATGAATTTACCTGAATATCTTTGAAAACTTCCGGATGCAGTTCCCTCAAGTTGTTTCCGCTAAGCTTCAATATCCTGAGCTTACTAATTTCTAAAAAAATCCTCGGTGTGAGCTCCTCGATCCTATTTCTTTGAATCGACAATAACTTAAGTCCGAGTAAAAATCGAAAAGTTCCACTGGGCAGTGATATAATTCTATTGTCGTCTAAATACAATTCTTTCAAATGCGACAAACCCCTAAAGTTGTGATCTAACGGTTGAGTTATATTGTTCTGAGACAAATTCAGAACATCCAACTTATTCAAACCGTAGAAAAAATGCATACCCAACTGGGGTATATTAGATTTAGTGATATGAATTTCTTCGAGTTGTTTGTAACTCTGGAAAACTGGACTCATTGTTAAAGCATTCATATTATCATCCGGTGCAGTGATTTTGATAACTTCCGTATCTAAACTGACGTTATTCAAATTCAGGGGTCCGACCACGCCGCCCTCTTTACACGCCACGGCGTTTCGGCCTTTATGGTCTAAATAACAAGTACATTTCGTCGGGCATAGTGCCCACGTTGGAGCGCAGCAGACAAGAAGAAAGACGAGCTTGGCTATCATCCTGAAACAAAGAAAACCAACTCTATAAATTGGCAGAAGAAACGATAGATACATGATTTATTGTTTACTCAAATGTATATCGATAAATTATGATGAAACCTATAGCTGACCTATATAATATATATTTTCAATCATTATTAAAACAAGTTGTAAACTAAAGTTGCTACTTTTATTTTGAGATATGGCAACACTGATGTGAACATGTCATATGTCAAAAATGTCATTCTCTACCAAGTGTTCAAATCAAATGTTTTGGAGGTTAGGTTCGACAATCGGTTTATACGTATGGAAAAATGTACTGATCCTAATGGAGAATATTTTGGAACACAATACAACTATATCCAATGATAAATATTTGTTTATCTCTAAGATCAAGTAGCAGCCCTCGTATAATGAATTTTTTTTCATATTTTTGAATTGAAGGGATGAATTGTAAATTGATTTTACGAAGCAATAACTTTTGACAAAAAATTAATTAACCGTTTAAATTGAGTAATATATTGTCGACGTGGCTTTGGTAATTTTTCTATGAACTGATTATTTAATATGAACGGCCAGTGAAATAGCAATTTATTAAAATTTTTACTACACATAAAAAAAAAAGAGAATTGAATTGAATTCAATGAAACAAAAAATATATTTTATTTATTCAACAAAACCCTTACTTTGTAATATTAATTTATTGTTGGCAACACACGTTTCAATTGAGTTTTTATAACAAAAAAAGGATTATTAAGTGACCTATTTTACGTATATTGAGATGGGGTATTATCAAATACAAGGGGTGTTTAAAAGGTAAGGAATTGAAAAAAAATATTATCTAGTTCTTAAACAGCAACAAAATTCGCAATTAAGCACTTTCGCTTTTTACTCATATAGAGCTTTGCTTTATCTGATAACTTTTGTTAGTGCTGTATTTTGACTTATGTCGAGTGATAATGGTTTGCAGGATTGCAGAAACAAACTTTTCGGACATATTTCACCATTTTATTTCAGTAAAAGAAAGAAAACTGCTACGCCTCACAAAGAAATATGTTTATGATGCCGATTACTTAACAGGGTGCACGTGGTATAAAAGAATTCCGTTCTTGTGACGTTTCCCTCAAAGATGAGCAACGTTTTGGTCGACCTACTGCAGTTGATGATGACCAAATTGAAGAAAATCGCAAATAATCAAGTAACATAGTTCGAAAACGATGAACCGGCACGTCGAAAGCTTAAAATCAACAAAAAAAGCTCATGCTGTCAGTTTGGTAGGATTGCGAAGGTTTTTTGAACCGCTTCCACGATCAATTTTGATGTTTAATGTCAACAATTTATAAAACTGGATGGAACAGTCAGAGAAAAGCGGTCACAATTGTCAAATCGGGAAGGTTTAGTGTACTATAACAATAATGCAAGGGCTCACACATATATGGCAACTCGTGGAAGTGATGCCACATCTCCCACACAGCCCTGATCTAGCACTATGTGATTACCATTTATTTCGAAGTTTGCAGAATTCACAAATGACGTTGACGTTCAATAGCACTCGGTTCTGTTTGATTCTGATAAGGAGCGGATATTTCATGAGCGCGGAATCATGAAGCTGAAAAAAAATTGACAAAAGGTCGTTGAGCAAAATGAAAAATATATAATTGATAATTCTATTTTTTATCTAACCAAATTTAAAAAAAATAATTATAGCAGTTGACAGGGCTGTTTCTACTGACATTATAGTATTCCGCAAACAAATGAAAAATTACTAAGTACGGGGTATGCCGTACAGCGAAGGCGTTAAAACACATTAATTCAAATCCATTAGATTGACACTTTGTGCCAAACGGAAATATCTCTTGCCTTCTGAATAACCCTCGTACACAAAAAACATAGTTTCAACTACACTACACAAATGATATCGTCTATCTAGACATCAGTTGAGGAACTGATCTCTAGAACTTTAAAGGACCATAACTAGTAACCTAATGACCCTTACATCAAGGTGCAATTTCAATTTTCCGTGTCTCTACGTTTCTAAAACTAAAGTTTTTTCATATAAAAATACATTATATTGTCTTTTTTATTAAATAACACCATCAATTGAAGTCGTTGAATCTGTAAATTTCTTAGGGCTTGTCGTGGACAATTTCTTAAAACTAAATTAAGTTCCTCCTGCTTTGCGCTATGATCAGTTTCCAAAAACTGAACTTATCTACCTCATTAATAGTCTATTATGCCCTTATTGAGTCGCATCTCCGTTAAGCCCTTTCCAAGTGTAATGCTACATCAATTTGAACGAATCTTCAAACTACTAAAGAGAGCTGTTAGACATTTACTCGTACTAAACAGCAATTCTGAATCTTCCTTTCTTATTAATCTTTGAATCCGTTTGCCTAATTCGTGAGCACGCTTCTCCAATTTCAGAAAGATTAAGAACGAGGTGCACGAGCTTTACCTACCTACTTACTTCATGTTCAGAATTAATTAAAGGCTCAATACTTTACAAAGCAAAAAACGAACAATCATTTGCCAATTAATCCATTTGTTGATTACCAATTTGTAGCTTCAAGTTTTTGAAAACTCTCTCTCCGGAAATAGTATTCGGTGTCAAAGTATTTATAATTTATACTGAGATAAACACTTGATATTTAATTGAACGCTGCTTTGAAACGCGATGAAATTTATACGAAAATAAAGTTTTTCAAATAAATACTTATTACCAAAATCAATAAAATAAGTTTTAGTAACAAAATAAATATTGAGTAAAATATTCGCAACTATTCGATTAAAAAAAATACAAACAAAACAAAACATTCATACAATATGAATATGTTATTTAAAATCCGTTTACTAGATGAAATATTATTTTTTTTTAATGTTTGAATTGTTATTTCCAATTTATCTACAATAATAATATATACAGGGTCTTATAATATTGATAATTAGCAACATAATTTATTTCGTTAAATTCATAAACTGCAATTTTAATAACTGTCAAATATCAATTTTTCTTTCTGCGCCCATTTTGAGATATTCAAAGTTAGAAAATGGTTCACCATGATGTGATCAATTGAAATATAAATGATCGAGATTGGAAAACGGAAATGTGAGAAAAACTAGATTCATCGACAAAGTTCGCTTAATTTTTATAGTTTTACATTGCTCGAATGAACATAAATGGAAAAGAGTTTTTCCCGTCTGTGAGTATATGAAAGTCAAGATCGTTATTGAACAACGAAGGATCTCTTATCTAGAAAACTTAATCCGATAGCATCAATCATGTAGTAGGAAGTGAGTAGAGGTAATCTTATTATCAACTTGTCGAGGTTATAAAAGGTATGGAAATTCGGTAACATGTCTCTCTACCTCTTTGTATTCCAAATCTTGAGGATCAGTTCTATTCACACTTTCAGAATATAAACAAAATTCGAGGATAAAATTAGAATTAACAAGATCAATCATTTATACATTGTAATATTCGACAATGAAGCTTCTTATAACAAACAAAACAGATGTTTTATCTTGTACAAAAAAAGTTTTTCTTGAAAAAGTAGTGCGAAAACTTAATCATTCATAACAACTATCAAAACTCAAATTAAAACTGCTTTTCGGTAATTAGAAATTGCAACGAGATGCCTGATGGTGCAAAACGAAAAGATTTCAAAACGTCTCGGACGAGATTGATTCAAATAAAGTCAAATATTCAGACATGACAAAGAATCAACGTTTTAGTAGACTGATTGTTGGAAAAAATAAACTGAAAACAGACCTAAAAGCAAACAAATCGAACAGAATCCAATTACAGGCCCAATTCTTCATCTGATCCAGTTGATGGTCATGGTCTAAATGTAATTAAGCCGTATTATTCAAAATTAATCACCAGATACAAATGGGACGTGGACGTACTTAGAACGTGTCGTACGAATGTTATTTGAGTTGTTTGCAAATACCTTCGACGTGAATTAAACCAACTGCAGTTAGCCGATTAACTCGCTTCGACGTTTGGTAACGAAGCACCATCTCGAGCCGGTATTTAAAGTGGTCCAAAATCGGATGTTGTGCCAGAAAATATACCGCGAGATTGAGTTCCTTTCAAATAAATTTAATTTTGCATTTTACTGTCAAAAAGATTGGTCCAATTATAGGCAACGATTAATAGAAACCGAAACTCAACAACAATCGACTGTATGGGTCTGTTAGGACGAGCTAAATCCGGCAAAAGTTGTTTGTGCTCGAAGCATAATAACTGGACATGTCGCCACATGAATCACTGGATCTCTTGTTGATTACAAAATAAAATTAATTGTGTTTCACAAATATGTGACATATCAATCGCAAATATACACGTAAACTACAAAAAGAAAAAGCCGCCGCGTCGTTTTCGGTTTCGAGACAAAAACAAATATTTCATCTGTTACTTTATCTTGGTTGATCTCAAACAAATTGGGCGTTTGTTTTTGGAGAAGTTTGGTAGGATTACGAAGTAAATATTTGGATAATAGAATATCTACTATTTTACGAATTTCGATTAAAACAACAATTTTTTTTCTAATAAAACCGCGCGTTAAGTGGAAAAAAATCATAAATCGATATCAAATATTTATATTTAATTGACAACTGTTGGTAATTCCTTGTCAAACTGTCAATTAAAGTGATTAGAAATTTCATATTTTGCGTACAAATGAAAATAATTAAATAAAAATTGATACAAATAAAACTATTGAAGTAATTTACACATAATTGAATACTTAAATAATAATGTTTAGTATACAGATTTGAAAAAAGTTAATCTTTTATTTAAGCTTTTATTAATTTAAAAAGAAAGAGAAAAGTTCGTCTATTGTCTTCAAAACAACAACTACTAACTTTTTTTTATAAAACTATGGAATGTAGAGGTAACGAGAAACGTCTCATTGTATCAAAAGGGAGCAAATTAAGGTCGCGTTTTAGTAGCAAGTGGGAAGATTTTAAAAACAGCGTCAGAAATTATAAAGATAGTAATTTAAATTCCTGAAAGTCAAAGTTATTTTAATTGAATTATTGAATATACAAAAACAATAAGAATATATAAAATATATATAGCTGGTAGTTCAACTAGCTATTCGCCAAAACAACCCCCTAGTGAGTTTTATCAATTATGGGGGCGGCGTTTTTATAATATTTAATGGAATCTTCAATAACAAAGAAAATGTTAATGTGGAATTGAATGGTGTATTATCACTATGAAAGCAAACAACAATTTTTCAAAATAAGTCGAAAAAAGTGATAAGTGGGTCAGCAAATGCTGCAGGTAGTTTGCAGAAGTAAGACTCAATTTATGATGTTTATAATTTATTATGGGGCAATTTTTGGAAATTAAAAAAAAGCTAGTGTATCAATCGTTTTAAAATGTTGAGGGTATATTTATACATATTTTGAGAATACACAGTAAATTTTTTGAAATGAAATATTCAATATTTTAGAAATGACACGCGATCTCCGGCGGCGCCAAAAAAAAGGTCCTCCACTGCTAGAGTGATTGCAGCCTTCTCCGTTGATTAAACCTAACAAAAAAAATTCTCGTTAAACTAAAACATATTGTCTGTACGATGACCCTCGGGCGAACAAAAAAATCGAAAATTGACAAAATGGCGGTATGTTGAAGAAAAAGTTGAATTTTACCCAAAATGTTGGTCGTTTTTGGCGTGCCAAAACTCGATTTTTGATCAAATCAAAAAACTGGAAGGTCATCGTATGAAGGACTGTATAGAGAAGATGCAATCAAAATTTGATAGCGATCGGATAATTTGTCTCCGAGTAATCACACCAGCAAATTCGAAATGTCCCGTAACCAATCCAACTATCTAACTTCCGAGCAGCTACTCTTTTAGATGACTATAACTCAAAAACTATTTAAGATATCGATTTAAAATTTTAGTATGTTATTTTTAAAAGTATAACCTATCGAAATATGAAAAAAAATCGATTTTTCGAAAATTTCATATTAGGTGTGCCCCTTATAAATATGTTCCTTAGGTCGAAATTATACAAGGGATTCCGGGAGTATGCTGGAAAGCTGAACGGACGTTCCTATAAGAAGGAGACGTATTTGATGAATGCACCTTATTCAAAATAACAATTCCAGAAAGTAAAACACACGTTGATATCCGCGAATTTGTGGTGACTACTAGAAATATTGTTGGTGTCAATCTTGTTGACTTCCTCAAAAAGTATGGAAATATTACATCTCCTGCTGTAAAGCACGACAAATTTTTTGTGCAATATCATAATGGAAAATGTGGCATTCAACCCGTAGGTATAAATACCATACCAGCAATGATTGCTCAGTACTTGTTGAAGGATCCACAGGATATTGTTTCAGACGCTCGTCTGCATCCCAATAGCGGATATTCTGAGAATAAAGCAACACGAAGGATGGAAACCGAATAGTGGAGTCGAAGGATATGTTGAGCGAATACGAGAAGAATTTGAGAAAACATTCTGGCGTTCGTGTAGATGTTACAGCTTTAATTGAAATTAACATTAGACAAGAACTTTTAGAGAATATTCACCTAGAAAATTAACTTAATTTAAATAATTGTGTCTGTTTATAATGTTTATAAATCTCAATTTACTACTGAATTAAAATAATTGACTGCTTAAATAATGAAATAATTGTCATTTTTTATAGTTACGTAAAGTTTTTACATAACTTTTAATGTCAATTTGATACCGAAATATAATTCGAATAAACTCAACAAAAATGTTTATGAAAATAGAGATATTTCGTCGAAATTGACATTAATGTCGTTACAGTTTTTATAAATTGTGTCCTAGAGTTCCAAAACAATTAAAATTGTTGGAGAAAAAGGTTTTCTCAAAATTTAGTACAGTAAAAGCTAGAAAAAATAGAAAATGCTCATTAGAAAACTGATTTTCGTAGTCTCGTGTCGCTTTTTATGGTAATTATACTATTACATTCGAAGTTTCAATTAACTTTTTTTAGAAAATAATATATATTCACACATGATTTACAAACAACCGGAGCGTGATGCACCACCATCATATTGCAATCACAGATTTAAAGTTCACTTTCTAAATCCGTTCGACACTGGATTGGTGGATGAATTTCAAAGGGAAGAGTACGATTTCCGTGGCGCGTCGATTTAACAGTAGTTTAATTAGGCCAAAATAAATAGAAAATGAAGAATGAAATTTTTTGATATCTCGCTTCGTTTTCGAGATATCGATACTTGAAGTTATAATCAAACGTTAGTTCAAAATTCGCTCTATTGTACAGATGGTGTTCAATACTTCGTTTCAAATGAATATTTTATCACTTCAAATTCGATACGAATCTTATAATTCGATGAACAAAAGATTTTTTATTCAATTTTTATATTATTTACCCTGATACTCAAAATTATATTGAAAAAAACAGATTTTTATAACAAAATTCGTCATTTTTGATAACTTTCATCACCTTGTGATTAATGTAACTCAACATACGATAAATACATAAATAATTTAATGTTTTTATAAGGAATTGTCGGTTTTTTTTTTCATTATTTATAAAATAAAAGAAATAATTAATGATAGTTTGAAGATTTAATTAGTAATTTAATGTAAAAATATCCTCGAGTTAAAAGTACGTTCTGAATGCTTTCAAAGTTATTTTTTTTCGTCTGTTTTATTATTGAAATGCCCGACTACTGTAGTATTTTACATTTATCCTGGAAAAGGTGCGAGGGGGCGAAGCCCCCCATGAGAAAGAAAAATAATAATAAAATAAAACCAAAATAAACCTCACGGAAGAAAATTTTTTTAAACAATTTTGGCTGTAAAAAATTCAAGATTTTCGAACTTTTTACACTCAAAATGCACCACGAGAAGGTAAGGTTAGGTTAGGTTGATATATACAAATATTAAATAAAAATAAATTTTTCCAAATTCAAGTATCGATATCTCGAAAACGAAACGAGATATCGAAAAATGTTATTCTTCATTTTCGACTTATTTTGCGTCGATTCACAAAATTGCAAATCCAGAGGCCACGGAAATCGTTTCTCGTGCAAATTTTAATTCACTAAGAGAGTGAATTTCAAGTACTTACTAATTCAATTTACCCATAAATATATTTAATCCATCATGGTTTATTCAAGATTCATTAGATAATCTCTGTTGCATTATTAATTAATTTTAACACAAAATAATTACTTGGGTATTATGGTAACGTGGTAATGCGAAAACAATTATCCAAAAAATAAACAAACGTAATCGAAAACAAATATTTTCAATTAAAAACCACTCAGTGTGTTCCACGTGAAGTATTGAAAATTTACACATGAGATTTGTTATTTAAATACAGATCAAAATTTGAATATTCATTACATTTTAGTTGTTTTTAGCGAGAAGAAATCAGAAACGTGGAATAGGACACTAAATCTAAAACAATCGAAAAGGTTTCTTTCCTATTCTATTAATTGGTTTTAAAACGTAATTTCATTAAATAATGATGAGCTAAGGAGAGTTATTGGTTTTGTTCGTTGAACTACCATCTAAATAACATCGTAGAAACTCCCGAAAGCTTTTTTCGATACATTAAAGCCCCAACGAAAACCTTCTTTATGAGGTACTCACATTCAAGTTTTTTAAAGCCTGAAAAGATAAACCGCATAGCCACCAGACAAAAGTATCTTAATATTTGTCAAGATAATTCAAAAAAACAACCATCATTACTATATATATGAATGGGTTTATCTTATTTAACTAAATAATCGGTTTGTTAATTCATTAGACACCTTCCCGTAATTTAACCTATAGAGGCACTTCAGAATTGGAAAATTCTTCAGATATCGCTGCTTCCAGAGCTCTACTCTGCTCTAGGATTTTACCGACAGCTAAGAAGAATATATATATATTTCATCCCCTATTCCACAGAACTAGCATTCCGATTTTGCCTGTATTGTAATTGTGGTAACCGGTTTACACATACCCTATTAGAATTTTAGCCTCCCCTGTAATCAGCTGCAGTATTTCCGCTACCCTGTATGATTTGACTTACTTATGAATTTTTTCTCATTAATTAATCATGTACGATAAATTAAATGTATTGCGTGATATAAAAATCAAGTGGGTTAAACTCGGCACTGCAAAGCGGCTACTGAATCTATCAAAAAAATCAATACTTCTTAAACGCCAAATGATCCAAGAAGATAATTCAGTTACTTACTTACCAGATTTCTTTCTATAGATTTAGACAAGAACTAACGGATTATCCGGCGAATGGCCGCCACAATGGCCCGATTTAGCACTTCCAGATCTCATTCTATAGATTCAGACAAAAACTATCGGATTATCCGGCGAATGGCTGCCACAATGGACCGATTTAGCATTTCCAGATTTCTTTCTATAGATTTAGACAAGAACTGACAGATTATCCAACGAAAGGCTACCACAATGGCCCGATTTAGCACTTCCAGATCTCATTCTATAGATTCAGAGAAGAACTAACGGATTATCCGGCGAATGGCTGCCACAATGGCCCGATTTAGCATTTCCAGATTTCTTTCTATAGATTTAGACAAGAACTGACAGATTATCTGACAAATGGTTGCCACAATGGCCCGATTTAGGACTTCCAGATCTCATTCTATAGATTCAGACAAGAACTATCGGATTATCCGGCGAATGGCTGCCACAATGGACCGATTTAGCATTTCCAGATTTCTTTCTATAGATTTAGACAAGAACTGACAGATTATCCAACGAAAGGCTACCACAATGGCCCGATTTAGCATTTCCAGATTTCTTTCTATAGATTTAGAAAAGAACTATCGGATTATCCGGCGAATGGCTGCCACAATGGCCCGATTTAGCACTTCCAGATCTCATTCTATAGATTCAGAGAAGAACTAACGGATTATCCGGCGAATGGCTGCCATAATGGCCCGATTTAGCATTTCCAGATTTCTTTCTATAGATTTAGACAAGAACTGACAGATTATCTGACAAATGGCTGCCACAATCGCCCGATTTAGCGTTTTCGTATTTCTTTTGATAGGAATAAAAAATGACATAAAATTTTATACAGATGGCTCACAATAAGCAGATAAAACTGAAATAAAAATGAACCAGAGCCAGAATTGAGAACTCTAGAAGTGTCAGTGAATCCCGGTAGATTGTTTCAAACTGTAGTTTGAGTTCTAATTCCTAACAAAAACTGAATTTAATAATGGATATTTAAATCAGAATTAAAAGCAACTATCAAATTAATTAATTAAAATGATTAATTCTCATAATTCAGTTACTTTGGCTTCCGCTGGAAACGCTATAGGCAATTACCATTTATGTTCATATTTCGAAATTCATTCGTGATGGTCCAGTTGGTTCTGTAGGAACGGCCAACGGATCGGGATGGATGCAAGATAACACCCAGACCATCAATGGGATGAGAACTACTGTTGGAAAAATTTTCTATGATATTTCAACTGGAACAAAATCAGCATTTAATGTGGCGGTCACCCTTCTAAATAATGAAGCAAGATTTTTACTCCTGTTATAACCACGACAGCAGTAACCCCAACGAACCAGTCACCATACAATTTTAATTAACTTTGATGATTATTTTCAAAAGACAGTTACATAATGACATAACTTACATAATTTTAATATGTTTCTTTATTGAGTTAGATTGTCTTAACCCTTCTTAGTCTCCCTGATGCGTTTTAGTTTTCTTTTTGTATTGAAATCAATCAATCCGAAGTTTTTTTTTTTTTGAAATCTATTCACAGTAATTGATTATTTACATTGATTGCGAAGAGCTTATACAAAATTAATGTACCTACTTAGAGAATTGAAGTTGTCTTTTTTGATGGGATTAGTTAGAAGCAGTTTCCAACGAAAACACCGTAGGATTAGCTTGCTAGTATCGGTCGTTTGAGCTAACAAGATTAACGTTTCCTATATATTACACACAACCTTAAATGTTACCGAATATTTCGGTATCTTAACTTTATAAACTCATCTGTTTAAAGAAGAAGATTCATATTTTGTTTTAAACGTCAACCATTCATCTTTATATAAAAAGTAATCCTCATTTTCCGATCCATATTTCTATAAAATATGCAACAATTGAGCATGTTCTCAACTCCACTCATATTATCTGACGCTGCTGAATCAGATCGAACAACTTCAATTTATCATCCTAACACCCGTATATCTTCATTATTGTTCTGATTAATGTTTCGGGGGAGCAGATCTTTTCAGATGCCAAACAATGCGGTATTAGAGGATTGTTCGATAAAACACACTTTTCACTTGTCGGTGACCGGAACTGGAGAGAGAAAGAGCCACATGAAAAGTTTTTCAGCTTGAAATGAATAATATAACAACGACAGGTTTGAACTGTTTCAAAATTATGATCGTTTGTTTGTGTTGAGTTGAATCAGATATCATAATATGGTGAATAGCATTAGATTGAAATGTGCTCTAATCGTTTTGGTAAAAAAAAGTGAATTTATAAATAATGCTGCTGAAAGAGGACACTTAGAAAGGCTGTAGTCGAATACTACTGGTAATAGAAGAATGAATATATAAAATGTTATTTGAATATGATTACAAAAGATGATTAACGCACGTTTAGTTCGAAGTTTGTGGATTTTGTCTATGAATCATAATAGGGACAACTCGAAACGTCTCTCAGAACGTGGTCAAAACTGGAAGTACTCCATGGAACACCAACAAAAATTGGTCTCAAAACTAAATCAAAAGCTGATGATTATCCGACAAATGGCTGCCACAATGGCCCGATTTAGCATTTACAGATTTCTTTCTATAGATTTAAACAAGAACTAACGGATTATCCGGCGAATGGCTGCCACAATGGCCCGATTTAGCATTTCCAGATCTCATTCTATAGATTTAAACAAGAACTAATGGATTATCCGGCAAATGGCTGCCACAATGGCCCGATTTAGCATTTCCAGATTTCTTTCTATAGATTTAAACAAGAACTAACGGATTATCCGGCGAATGGCTGCCACAATGGCCCGATTTAGCATTTAAAAATTTGTTTCTATAGATTTTGACAAGAACTGACAGATCATCTGACAAATAGCTGCAACAATGGCCGGATTCAGCGTTTTCGTATTTCTTTCGATAGGAATAAAAAATGACATAAAATTTTATACAGATGGCTCACAATAAGCAGATAAAACTGAAATAAAAATGAACCAGAACCAGAATTAAGAACTCTAGAAGTGTCAGTAAGTCCTGGTAGATTGTTTCAAACTGTAGTTTGAGTTCTAATTCCTAACAAAAACTGAATTTAATAATAAATATTTAAATCAGAATTAAAAGCAACTATCAAATTACACATAATCATTTGTATTGAATACTTTATTAATTAAAATGATTAATTCTCATAATATATGTTCAAGGATTTTCTCAATACGATTTCGCCTGATAAACCCAAACATCGATTTTATTTACTTAACCTATTAATTTCAGGAGGCTTAATAAATTAATTCCAGTTATATCTCATAAATTATGAAAACAAGTTCCTATAGGCACGTATAACGGGGTCTCTCTTATTTCACAATTCGAAATATTTCACTAATTGTGTTTACAAATGGAAACGGAAATTTGATATTTTCAGTTACGACCCTTTTCACCTAATTCTCGTGCTCGTATAATATTATACAGGGTGGAAATGAGTACGTCAATCAAAGAGAATTATGTAAATTTACCGATACGGAGGTTGATTTATAAACGAAATTTATGATTACATGCGAAAATTTATTTTCCAATTTGTATAACTTTATATCTATTACAATTTTTTTAATCTACTTCTTACTAAGACAATTTGATTATGAAATTCTTCAAAAATAAATTGTTTTTTATCACAACATCATTTGCTATGCAGAGATTGACGCAGAGCTGTAAGAAAATAAAATATACAGAGTGGTATAACGTTTAATCTTGTATTTCAATTTTTGGCGACCGCGCCATTTACACTAAAATTTGGCGGATGCGTGTTGGTTCTCGTTTGTTAAATTTTCATTCATAATAGTACATCAAAAACGTATTGAAAAACTTAGTGATTTAACACAAAAAAACAAGTTTCTGTAGCCTAGATCGTAGTCTTGTGAATATCTGTTAATCAGAGAAAGACAATGCTGAGTACATATTCGTTTAAGAAGCGCATGGTTTGCTTAGGGAAGCCACTTTTTCAGAACTACAAGAAGAATGAATCTGGAAATTTGTAAATTTAACGGACCACAATAGATCTTACAATATTATATTTATCTAACTGATTTTTTGATACTTTAAAGACAAGATACTATCAGTTCTCCAAATTCCTAGTATGCTGAAATCCTATTCAGTGTTCTACTACATAAAACATAATCTCTTATCTCTTCCAACTGTGAACTATTTGAAATCATCTTCCATTTCGGAAATTTATCTTATGGTGAAGTTTCTCTTACTGTTTGGCATATGCTTCCTCCAGAGAATCTTCTTCAAAGACTCCTATATCACAACTACACTACATCTATACAAAAAAAATGAGACTGACGGGGGCGAAACGTGGATTGTTAACAAAGCAGAGGAAAGAAGTTAGATTGGGAAGGAAAAACGCGCTGAGAAAAACAAATAATGAAGTAGGGAATTTATTTGGAGAAGCAGAACTAAGCAACTAAGACCAAGGAAAAGATGATACGCAGATCCAAGAGAGAGAGGATGCAAAAAATAGGAAAAAGTGGGAATTCCGTTTATGCTATGGGCCTAAAAAGTCTGCTGAATCACCTACATCATAATTGGCTTTCGACCTTTTCTGTTACTAAAGGTTCATAAACCAATTCATTCATATTTCGGTTTTTCTCAACATTGTATTTCTCTATTTTTGTTTGGTTTAGTTTAATGTGGATTGATTTGTTTTTCATTATGATTATAACAAGATTATGTGCTACATTTTAGAATCAGGAATATTTTTATCGATTATAATAAATTCTACCATAGATTTGTTGTTTCTAGTGTTTTAATTTATCGGTTTTATAATTAGGGTTCAAAAGAATCGAGAGAAAAACCTTGAAGGCTTCAGCGAGAAAAATAATCCTTCTTGAACTAGCACTAGATTGTTTTTTGAGAAACAGGTAATTTCAATACCTACTACAGAGTGAAAAAATAACACATTTCACTTATTTGTAAATGATTCCAAAACCAAAATACGACCAGAAAGTCCATATACTAAGGCACTACCGAAGCTTTATCTCTAACCTTTTAAATTTAAGTCTCAATTTATATTTCATGGTATATAATTTGAATTAAATGTTCAAGACGACAATTTTCACCATTTCGCTGAAATGTCACAAGTGCACTCGCCTCCGAGAACGAAATAATCAACGGAAAAGTCGTTTATTATTTCAGTTGAATTTTTAAAGGGAAAAAGTGCTGGATGAACGTTTTGTCAGTCATGTTTCCAACTTGACGCGGAAATATTTGCAATTCAAGATGATATATCTGATGACATTGTTTTGTTAGGTATTTAGCCCATGTGTTTATTTTTATTTTGAGATTTTTATGGAAGCTTTAGTGGGAAAAGTAAAAAGGAAATGACTGGAAATTGAAAATGTTATCGTCGTGCTCCAGTAATAGGAATACGGCTCGATATCAGCATTTAAGTAATAGAATATTCGATACAGGGAAATAATACGAGGAGAAATTAATGAATAACAAAATCTATTTTGCGAGTATCGTCGAAAGGTCTTTTTGGACACCTCCAATATCCGTTATGGTGAATGTCAAATAAACCCATCTCATCCACCGCACTCGAAAATGAGAGGAAGATCCAATTTCCTGTTTATTAAGGAAAATTATGCTTGTTTTTTTCTGTTTAATCGCTCATCCACTTTTATAAGGTTTTCATATCCCAGCTATAATTATTTATTTGGTGTAAACAATAACAAACTAATAAAAAAATACAAAATTTGGCCTTCTTTTTATTGTTTTTCAAGACAGTTTTCAATTTATCTTTAAATACCTTCGAATTTTGATAAAAACGCTTATCACTACATATTTTCTAAATTGTCAAATGTGAATACAAGAAATGAATCTTCAATGTCGTATCCTTTTTATTAACAATTTGTTAATAAGTCAACTGTATCTTCAATTCTTTCCATTTCCCAAAAATTTTACTACTACTACTTTTTTGAATGACTTCAACAGACTTATAATCATATATGGCTTTATTATTTTTCAAAATATTGTCGTGGTGGAGAATGATTTGTCTTCTTTGATTGGTTTCTCTGATTTTTTCAAACACTTCTTGTAAACAAATGCTGGTTTACCAATCAAAACTGACCATTATAAGTTGCTCTAATGGAGCGGTGGTGACATGTTTAGTTATTTCGAAACCATTTGCTTTAAATTGCATTGTGCGGGAACAGCTTTTGTTTGATTTGGCTCATCTCAGAAGACCCATACAATCTGTTGTTGGTATAGATCGACACGAGCTGTTTTGAGCGATTGTCAAATTATGGAGTATCCAACGTGAACAAATCTTTTCGACAGTCTAATATTCATGCAATATCAAATGTTTGTAGGTGGAACACACGCCCAAGTATGCCTCAATCTCACAGTATCTACATGACGATCTTCCAATATCAGTTTATATAAAACTCTTATCAATCATCCATCTTGTAAACCCAATAATAAATCGATGACTTTATAACTTTCGTTAACAATCGCATTGTTTCATAGATCTCTTTACAAATCGCTGCATCTCCTATTGATTCTCGTTGTACAATGAAGAATCAAGAAATAAACGACATTCTGCTGTCGAAGTTAATAATAAAATTATTCGTAGTTTGATATTCGAAATCCTCTACGAAACCGAAACGTTGTCCGCAAATTGAAATAGTTTAAAACAAAGTATCTTAATAACAGTTTATTTGAAAAGTTTTATACCCGTAAGGGAAGCTGTGCTATCGTAAACCCTTTATTTGTATCCCATGGGATATTATTTTTATGGGAACATTTAAATTACCAAAGGTGACGATATAACGATGTAAAATTGCTTGATAAAAAGTAGTTAAGTTGTTTTATACTTCCAATTAATTTTTTTGTAGCAAAGCAGGATTTGTTTGGTATTTTTAAGGCTTAAGAAACAGAATTTATTATTGTATTCCACGAGAGCATGTAAATTTATTGAAAAACTCAAGAAAACGCTTTCCAGCCATGCATAGGTGAGAAAATAACGTCTCATCTACAAGACGAAATCCGGATTTAACAACCTCCAGATGGATAATTATTCATTAGAACTGCAGTAGTACATACAAAACATCATTTCTGTCACTGACAACAAAGTTGCATCTCCACTTATGTGAAGATTCGTAGTAGATGAACTCTTATGGGTATTGACTCAACTCGGCATACTAAGGCAGGGATATACCAATGAAAAAAGATGTTTTAAGAATTAACTCTTATAAAAAACATCACCTATAGAAGCAATCAAATCACCATACTATATTTGAGCAGAAATGCCATCAAACAATATACGCGTAGTTCCAAAACACCAAAGAAAACTTGCCAAGTCAAATGAGATAGATAAGAAAAAAATATATTACGAACTAGTTCGCAAAATGGTTTCCTAGGTCGGCCCTGTCCAGCTACTATGGCGAATTCGCGCGGTGCTTTCCCGTTTGATGTTTATTTGTATATAATTTATTTAATATCAGGCGATTCATTCACAGTATTTCTTCTAGATAATTTCTAGAAAAGTTTATTCATTTAATTCTTTTTGTTCTAGAACTTTGTAGAGTTTTATTTAGGCATGTATTATTAATCTTTGAATCCGTTTGCCTAATTCGTAAACAGGCACCTCCAGTTTCAGAAAAGTTATCCGCTATCTACCTACTCCACGTTCATTATTTAAGGGCTCAATATTTTACAATGCCAAAAAGTGCACAATCACTTGAGAAATCAAATCGATATCATCTTTTCTCGCATTCCGCAATAATTTGAGAGCATATATACTGGAAAGTGTCTTCTACTCTGTAAACGACTTCTATTTTAATAATAATTAATTCCAGATATTCTGCATACTGGTTTAATTTTTGATATGTACTTATATACTAATTATTACCTATTACTATTACCTATAATTATGTTACTCATTATGGTTTCTTTCTGTAAATTATATTTATTATATTTTATTATTTCTGTTTGTTTTTAAGTTTTTACAAGTTTTTGTCTACAAATTGTAGCAATTTTTTGACAATAAATCATTTATCTCTATCTTTATAAATGATTTGTGTAAACGAGTAGTTTATTTTTCAATAAATAGTCGTAGTGAACAAATTGAATTAGCAGAGTACTCAAAGAATTTAAATAAATTACTTAAGTGATAGTGACACAATATTTTGAATTTAGTGTAGTTCTAGTGTGTATATAAATTGAGAATTTAAGAGGCCGTGTTTATTAATTCACCCCACGAACAAAAAGGGTGTAAATAAATACGAAAAACATCACCTTTTGATGGTTTCCGAAATACTGGAATAATCTACAGGAGTTGAGCTGTAACCGATGAGGATCCCAGTACAACAGCAACAAAATAAGATCTTTTAGATCTTAGTTTATATAGCAATAACAATAAGCATACATAACGGGGTGGTAATGACAGTAAAATAGGCGGTTTTAATATCAATTTATCATTAAACATAAAAAAGAAAACCGCCAAGTCATGATTCCATTCTTTTGGCCTACAAATCCAGCATAAGGACCATTCATGCAGATGTTCTTTTCAACTAATGGCGATTCTGATGTTATTGTTCAACTTTGTACAAATTTCCCAATTCAAAAGCGCTATTTCACAACGATATTAGATTTTTGAAGGTTATCAATGTGCGATAAGAAATAACCAAAGTTGGATCAACTTTTGGATTGAAAAGATTTATATAAAAGTGAACAAACATGGTCCTGCATTGTTCTTATGGATTTTAATATTGTTTTTATGGTAACTGATAGATCTTTTCATCATTTTCTTTCTTCTTTCTTAATTTTTGTGAACAACTCCTCTTGATTTATGTTTAACGACATCCTCTTCTTTGTATTTTCGTCATCACTGTTTCGTATATTTTCTTCATGAAACATTATTAAGAACAAACTAACTAGAGCGGCATATCTAAACTAACACATATAGAAAATGCGCAGAAATCGACAGCATTTTACTTTACACCTTTTTTGTCACGGATGGAAATAATTGTTTACTGACTAATTTAGTCACATGATTCAACTTCAGCTATACATTTTTTTTAAACTTTTAATCGTCAAGTAGAAACAATACCTTTAAAAAATGAACTCAAGACTCTAATTAACTATCCTAGGATACAAAATAAAACGTAGCACGTTACGTTTTTCATGTTTTGAATGTCATATATTCATTAACGGACCTACCATTTCACACCGTTATTCCCAACGGAGGAAATGAATATTTTAATATTCCAAATTTGTTGCACTAACACGTTTTTAACAAGCTTCCTATTTTCTACTTCCATACCTAACGGTATATAGATCAGTATATTTAAAACGTTCCTGTAGTTGTTTAATGTTTAAAACGTGACACATGTACTGTAATTAATAGTTATTTGTACGCCAAGGACTGAAAGTATTTCAGCCGCGGCGTACACAACATTTTTTAGACGACGCATAACATCCAACTCTTTTTCAATTACACTGAGGAAAGAAAATAAATAATTGAGAATTATAAACATTTTATTTATTGAACAATATAATGTATTTAATGATATTTGTATTAATATATGTGTATCTCCACTAGATGTTGATGGAATCTGTGTAGATGTGTTAGTGTCTTCGATAGAATTTGATGATTGAAGTATTCTGTTAGCAATTTCAATCTTGTTTGTTATTGAGTAATCTATAAGGTTAGGTTAACTTTAAAAACATCGAAATGAAACTGTCAACTGTCATTTAAGTTGTCTACTCCAGAACGTCCCGAAAGTGTTTTGCAGTGTCACTTTCACTACATGGAACACTCAAAACGCAACTTTCGGTATTATGTAAATGAATACAGAACGAACAACTTTCAGATGGCGTCGTCTAAAAAAAATTAAAGAAATTGAAACACGTAGAGTTAAGTTAGAATCATAGACAAATGTGTTTTGTTGAGAATACACTTCAACATTTTAATAACCACAGTTTATTGCTTAACAATTCGAAACAGGTAAAAATACTATTAGTTTGAAAGAAGTATCAATTTTTATAACGAATGACATATCATACAATGGCGACGAACTTGTTGAAACTTGCTTACTTAATGGTTGGAAGGTTAAAAGGCAACGTTGTAAAGTAGAATCTTTTTTTTTTACTAAAGGTTGCGTTGACCAAATCCCTATTAACGTTGCGTCTCTACAGACTCTTGATTCCACAGTCAAATGAACAATCTTACAACTAACAGTCGTTGCTTGAGTGTGTTAACACTTTGTGGCTCTCAAAGTTATTTACTCTAGAGAAATCATTAGATTTGACGTAATATTCATCCTGTTACGTGAATAAATAAAATTTTATTTTATTTATTCACAAGTTCATGATTATGAGCGCACTCAATAATGAAATGGTTATTGTGGGAAAAAGCTGTTGTGTTTTTTTCAATACTTTTATTTTGTAATTTGTATTATGTATTGAGCGTTATCGCAAACAAAAACAGGGTGAAAATAGGGTAAAAATTACTTTGTAACGAGCCATTTGGCTTGTTACGTTTTTTTCCAAACATTTTGAATATTCCTTTGTTCACGTTTGATGGCACAGTAGTCACTTTGAATTTTTGAAGAAATTAATTTGTTATCGACCTTCCACTGCATTCGAGAAATTCAATAAAACCTCGAAATTGATTTGAATTCTTCCTTTACCTCTACAAGCAAAAGTAAAGTTTTGTGAGCACAATAAAAAAAGCGAAGAAAAACAAGTTTATTAATTTACTTTTGCTTGAAGTGTAGAGGTAAAGGAAGAATTCAAATCAATTTCGAAATTTTCTCCGGTTAAAAAAAATTTACACGAGGAATTACAGTTTGTTCAGATTTCTTTGAAAGGTTAGAAAAAGATCTGCTTTGAAAGTGACCCGATTTGAGTCTAAGGAAGCGGGAAAGCAAAAAACGGCAGATCTCCTAAAGGCCATCACCAAAGAAGACTTCCAGCACTGCTTCGATGAATGGAGAAAACGTATGGAAAGATGTATATTGGAAGGGAGCGTTCGAATGTAGAATAATTTTTATAATAAAACCCTTTTTTCCTAACCAATCTCGTTATTTAACAGCCAGACCTCATAAAATTGGGAAATTTCTTTCTATATCTAAACTTTGCGAATTTTTTCCTGTGAAAATCTCAAATAGAATTAAGAAATAAAAAAAGGTGCCTATACATTTAACCACTCTACTAAAATCGACGCTTATTGCGGATGAAATTACCCATTAACAACGGAATTGTTCTGCGAGATCGATAATAATTATTTCTCTTCGAACCGTTAACTCTGTTCTTCACTTATACGCTGTTTTTTTTTTGTGAAAAAACGATTGTTTCATCGTTTTCGTTGTACATCGAAAGTAGAGAACAAAAATAGAGACTTTAATCAATATATCGATTTACAAATAATCACATAGCCACAGAGCTCTAAAAAAATAATAGATTATATGCTGAAGATCACAATCACAAAGAAATTTACAATTCCTCAATTGCAACAGTCGTAATAGATTCGATTTAGTCGATAATATTCTCCAAATTCAGCCCCCAGTGATTATTAGCTGTTTGCAAACCTTTAAAAACATTTCTCTTCATTTCAGGTTCTTTGCTATTTTCGTCTTCCTTTTGTGTCTGCCTCTTTTTTGTTCATTTGATATGCAACGCACTATTATTAAATTAAGAGAAAATAGCATTTAAACTGTCCACAACCAATTATAATTTCTATTTAAACTTATAAAGCAAATGTTTATCTAATCAACCTTCCAAGTAAACCAACAGAAACTTTTAATATATAATCAACCCTTGCAAACAGTTTTTCCGTATCCTTATCTCAGAGTAAATTTTAATAACTTTCGTTTAATCTAAGTATTTCTCAACTTAATAAACTTCCTCTTGTTGACGTAATCATTGATTTGGGTGGAAAGTTTTGGTGGAAGTTCTGCCATAACTCTGATATCGGATTCAACCGTGGTGTATTAAAGGAATCTACAGAATCTCTATTATACAAATGCAGAGGAATCTTATGTAAAGTACTACAAATCAAGTTTAATTGTCGATAAATTTAATTAATGACGAGCTTCCACAAAAAAAAAACAAATCTACTTGATTAGATAGACTAAGAGAAAACGAAGTCCAACAAATGCACTAGTCAACACTCGTTAAATTTGTTTGTTATATTGTTGAAAATCATCTGCGACTTATCGAGACAATTGGGTTTTTCATTTATATTTTTCCATTCCTGTTAACTATATGACTAATTGGAAAAAAAAACATCCACTCCTAAACCGTTTGCTGTACCCATCATTTGAATCAAACCATTAACGGTTCGGATTGTCTAGACATTTTATCCATTCAGATTAACTCCAAAAAATGTGATTTGGACGCAAAAACCACATCTTAGGTGTAGAAAAACGTTGAGAAGAAATCATTGGGTGCCAAACAAGGACTGTACGGTGGATGACTCTTCAATTCGATGGTTTGACTGTTCAAAAACGCATAAATCCATAAATAACCACCTGTCATGATCTAATAAACGTCTGTTGAACCACCGAGATTAATTTTTTCCACCATATCTTTGCATCAATCGACACGAGTGTTGTTTAAGCGATTGTCAAATTTTCGAGGAGGTTGACAAGATTGACACCAGCAAAATTACCACAAATTTATTCGCGAATTGTGTTTTGCTTTTTGGAATTGTGGTTTTGAAAACGATACCATCGTTCAGCTTTCCTTCAGGCACCCGCCTTTTATCATCGATATCTAAGCAACAGATTTTATTTTCCAAAACGAGCGCCAGCCAACTTAAAGTGTCTTCAGATAGCGAATCAGACATTCCATTTGTACTAAGTGAGTCTGCAAATGTTACATTAGATAGTTTAATATCTGAAAAATCAAGAAGTAGGTACGCCCTGACCTACCAAAATTTGAAAAATGGTGCCATTTGAAAAATATAACATACATTCAAGTAAAAATATTACTTGCTTCTTTTTAAAATTTAAAAACGATGAGTTTTTGAACAACATATTTTGAGATTGGCTAAAAAAACGGTTAATTGGATAACATGGAAAAAATCGGCGTATTTTACGAAGGAGAAAGATTTATAAAAGAGACTGAAGACGGAATATTCCTTTTTGCAAAAGTACGACTTAATCTACGATGTTTCTATTATTAAACAAATCTGTTGTTGTTGTTGAACAAGGTAAATATTCTAACAATTATTCCAAGAAACTTATGACAAAAAATAGTACTTTATGATGAAAAAATATTTTCCTGTTGTTCGTGAGAATCGCTACACCAATGACTTAGCACAAATAAAAAATATAGGGAGGTGAAAACTGCGTAGGAAAATGATTTTATTAAGTCCCCATGCAGCTTTCGGAATGTAGATCTTGCGGCGAATGTTGAGAGTATCTTGGGTCGATCACGTGAAAAACGGGAACGTTTTCAGATTGGACGGTCTAGTCTAGTAGGAAGAGAACTTTTCGAGAATATCAAGGAGAGAATAATAGGATATATCGGACACATACTGCGTGGAGAATGCTACCACTTCCACCGCCACATTTTTCATGTAAAATTGAAGGGAGAGAAAAAACGGAAATATAACAAAATTATGGTTGTTTAGAAATATTCATTTGAGTACATATATAAAGGGATTCCACATACTGCAAGAAGAAATCATTTATTGTTGTTTTCTCTCCATTAATCATCGATTAACTCGATGTTTTCATACCTTAAGCTCTTTTCCAATTCAAAAAATAGATCTAAATATCTATTTCTCTAGTAATAATTCTATAAATCGACAAATCCGATCGAGACTCCAAACTTGTCAAATAAGTTTTTTTAATAATGTAGAATAAAAGTCTAGAATGTGGACCTTCAATTGTCAGAAATATTCAGATTCTATTTCCAGGTGTACTGCTTTGAGTTCCGTAGTATTTAACACTTCGAGAGAATGTGGATAGAGATTTCGTCCTCTGTGCAACAAAATCTCTAGTTTCTTCAGGTGTCTATTGAGACGGCAGTGCCCTATGAAACTCCTGTTAGTATTCGATACATTCAGGAGAGTTTTGACTCATCTCAGCTCCTGGTTGTCCCAATAATCAGTTTTGCTTCTATCCACCTTATTTTTCAGTAATTTTTCCTTTGTTATCTGAAGAATTTTATTTTTTTTTTGGCTAGTTCGTTTAATTTTTCTCCCAAGCGAGTTTTGATTTGTAATATTGGAGCTTAGAGCTCTAATAACTCCTTGATTATCGGACATGATCTCCTGTTTGCGAAAGTTCCTCTCTAGATTGAACCGGATACATAAATGCTTGGTGTGTTGCCCAGGCTTTCAGAGTTTTTAGATCTATTCCAAACCTAAATTTTTCGATGCATTATACTCAGGCACGTCCTAGGTTTGGTCATTATCCAGGGATGATTTTTATTTGGTGATTCCATCTCTAAACATTCTAAGTGATATTTTTTCTGTCATATGGAGAGGTTGGAGATTTAGAATCACTTCTAGTACAGCTGTTGGGCATATAAAAAACATAGAGGATTGTTATTTAGAATTTTTTGTGAGTATATTTTACGAAATTTCGTCAAAATATGTTGTTTTATTATTACCTTTCCTTTCCAAGGCATTTCATAGTCTGGTTATCGCCACGTAATAATCTATACAGATTATAGAAGTACCAAAGTCATATCCAGGATGTTTTTCTTCTTCATATAATCGTGATTATAATGATTTTTCCATTTTAAAACCATAATATCTATCATCAAGTCTTTTTTTGTCTGCCTTTTTCGATTAAGTTCATTTTTCTAAAAGTTAAAAATTTCTCTGTCCCATTTTTTCAACAAATACGTATCCCGTAGTAAATCAACTTTGTTGACAATTATCGACAACATGATTTAAATATTTCTATTGTTGAACTAACGGATTGAAACCAGACTATGTGTGAAATAAATTTATTACATAATATCTTGTGTATATACACATCAGAAATTGCGAAATTACCTTCTCTATTGAAATGAAAATCCAACAGCAATTGCTTTCATCAATATTGAATAGATCCTGGATGATGTAATTGATTAATATCATCCATCAAATTATTACATTATCAACTAATTGTTGCAGGCATTTCAATTCTGTGTTACAGTCAAATTAGCATCATCCGAATTATCTAATAGGGCGTATTGTAATTTATGTTGTAGTAAAAACTTTTATTTCCCATATCGTTACGATAAACTTAGATAAGTTTTAAATAATTATTAGTGATAACTGCTATAAACTAGTATCTGAATAATGTTCATATAATAAATTACTGAATGTTTTATCTTTGTCAGACTGAAGTCTTGTCAGTTAATTGGTTGTGTTGTAGCAAAACAGAGTTGGGACACTCTGCCAAAAACTAACGCGTCACCTACACCTGTAGACAAGAGATTTTTGAAACTGTAAGCATGTAATAATAAAAAAGTTTCTAATAAGAGTTAGCTGAAGCTCGAAAGTAAAAGTAACTTTATAAACCGTGAAAAAATGCTTGGATTAGAGGGAACTCCTTGCAGTTAGGTTAAGCACGAGAATGTACGAAATGGAAAGTTCAAGTTCAACAAATTTTAGAAAAGGTCCATCATATTGTAGGGTGGAATATATAACAAATACTCATAGGTGCACATAGGTACTTTTTACAAGCAATTACAGAACCTTAACGAGGTAAATATTATAGTTTTAGACTGCGCGCCGCCCGGACTTGAATCCTATTGAACTAACCTTGAAATTACCAGAAGTATGAAGTGATGTAGTTAAAACTCGGAAGGGAAACATTCTCTACTAAATTTCGGTTATTTAGTTTTGAAATAATTATTTTGTACACTATTTTTCGATTTCTAAATCGCTGTAACTTACATGTACACAATTATTTCACTTTCTAACTAATATCAATGTTAATTCAGAGTTAAGCATTTCTGAAAACCTTTATATAATTAGTAATTTTTTTCGTTGCAATGACCAGAAATCATCGTGATATGGCAAAGTGAATCTTGCTTCAAGTATACTTTTTAGAAATATCGATTCGGAAGTACCAATCCAAGTATTTATGAAAGCATGATGGGATTCAAGTTTTTCCATTCGACTAATTTTCCAGTACAGTTGACGGAGTCTCTTTAGTATCACCAAAAACAGTTTGATAATATGCGTCAAATTAAAAAAAAAATACTCTCATTAGAGGATTTGTTTTCTTTTTCGGAACTAATTTGAAAAGGAAAAAGGCTGACTACAATCAAATTTCGGATAAATAGCTTGCAATCGGAAAGGTTCCAACTAACTGAGGCAAGAAATTATCACAGAGAAATTGACGGGGGCTCCTATGCTAAAAAAATTAAAAATTATAAAATAATGCAAAAAATCATAAAATTCGAAAAGAACAAAAAAACTGTGAAATAATAAAAGTATAATAATAGGATATAAAAGAAATTTAATACAAGAAATTTCTTGTAGTTCAGTGTTGCAGTTCAAATATGTAATAGTCGAATCAAACAAATTTAAAGCTGGTAAATTAATAACAAAATTACAAGAATACTTATTTTACATCGAAACTTTGAAGCATTGGTAAAACATAGAAGACTATTATCTATTGGAAACGTACGATAAAAAAACACCGAAAGAGGTTTAGAAACCTAGTTAGTCGAAGTTTTTCAATCCATTTTATTGGGGAAGTTATCTAAGTCAGAGAAATCATTTTCAATTGTTTCAAAGATTTATGATAACAGTTTTCATGAGTTGGCAACACTTCCAGTGCTGGGAGCCTTAAAAGTTAGCCGCCGATCGATGGACAGAAAGAAGTCTGGGAAAATTTGTGGAATCTGTCGATGAGTTTAGATAAAGTGGATAAAGTCTCGAAATATAAAACTTGATACTGGTCTCAGGATATACTAAAGTTATACGGAGATATTTTTAAAGGATAACATTTTAAAAACATCGATAAATTATTGACATTACTACAAATACGTCTCAATATCTGTTGGCAAAGAAGAAGTTTGTTTTGTGTAATAAAAATGAAATTTCACAATATAGGACAGATATCTCAATATCTGGGAAATAGATTAAGAAGCCACTAATAACATTTTGATTAACTGATCATGAAATACGAAAGCCAAATACGAAAAAAAGTTTATAAATGCAAAATTAGAAGTGATCCACAGTTCCACACGAGGAAAGATCATAGAAAATAAATGAAGGCAATGACTAGAACATCTAAAGCGAATGAATGAAGAAAGAGCACTAAATTAGATCTATAAGAGACGCGGAGAGGGAAAAGGATTGATGTATACAAGGGGTAGAACAAGACTTAAAAACAGGATTAGGTATCGGACGAATTGTATGATTAATAAGACTGAGGTCCTCCATAGACTGTAATTTTTCTTCACGCGCATGTAAACTGTTTAACAATTAGTGACGAGATTAATTTTGTACTAAAAAATCATCAGAGCTAATGTGCTCCGCTTTCCGAATAGAAGAAATATCCGAAAACTTCAGAAGTTGCTGTAAATACATGGTAAGCGCTGAAATTTGTAACGTACCGAACATTCCACATACAAAAACAGTTAATAAATTCATGAAATTCTAGAAAACTTCTTAAGTGCCTCGCCGAGTCAAGTGCTGAAGGTAACGTTTTAAAAACTTATTATTGCGGTTTTTGGGAAATAAAAAGTTCATTTTCAGCTTCTAATGGTGTTGAAAAAATATTAAGTGTACTGAAATTTTCGTTTATATAAGACAAAATTTGTGTTTGGAAATAATATATAAGTATGAAAACATAAAAGGCAATTGTTTGGTTTGAAATTTACGAATTGAAGATTGTTCATAAAGAATTTTAAACAATTTTTAGTTTAGTTGCGAGTTTTAAGTGTAAAAATCTTCACTATTAAGAGCATAGTAAATAAGTAATAACTATTACCGCCGAATCAAATACTTTTTCGACAAATATTAAGGAAAATCAACAAATATTGATTACTCAGTTACAATCTTTATGTAGTGAGAAATCTGAATAAATGAAAATATAAATAAAAACAGAAACAGATAACAAATACTGAGCTAAATATTAAGATAAATTTAATAATTCAACCAATGAATAGAGGAGATTAACAACAGCATCAAATAAGCGAAGTGAAACTAGTAGAAGTAACAAATAAAATATTATATTTTGGAATATGGGGCATGGAAGGAACATAGAATACCAAAAGCTGGAAAAAAACTTGATAATCCCAACACCATTTATTTCATACAACAGTGGACTCAAATCTAAAGATATTTTGTACCTTACTTGTAAGTAACACTGTGTACCAGTCGAGGAATTAACTGAAAATTGATGAAGAGAAGATTACTGTTGAATATGGTGATGTTTAAGCTGGTAATCCCCCGTTTTTCTTAATCAGAACGGGTTACGAGTCGAATTTTCCACGGAAACTCCACCCAAAAGTTTTACTACACGAGTACTATGGAAGTGACTGTCCCATAGAAACTTCCTCGACAGAATAAACTCAATCCATCCACAAAAAGCAATTTCTTGACTATTTATTTCATACAGACAACAGTAAACTTAAATCGAAAGACATTCTGTATGTTATTTGTTAGTAATAGTGTGTACGAGTCAAGGAATTAACTGAAAATTGATGAAAAGAAAATTACTGTTAAATATGATGGTGTTTAAGCTGGTAATCCCCCGTTTTTTATAATCAGAACGGATTTCGAGTCGAAATTTCCACGGAAACTCCACCCAAACGTCTTATTCCACGACTACGATGGAAGTGACAGTCCCATACAACCATACTCGACAGTATCAACTGAAACCATCCACAAAAACCAATTTCTCGACTATTTATTTCATACAGACAACAGTGGACTCAAATCTAAAGACATTTTGGACCTTACTTGTAAGCAACACTGTGTACCAGTCAAGGAATTTACTGAAAATGATGAAGAGAGAATTACTGTTGAATATGGTGATGTTTAAGCTGGTAATCCCCCGTTTTTCTTAATCAGAACGGGTTCGAATTTTCCACGGAAACTCCACCCAAAAGTTTTATTACACGAGTTCTATGGAAGTGACTGTCCCATAGAAACTTTCTCGACAGAGTCAACTCTCAAACCATCCACAAAAAAAGATTTAGGACTGTTGAGAAAACTACCAGTCGAAAATTTATAATCATAGATATGTAAGACAACCAGAAAAAGGCTATACACTACATTTTAACTTTCAGTTTTAAAATTATGATTATACAACCAAAGCAATCGAAATAAATTTTCCAAAACGGCCCTAAATTTATAATGAATAACTAGAATAATAATAGAATAAGATGGAAAGAGGGAATTTTCCTGTTCTACATAACCTTTTACGGCAAAAGCAACAATCAATCAAGAAGTGGTAACCTTAAAGCCTTAAGGCTAACTGGTAAACACTATAAACTTTATACTGTGACTTCAATTTGAAATAATGTAATTAAAAAAAAAACTAGAATACTGAGAAAAAATTTTTCGAATGTTTATTAACCTAGAATCAGCTTTCAACGGTGTAGAAAAATTAGAAATATGGAGAGGAACTGATTGAAATAATAAAGTTCTTTTTTTTTATCCTGGCAGAATCAATGACACTTATTACATCCAGCCTGTTTTAAAAAATTCTTTCACAATAAATTTGTGAGGAAGCTTTTCACTTCTATTCAAAAAGTACGAATGAAATTCTTTAATTATTGAACAATTAGAATTTCCCTCTTAAACATCTTCTTAGGAATGAAAAATTACGAGTATTCAAAACGAACCAATTAGACTTCCACCCCTGAATTATCTCATTATAATTCGACAAAAAAAGAACGTTCCAGATTTTCATGTCTCGCTGTCAGACAAGTCCGAAATAATTTTTCAGATTTTATTTTCAACGAAAGACCCGCGAATAATCCCCTTTAGAAATTTCTATAATTCGATAAAATCCCTTCATAGCACTGTCGACAATAATCCTCTCTCAGCGTTTCTCAAATTAAAGCCAGATTCATATTGAATAACAAAGGAAAGAATTCAAACAGCGCTATTGGGAGTACGTCGACGAATCTACTAAAAAATTGTGCATTCATATTCTCCTTCCATATCCACCATTTAAATCATAGTCGTGTGTCTAACTAAATGGTATTGATCAATTTTTATATGAACTTTTGTCAATTTTAGGTTTTGAATACGAAACTTCCTTTTCCATTTTGAACATAAAGCTTACAAATCCAGATCCGCTCGGCAAAACATTTAATTGTCTTCTAACACAGGACCACATTTTTCTAAAATAACAATACAAAATAAGCTTATTCGAAGTAATAAGTGAAAACACCGGTAATTCTATACGTTTACGTTTAACCAACATACAAAATAATTGATGAATTTACAAAATTGGAACTCACCGAGAATTGATTATTGATATTTTTATTTAACATATAAAAAATGTAATAATCGAGTACTTGAACTGATTTTTTTGACCACGCATGTGGTAAAACTTGAACAACTACTCTAATCATAAGTAGTTTATCCAGAAGTTGAAATCATTCATTTTCTCTTATCAAAAACATCAAATTTTAATTACAAAAGACTATTTGGACCAGTTAGTTTCCTCAATACGACCCAGAAATGAAGCACCAGGATCTAGAGTGACTATCCAAGATCAAAATAATAATGAAAAGTGAAAACACAGCATCACACGATAATGGGCCCCACTACTACAAGTTTAATGTGAACTGTTAGCTTGCTGTATTACCAAAGCCACCCTATTCACCAGATCTATCGCCTTATTTCCTAAAATCAAAAACGGCGACGAAGGGTGCGGCAGCATAACTTCCTTTTTTCAAAAGTTAATAAAACTTATTGTATGAATCAGAAAATTTTTATTCGTTTTTTATAATACAGGCACATACATAAAGTTTCGTTTTACTGAGTTTTGAAGATCAAATCAGTTAGGTGACGTCCCCCATTCTCCATACACTGAGTAAACCGATTTCTGGCGTTTGTCATGACTCTTGCCAGCATAGCAGGCGTTATGTTGGCAATTTCTTCCTGGATGTTCGTCTTCAAATCTTGTAGGGTCCTTGGACGGTTCACATACACACGGGATTTCAAAAAACCCCATAGGAAATAATCACAAGGGGTCAAATCGGGAGAGCGGGCTGGCCACTCCAAATCGCCCCTAATTGAGATAAGGCGCTCTGGGAAGTGTTCCCTCAAAACAGCCATCGATGTTCTTGAAGTGTGTGCCGTTGCTCCGTCTTGTTGGAACCAAGTGTCCCCTAAGTCCAACTCATCTAGCCGTGGGAAAAAAAATTCCTGTAACATGTTTACATACCGGTGCGAATTCACTGTCACTGTGACTTCATTTTCCTCAAAGAACCAGGGACCAATAATTCCACGTGAGTAAATTGCACACCACACTGTGACTTTAGGTGAATGCAAAGGCCGTTGATGCAATTGTCGAGGATTGGTATCAGCCCAGTAGCGCATGTTTTGTTTGTTTACGGATCCACACAAATGAAAATGGGCTTCATCACTAAAAAAAACAATAGCGTCCTCAGGAACGACTTCCAGAAAAACCTCACACGCGTTCCTCCGAGAATTGAAGTCACGTTCAGAAAGTTCCTGCACAATTGCCATCTTGTATGGATGAAAATGAAGATCATCATGAAGTATTCTCCTCGCAGAACGATCGGAAAGTCCAAGGGCAGACGCATGTTTGCGCGCAGAACGCCGTGGTGATCGCAACACTGAAGTTCTAACTAACTCAATGTTCTCCGGTGATCTAATGGGCCGAGGGACTCCAGTTCTTCGTCTTGTCACACTTGCAGTTTGTCTGAACGTAGTGACCCACGTAACAATTGATTTCCGGTCCGGGACAGGGGCCAAGGGGGCTAAATTAAAGCGATTCCGAAAGGCGCGCTGGGTTGCGATCACAGAACATCCGCTCGAAAAGTAAACCTCAACGGCAAACGCACGCTCCTCACTGTTCCAACGCATGATGGCGACTGAACTGTGCCGGGACAAAACTTTATAGTCCCCCCTCTCGAACGAGACCACTAGCACTCCGTTACGACATCTACCGACTAAATGGCGAACTTTTTAAAAAAGGAAGTTATGCTGCCGCACCCTGTATTACCAAAATTGCTACAACTCCCGGAAACATTAAAGTAGTCAGTGACCATATTGTCTTCGAAGAATTTACAGCTCTGTACAGATCTGTAAATGTAATCCTACGTAAACGTAATTCGTCATTTTTGAAAAATTTACCGAATGTCCGGTTCTGGCGCAAGGATCTTTTTTCCATTTTTCAACGATGGCTTTTATTGAATTTTATGTCTAGAAAAGCAGACTGAATTTGAACAATCTATTGGATGATCGAGTTTAAAGCATAATTGAAGAGGAAAATCTATGAATACATTACATCATATTTGTATAAACAAAAAGATATTTGAGGAAATAATACGATTGGATTTAAACGTCGTTATATTCCAGATAATATTTGATAATTGAATATGTACTGAATGTCCAAAGGACATAAAACTACCGATGTCCTTTGAAAAACGAATATTTCAACATCGCAACACACTTGATAGAGTGGTTTAACCTAACACGTGTGATTTGCAGTTTCTTCGTCCTGCATGCATCAGCGGCATTTCGAATCATCCGTCAAACCTAGTATAAAGTACAGCATCTTAGATGACCATGATCGGTTAAAAGACCAGTTACCAGTTAAATCGCCCACCTGTTTAACTAGAGTGGGTTGGTAAGGGAAGAAGAAGGTCCATTTAAATGTATCAGGTATTTTCATCTCAGCACAGCCTGCTTTGCTAGAAGGCTGCTGAGGGCATTTTGACCCATTTATGGATTAGCTGATCGCAATCTGGCGAGTGAATCACCTCGTCCTTGCCCTTGTTATCGAAATGACATGACAGCCAAATGAATAGCTATCACTCAACAGCTCTTGTAGGACTTTATTATATTCTAGCACAAGCCTAGAGAATACAGTTGCCTGAGCAGGTAGAGTTTGCTGAGTTTCTTTTGGTGTTGATTGAGCATACGAGGTCTGGCTACTAAATAACGAGACTGGTTACGAAAAATGGGTTCAATATACTTCCCTCCTTGCGCCACATACCATTCCATATGTTTTTTCCATTGATCCAAGCAGTGCTGGAAGTTTTCTTTGGTTTTAATCTTTATTTTGTCGAAAGCAATGCGAAAGGGTTGAAAGGAAATTTTATTGAATCAGTTTCTAAGGTTCTTAAGCCAGGATGTTTGTCTTCTATTTGAACCTCGTTTTCCAAAAAGAAAAGCAAAGTCAAAAATTAGTATTTACGGCTGCAAGCGTTCATTAGATCACTACACATCAAAATTATTGGATATTCGCCCGCAGCCTCCATCCAGGTTTCCGATGGGTAGTTGGTTCAGCCTGCAACTCGTGAAATGATGGGATCTTATTAATTTCAGATAGAAATACTGGGTTGTGGCAAAATTAAACTAGTGAAGAAGTTTTTACTTTAAACGCTAGCTCTAAATGACAAACTTTGTACTTCAATATTTCTGGGAATTGTGATTGATATTGGAGAAAGAAAAAATGAAAATAAAATGCAAAAATTAGGCCTTGCTAACAAGCTTATTATACTCTATCGTCTCGTAAGATCCATTTCACTTTTGAGATGGTTCTTTGAACGTCTTGCGTCTTCTTTTACAAGACTGATAGTCTCTAGGAATAAAAGAAAATAAAACATCCTTTTTGCAAAATGTCCACTATCACCAAACAGAGTCCTGATTTGCTGTTGTATTTTTTGGAATGGCTTCTGCTCTAGGTTGGATAAAATAAGATCAGAGGGCATTAGATTATAAGGAAAACTGATGTGTATAATACATTTTTGACGTTTGTCAACAATATAAAAATACAATTTTAAATTTCTACAGTGTAATTAAACGAAAGATGCATTCTTTTTCTAAAAAACTAACAGGCAAGTATACTTAGACAAATATGTTGAAATATTTATGACATTCAATTTATTTTGAGCTGAAACATCTCTTTTGGAACAAAGACATAATCAACTACATTAAACACGACAAAATGGGGTTTAAAGTGGAAATTTTAAAAATTTTCCGCGGCGTATTTGATATTCTGTAAATGAGGAAGTTAAAACTGAACAGATTCTCTTCCCATGCCATTATAGACGTTTTAAAAGTTTTGATCGAGTTTCCGATAAGCATACTAACCATCAAACGTAATGTTCCAGCATCCGGTAAAAGTGTAAATAGACTTTAAAAGGCAGGTATTTAGAACAAAAACTCTTCAATGGATATTTTCTTAAATTGGTGGTAATCAATTTAAAAAGCCGCTTTCAGTAAATCAGTAAAGTGGCAGAAAAAGGACTCAACTTGTTACCCAAACTTTTTAAAACCCCTGTTGTAAATGACAGCAAAGTAAATAGACGGCACGGCGTTAGTTTGGGCTTTAGTGGATCGAAGATCTTTATATCCCAATTTCGAAAAACTCAATTTACCTTACCATGTATATGAATAAAGCAAAAACGATTTATACGATTGTAGATATTGTAGAGGTAAGTCATTGAATTGTTAAATCGTCTAATGGATTAGTTTTTTGTTTTCATTTTCCTTTATCCATTGCCAGGTACACTGCTTTTGTCTTCATCGACCTTTGTTTACAAGAATTTTCTCTATATAGCAATCCCAAGTAATTGGGTTGGCTTGTTTCCTTGACACCTCAACTATTGTGACCCGTTTCTCATCCGTCTTAGGTAGCCGTACCATTCTAATATTGTGGTTTCAATTCTTTATTTCAGCGCTGATTTATTTTGCTTTTGAGCCTCTCTGTTAGTATCCTGTTTTGGTACCCAAAAGTCATACTCGTTGTATACATCCATCTTTGCTCTATAGATACATCTCTCTTGTCTAAAAATGTATTCTTGATATTGTGTATTCTGTTACCATCATCTATATTTTATTTTAATCAATTCTCAGATTCTTTTTTATTTGTTTCTTCATTTCACGTTTCAGTTTCTTTTTCAAATTTGCCAACTAGTTTAAATAAACTTGTACCATGTACCAAAACCGAATCGATCTAGTCTCAAAGTCATTACCTCATATTTCATCATCCTAAAAGAACATTTCGTAACTAGCTATTCTTTCGCAACGCTTTTGACCTCTAACTACGCCATTAAAATTATTCAAAAATTGAAAATTAATAAAAACATTCCAAATCGTTTAGTTTTGTTCTAAAAACTAATAAGACAGTTTAGATTTAGTCCGGCCCTGCTCGATGTTTACATTGTTTGTATAAATAAACGACAGGTCCGTACCGACTCGGATGTTTCTTATTCGTTGATATAATATAAGAAATTACCCAGTTGTAGAAATTCATTTACAGACGATAGAAAATATCAGAGAAATTTATGAGAACGATTTAATTCTCAAAAAACTACATAAACAAACTCATTAATATCTTTTTAATTATCCAGAATAGTATAGAACTTGTAATATTTGAAAATAAAAAAATTAAGAATAAACTGAATCGATCGGTTCGAAATTTTAGACGAACTTATGATTATAATAATGAAACAATATTTAAATACATTTTAATTAAAGTCGCACAATATAACCTTTCGTAATCAGCCCTTTTTTCGCTCCGCTTTTGACCTCTAAAGACATCCTTAACTACGGCATTAAAATTATTCAAAAATTGAAAATGAACAAAAACATCCCAAATCGTTTAGTTTTGTTCTAAAAACTAATAAGACAGTTTAGATTTAGTCCGGTCCTGCTCGATGTTTACATTGTTTGTATAAATAAACGACAGGTCCGTACCGACTCGGATGTTTCTTAGTCGTTGATATAATATAGGAAATTACCCAGTTGTAGAAATTCATTTACAGACGATAGAAAATATCGGAGAGATTTATGAGAACGATTCAATTATCAAAAAGCTACATAAACAAACTCATTAATATCTTTTTAATTATCCAGAATAGTATAGATCTTGTAATATTTGAAAATAAAATAATTAAGAACAAACTGAATCGATCGGTTCGAAATTTTAGACGAACTGATGATTATAATAATGAAACAATATTTAAATACATTTTAATAAAAGTCGCACAATATAACCTTTCGTAATCAGCCCTTTTTTCGCTCCGCTTTTGACCTCTAAAGACATCCTTAACTACGCCATTAAAATTATTCAAAAATTGAAAATGAACAAAAACATCCCAAATCGTTTAGTTTTGTTCTAAAAACTAATAAGACAGTTTAGATTTAGTCCGGCCCTGCTCGATGTTTACATTGTTTGTATAAATAAACGACAGGTCCGTACCGACTCGGATGTTTCTTAGTCGTTGATATAATATAGGAAATTACCCAGTTGTAGAAATTCATTTACAGATGATAGAAAATATCGGAGAGATTTATGAGAACGATTCAATTATCAAAAAGCTACATAAAAGAACTCATTAATATTTTTTTAATTATCCAGAATAGTATAAAATTGTAATAAAAATAATTAAGAACAAACTGAATCGATCGGTTCGAAATTTTAGACGAACTGATGATTATAATAATGAAACAATATTTAAACACATTTTAATTAAAGTCGCACAATATAACCTTTCGTAATCAGCCCTTTTTTCGCTCCGCTTTTGACCTCTAAAGACATCCTTAACTACGCCATTAAAATTATTCAAAAATTGAAAATGAACAAAAACATCCCAAATCGTTTAGTTTTGTTCTAAAAACTAATAAGACAGTTTAGATTTAGTCCGGTCCTGCTCGATGTTTACATTGTTTGTATAAATAAACGACAGGTCCGTACCGACTCGGATGTTTCTTAGTCGTTGATATAATATAGGAAATTACCCAATTGTAGAAATTCTTTTACAGACGATAGAAAATATCGGAGAGATTTATGAGAACGATTCAATTATCAAAAAGCTACATAAAAGAACTCATTAATATTTTTTTAATTATCCAGAATAGTATAAAATTGTAATAAAAATAATTAAGAACAAACTGAATCGATCGGTTCGAAATTTTAGACGAACTGATGATTATAATAATGAAACAATATTTAAACACATTTTAATTAAAGTCGCACAATATAACCTTTCGTAATCAGCCCTTTTTTCGCTCCGCTTTTGACCTCTAAAGACATCCTTAACTACGCCATTAAAATTATTCAAAAATTGAAAATGAACAAAAACATACCAAATCGTTTAGTTTTGTTCTAAAAACTAATAAGACAGTTTAGATTTAGTCCGGCCCTGCTCGATGTTTACATTGTTTGTATAAATAAACGACAGGTCCGTACCGACTCGGATGTTTCTTAGTCGTTGATATAATATAGGAAATTACCCAGTTGTAGAAATTCATTTACAGACGATAGAAAATATCAGAGAAATTTATGAGAACGATTCAATTATCAAAAAGCTACATAAAAGAACTCATTAATATTTTTTTAATTATCCAGAATAGTATAAAATTGTAATAAAAATAATTAAGAACAAACTGAATCGATCGGTTCGAAGTTATAGACGAACTGATGATTAGAATATTGAAACAATATTTTAATTAGAATTTTATACGTGGAGACCATTAAAAAAGTAACCACATTTTATCAGTTTTCAACACGACAAACTCTCCAAAAAGTCTCTTTGAGAAAGTCATCAAATTCAAAATGGTAGATACTCGATTGTCGGCAAGTTTAAAGCGGCAAACAAAGAGAATTCATTTCGAGTTCGTTAGATGAACGTCGTTAAATAAACAATTTATTAGGGGCACTCCATTCTGGGGATGCTGAGAATTATTTATTATACCTCGTTAATGCTTAATTGGACTATTTGTTTATAATCAATTTTTTAATTTAGTACTTGAACCAGTCTGTGGTTACTGAAAAGATTTATATTCAAAATCAAACACAAAATTAAAAAGCTTTCAGTTCTTTTCTCAGTTCTTTTTAACTTTTATCATATTTTTGTTCCTCCAAGTGCGAAGATAGAATATTTATACTATTTAGTTAGTTAGTCCGAAAAACTAAAGAGGTTTTAACATAAATCACATCGTATAAAATATAAACGGAAAATGACGACAGTGCTTACTAATAATATAGTATGTATACATTAAATATATAATTTCTTGTATGCATTTCCATGCAAATACTTCGTTTGCGAGATTTGCCATTTTAATAAGGTGAAATAACCTGATTACCATAAATTCCATTAAGAATTTTATAAGCTTATTCGGAAACTAAATGTTATCGTGTTTTCTTCGGTACACCGAATAAGATTCTTAGTATGTTAGAATCCATATACACGAAGGGAAAACCAAAAGTAAATCAAATATATAATTAAAATAAATTAGTTTTAGATAAAAATTAAAAAGATTAGCTCAAAACCTCGGAACGTACCCAACAAGAAGGTCGAGTTGTATCTAAATTTCAACACTAATTTAGTTCTGCCACCCACCAATCGTGACGCTAGTGTAATAAAAGTCTGTCATTAACGTCAATTGTCAAAATGAATCATATGTTTAATTATTCAAAACGCTTTTCTGATTTGTCAACTTCAAATCGTCGAAGAGCAATTGGAGTTTACAATTGAATTTTCAGACTCCATTACTACAGAAAAAATTGGTAATTTTGATAAAGAAAAATCGGGTTTTTTGACTGTAGCTGGAACTAGTGAGAACAATTTATCACCTAGGAAATTGTATCAAGTTAAAGATTTATAAATAATAAAAGATTTGTGATATCTACCAGGATAGAAAATTTTTATACTGATTTATTATAAACAATTATTGACATCTTTCAGCTGGGGGCATAATAACCATGTAAACGAGTGTAAATTGTTAAATATGAGATAACATTTTTCTAAATACTCTAAAAAATTTGTATATATTATGCGAGAGAAAGTATTTGTTAAAAGGCAATCGAATCATTATAAATTGGACGCCCTTATACGCCGTTATTTAGACAGATGCACTTAATAGTAGTCCTACTCGGAAAAAAATCATCATTATACCTCGTTAATTCGCTACAACTTAATATTAAATTATAAAACGTAAATAGACGAGTAAAATGTACTTGTCTGTAAGGGCGTTTGGTTTAAACAGGGTACCAGACGTGACCTGATCCCTTTTTGTACCCTATTCGTCTATTAGAACTTCTGCAATCGACTTGTTCTATAGTGAACTCTTCGTATAAACTTTTATTTTCACTTTTGAATTTGACTTCGTATTATTCTTCAATAACTTTAACATTTTTCTGATTCACATTTCATTTTCTGAAGTCTAAATAACAGGAAAATCTGAGAATTCCTTTACGCTTTTGTGATTAAATTAGTAACATCGAAATAAACGTGTATTTCCATATTCTATAACGTTATAAAAGATTTTCTAAAAAATTATCTTGTTCTATAAAGATAACAAACTGGAAGTGCGCACTCGTATTTTAAGCTTTGATGTAAGAATATACATAACGAATCGATACCTTTCGAAAATTTGCATAATCGTAAGAACTAACAGAACGATGAAAATTTTCTTTGTTCTTCGTTTTAAGAGTTATTTTGAATATGTAAAACAGTAATCTTGGCGTAGCAAAGAGAAGGTGGTTTTCTCCAAAAATGCAACTTCGCAAATCGAATTTTACAAATTGAACGTATAAGGGGAACAAATAAATTCAACAATAATGGATAGATAGAAATAAAAAATGAGGAAGATACGTACAATCATAAATAAAACTTTACGTTTGCGAAACCGTGGGAAAAAATAACGATATGTTTTTAATCGCTACAAACAGAAACATAAAAAATTAAATATCAAGTCGCTCAAAAACTGGTACTAAAATTGCAGATTAAACTGGATGGAAACTCCAGCTAAAACTGGAACTAAAACTGGGAGTAGAACTGGATAAAGCAAACCCAAGATTGAACCAAGCAATATCCAATATCCGTAAATCAAAATGATGCGCAATCTTTGGTTTACAGTACCAATTGGTACTCATATTTAAACTAATTTGTGTATATTACATACAATTATGGAGGCCGCTTACGATGAAAACGTTGAATTGGGTTGAAAAAATTGGTAAACCTTTTTTTTAGACCAGATTTATCACTATGAGATTATTATTTATTATTGATTTGAAGGAGGCACTTGACGAACTGCGATTCGAAACCAATACGGAGATAGAAGGCTTCAGAAAGCTTTCGGAGAGGTGACAAATGTCTTTTGATTGGGACGAGGATTATATAGAAAAACCGAAAAAACAATTGGGCCCTGTATTTCATTTTATGAAAACAATTTGATACATTCACAAATAATTTCTATTGATTCTGCGCCGGATTTTCTAATTATCCAATAATTGCGGATATCAAATTTCTAAGGTAAATATTAAAGCGGATACAGTTGGTAGAACTACGAAAAAGTAATTAAATCCTTCTCTTAACTCGGGGTTTATGTCAGTTGTTTGTACAAAATTAACTGTTAAAATAAAGGAATACGAATACCCTCTAGATCAAACAAACATTCCCTTTTTTCCCTTTCACTAATTTAATCAAGTCATAAAACGAGCTTATTCCAGATTCCGAATTTTTATTAAAAGCTATTTAAAAATTATCATTGGATTTCGTTATTTTTATTCCGGGATTCTTTAATGATTTTCGGATTACATTATTTTTATATTTAATTTAAGTCTTCTTTCTCTATAGTATTTCCTATATAATCTACTTTCTGAAAAATATAGGGGGTGTCTCAATGAATTTAAAATATATTGCGTCGTCAATAAACAAAAAGAGGATGATTAAAGGAAAGATGATTAATCAAAAACGTGTAATTTTAGTCAATTATACAACACGTTTCGTTAAAAACGCGATGCTAAAATAAATAACGAAACGTTGCAACTAAATATTCGATTAAGTGATGTCAAGGTACTTTGTACATAATTTCGATATATAACTGAATCAGCAGAATAGTTCTAATACACGTTAACAGTGGTCAGTACCTTCGGTATATACTGGTAGTCTTTATCCAATATGTAAATCCATATACAAGTGATTTTTGAAGGCGTTACGTTTTTAATAGATTCATAGATTTTCACATATCGCAACTCCATTCAAATAGTACCAAAACTCAAAAAATTAGAAAATCTTTTTTATTGTACTTTTGGTATTTGAAATCTAATCCCAAATAATGTCAAGTAAATAGTTGTTATTGCGGTAACTTTGTCAGTTTTTGAGTTATTATCCAAAAAGTGTGTTTTTCGACTTATGACACTATTTCAGCCGAGATTTGTTATGAAATTTGTTCAACATATTATTTATTATCATCACTTAATTAATCAAATACACAATGTTAATTAAATTAATACTAATTATCTCTTTATTTGACAGACATAAAAGGCACCTCATTGAACCAATGTAGGGTATAATAAGATGGTTCACGCTCGGTAACGCCACTTTAATTAGGACGGATAACTTTGAAACTCATTATGTTAGATTGAAAAAGGAGGTGAATCTTAGATAATTTTCAACTTTTCAGATAATCAACAAATCTTAAGTAAGAGTAAGTCTCCACTATACAGGATGTCCCACGACGAGTTAAAACTATCTGTATATATGGCGAAATACTTATAGTCAAATCACGAAAATTCCTACGTTTGGGCTTTCGGGTACGATCTTTTTAACTAAAATATTTTTAGAGATGACTGACTTCTGATTCTACCATTAAAATACAAAAAACCAGGTGATTCCATTTAAATAAATGAATGAAACTTTGAACAGTTTTTATACACACCCTGTATAAAATGAAAAATTTTTCAACATAGATTCAAATATGTCTAGCCTTGCTAAAAGCAACCGAAAAGAAACCATTTTCATATCTTTAAGGATATTCTCGCAAAAATAATTTGTAAGGGTCTGCAACGGTCAAATTTTTTTACAAAAAAATTAATAATTCAAAAAGTGTGCATTTTTCGAAAAAAGTTTTTGAACAAAAATATACTAAAATTTTACGTAGATTTCAAAAATGTATTAGCATATAGGATGTTTCATTTAAAATAACAAAGTTACAGTCGACTTTGAAAATATTTTAGTTAAAAACGTATCCGAAAACCCAAACGTAGAAATTTTCATGATTCCATTATAAGTATTCTGCCATAAACAGATAGTTTTAGTCGTGGGACACCCTTTATTGGACTCAACTTACAAAACAGCTCTTGAAACTAAATCAAACGCAGCCATGCAGCAAGTTGAATGTCAACTAAAAATATATACCAGAAAGTAAAAAATACAGATAACATTATCAAAAAAGACAACAAATATGATGAAATTACCTCGAAAATCAAGAAGTATTATTCGAAATTAAAAATGAAGTTTGCAAAATGACAAAGTTTTACAAAAAAACGAAATTCCTATACAAAAGAATGAAATAAAAAAAAACAGTAAAGGGATAATAGTTTATTAGTAATTACGTGAGTAATAAAATCTATTATCAATCACGAGAACAGTGAGATTATCAATATAGATAAAAAAATATATTCAAAACTTAATACCTAGAAAAATGCCTCATATCTTCATAATAAAACTACTAGAAGACACCTCCAGAAAATAAAACTACATACCTAGTATTCAAAGATCTTGTGGCATGAAAATTTATTTAATAGAGTTCCCGAAAGGAAAATATGGAACATGAAATCAAGATTCAATACGAAGCTCCACATTGTTCAAGGTACATTATCATAAAAAGTATTGGACATAAAAATCTAGGAAGAACCGAAATGGATTGAGGGATTTTTGCAGACCGTAACGTACTAATAACAGAAAACGAAAACATATGAAAAGCAACAATGGAATAAGAGGAAATGAAAATTGATACAAATAAAAGTAAATTAATGGAAATAAGAAGTCCGAATATGAATACTGTCCAGAAACTCGAACAACTTGGAGCATGGTCTGTTAAGGCAGATGCTCTTTAAAATAATCCCTTTATCGGGACTCCTTTATGTGCAGAAGTACAAACCAAAACACGTTTTTCTCGTACAATACAACCTACAAAAGTTCAATATCCACAAGGCATCTCCAGTCGGTAGGCACCACTCGAGTGTAATTGTCCTTGTCATTATCGTAACCATTGCGGCTTTCTTCTTCTTCTTTCTTCTTCCTCCCTTAGTTCTATAGGAGATTTCGTATTAGAAAGAGAAAGAAAGATTAGTTGGAAAATGTTTAAGTAGAATAAAAGAAACGGAAGGTTTGTTGGAGTTGGCCCTGATGTAGGAGTTGCTCCTCTGCATGGCTGAGGTTGTGGTGATTGCGTGGGGTTTTGCTGTACTAGCTGAGAAGAGGAAAACTACGACCATTGGCCAGAAGAGAACAAAAAGAGAGCTGTAGTAGGTAAAACTGCAATATACAGTGTTGTATTGTTTATTTGTATATCTTGTTGATTCACTAGTTTGCCAGAACGTAGTTTATTTCTCGCGATATTCATCTAATATCCAAGTCGTTGAATAATTCACCGTATTCTGTAAATTTCAGAACTAGATCATAAATTGATAGGTGGCGAAGAAAAATTATTTCGAGAGAATTTTTCATAAAGGAACAATTTACAAGGAAAGGCCGCATATTTAATAATCGTCCTATTAAATTCCGGAGTAACCACAAAGAGGAAGACAAAGCTCACGATAAGTAATTTTGAAGCATCTGATAGCCCTTTTGATTACACTCATTTACAACCTATAAATTTTCATCTGATATCCACTCTGTTGCTACTTTACGACTGGATTAGATTATACAACTAATACCCCAGAGAGAAAACACAAAATGTAATGGAAAACAAAGAGCTGCGGAAACGGAGATTTATTCTTTGTTCGTTTTTGACATTTGGAAAATTGAACGCTATTGTAAATTCTTTTGCGAAACTTTTCATCTACTCATTTCAATTAGGTAAATATGGAATATTTTAAATATTTCACCCTTCCAGAAAAAAATTGAAAACTCATCCGTAATAAACGAATAAACGAACATTGGCATCTTTCGGAATGTTTCTTTAAGGAGTCTGCATTGTAGTCCATTTGTTTCCTTGACTTCGAATACCTGGTGTAGTCTTTAAAGTATCTTAGCAGTATCTTATATAGTTTTCATAATTTTTTTAATTTCCTTCTAACTGTATCATTCATGCTTTCTAGTTTTTCCTTTCAATTTAACTCTCGGTTAATTTGCTGGTTCCACAATAACCAAAGACCAAAGGAAGTAGCGTAATCCGTTCAAGTTAATCGTCCTCTTTCCATCCTCATCTTGTGCCACTAAGTAGTTAACGTGGTCTTCAGTTCAAGATGCATCTCAAGAATTGGAACTGGTTCGACCAATTAATTTGACCTCCCACTTTGTCTTCTGGTGTCTTACCAGTATTTTTAAAAGTTGATCTGTGATTTTAACATCGTTAATCCTAATATTTTCTATTGTACACCAGTCAGTGCAAGACTTCATGTTACCATCATCGCGAGGGATGGATTCTCTTTCATTTGCAGTGGTGAAATAGCATGGGAATTATTAATTTCAAAAGACAGTTCAATGGTTTTTCTCTAATGTGTTAACTTTTGGTTGTCAGAAACGTATTCTTATAACAGAATACTGAAAACTCAATAAACTGCTAATATAGTATAATAAAGTTAACATTCTGGGTGATCCTTATCACAGCAGCATATTCTGCGGGGTTTTTACCCAAAGTTGTATGATTTATTGTCACAGATTGTGGTCGTCTTATAAACCCCCATAAAAACCTTATCACTTGTCACTCAAATAGATTTCTTTAGACCGATGCAACTATTTGGAAACAAAGACTGCAAACCAGTTGATTTTGTGACAGTTTTGCAATCAAAATAAAACTTTCGAGCGCACGGATACGACTCGTAATCAGTTTTGAATCAGGTGAAACGTAATTTTTCAATGATGAAGATGTCACTGATTGTTGTCGATTTCACAGACAACGCAGATCACTATTATTCAAAAAAACATTTCATTTGAGTCACCTCGTGTGCGGTTCTTCGCTGTCAGACGTTGCCGAGGTTGCCAAACCTTCTCAAGATCGACTGGTTTGCAACCTTCGTTTCAGAACAGTTGCATCGTGGGCTGTCGGCCTTAGTGTCGAAGCTTTCTCGATAATTCTCTTTCTTTGGTTACAGAGAATGCGACGAAAACCATATTTGAATTTTGACACGGCAAACAAACACCTTTTTCAAGGTATATGACGAAATATCTTATTACATGGTTTTATATTTGAACCCCTAGAAATACGAGAAGTACATTTACCATATGTTAAATTAATTATACCCATTATAATAAAATCTGGATTTGTAATGATATATGATACAAAAGACTATATTATATTAGACAGTAGTTTGGAAAAATTGTAAATTTCTCAACTACGAGGGTTGCTATTCAAGTTTAAACTTCCATTTTGTTTTCTAAACGGCGAATTGGGAGCTACTGGTATTTCGATTTTTTTAATGGCCCTCCACTCCAAAGTAGTAGTCGGTATCTTTTTCGTATGTACCCCTAGAGAAAAAATAACAATGAACTGAATATTACATAGGACATCTTTATTTATAATATGTTTCTTAGTGTAGATACTCGCTATGAAAAAAAAAATAATAATAAATGGTTAATGTAGTGGTGGAAGCGTATTAACGACGTAAGGCAAAGGAAAGGACGTCGCAGTAAGGATTGGTTGTTCATTCTATTTGTGTTTTATGATTTGGAGTAAATAAAGAATGGGATTTTCGATGGCGCGGCAAGACCTTTTTCGAAGTAGAGCATAAAAGTTTTTTAAAAGAACGAAAAGTATTACTTTATGGTTTAGATGCGATGTTGTGACTTGAATGTTCTACTTCGAGGATCAAGTATTGTCGTTATACGGATTTTTTTTTTAAATTTTATTTTCTGTTTTACTAACCGTAAAACATCCTTTTATGACAAGAAAATACAATTTCATATTTCGGTTTCATACGTTGCTTTATAAAAGTAAATCTACTTTTTTGTGAATCCCAATTTTTTAGTACATGACATTCAAGAACTGAAACTGAAAAACATCATTATATAATTGAATTATGAAACATCTTTTTCTTCCAATACGAGGATGGCCCTAGAAGTACCTGGCCTAAACTAGAGATGGCGGTAGTTGCTTGAAAACGCCACGTTTTTCAGTGTTTGTTTGACAGCCATCAATAGTGAACGTTTCCAATGAATGACTCATATTATTTGGACATGAGAAAGCTGTGGGCAAGATGGATGCGCCATAGAACAAAAACAGCGTCGTGAATATATTTCCATCGAGTGTTTCACTGAAATTGTTGTCTCATTTCATGGATACTTCACATCCGAAACAAAATCAAAACTGTTGGGATTATGGATAAAGTGAATACGTTATCAATTGTTAAGGATCGGAGAGAACTAAACTACCTACTTCCTAAACTTAATACGTTTTGGATTTAACCTGTAGCTCGAAAACCTTTTTATTTCAAGAACTACCAAAATATATTCTTTGACAAAGTTAAAAACTGTTTTAAAGTAGAAAACCCAACCTAACCGATATCGTATTAAAATCATTATTATATAAGTACAAAATCTTGAAAGATTAGGATTTTTGCATTCAATATTCCTACGAAAACAATAGATTGAAGAGGAGGAACTGGCTTTGAAGAAGGCAAAGACAAAAACTATCGACGGCGAGTATAATGCAACGTTTGAGCGAAGAAATCAACCAAAAACGGCCGCATTTGGCTAAGAAAAATGTATTGTTTCTTCTAATCTTGTGGATTAAAACATCTCGAGAACAACTTCGTCAAACTATTCTCAACATATTGTATAGCTCAAATTTTTAAATTACTTTTTACTTTATAATAATTCAGAATTTCTAATGCCGACCTGGTATAACATAAAACAAATACAAAATTAGGAAGACACACGAAAATTGCACTTTCTAGATGTTGAACATGATCAACGTACAATTACGTCAGGTGAAAGATAATTAATTGCTTTTGTATCTCTAATCACAATAAAATAAACAAAACTTCTATATATTATTCAACCCCTAACAGCCTGTTATAAATGTCACGAAATAGAATGGTATATTCGTTTTCATTTATGTCAAAGGTTCCCTGCATACAATTTCCTTTTCCCGCACTTTATCTAGTGTCTGAATCAGTTTCCTTTGTGGAAGGATCTTTGCTCGTATGTTGATAATTAGAATGTTTCGTGTCGTCTTTTGGTTTCACAATAATTCTCATTTCATTTTATTTGAAGTAGAAGAAATAATCTGGTTTGTAGCCGTTTAATTTTTGAATGTGACATATACCGTTGTCGCAAATTTCAACAACACTGAAATACTAGAGGTTATACCAAAAATAGATAAAATTAATGTTGAAAAATCAGAGAATACACGCTTTTGGCAGTAATCCAACTAAAACGTAAAAAATAATTGCTCTCGCTTCCAATCCTATGAAGGAGACGTCAACCATGCCCATCCCTACAAATAAAAACCATTGTCCACCGATCTAGACCAAACGGAAGCAGACTATTGAAGGAGATCCTCAAGAGAGGAAGTCCCCTAGAAGGCCCGTCATAAGTCACAAGCAAGATCAACCCCGACAAGCACCCACCACTATGCCCGCCAGTAGATCCACAATCAGTTCGATCAACAGACTTATCACCAGAACTACCTCAACGAATATCAGTTACTACTAATAACAAGAAATCGAAGACCAAAGCAGTGATTCAATTCCTAGAAGAGGAACTCTGCGAAATAAAGGACTATCCTGAAGCCGTAATTGCGGACAACGGGCGGAATATTCGAAAGGTTCCTGAACCGCAACCAGATGAGATCAATCAATTTCCCAATCTACCACCAGCCAATCGGATGGAAATACGAGCCCAGGAACTGAAAAAGGCACTACGAGCGAGACTAGTCGGCAAAACAAAAAATATATGGGAAGTCTATTTCGATACTATAGTCTCACTCAGAATAAGGACCTCAACAACAGGAAAATTTTTTCCAAGGCACAGCAACCAGTGTGAAAATTCCAAATAAGAACAAAATCCGCATAAACTTCGCCCAAGCATGGATAAAGTTTCCACAAAGTAATTGAGCAACTGGGGCCTAATATCTACAAAGGTCTCAAAGACGTTGGCCAATCTCTACGTGGACGACATAAGCCAGTACTACAAGATGAAGATTTTTTAGTATGTAACTTGTTGTTTCTCAATACAAAAACAATCCGAGAGGACTGTTTCAGTTGAGGTATAGCGTGTCATCGTTCGGTTAAGAAGCTAGAGTGTTTCAAGGCGAACCTAGTAGTTTTATTACTTTACAAGGATAAGAGATCTCTTTTTATGTCATCCACTTCTCAAGACTTTGATAATTGAAACCCCACGACGATACTTTGAACCCGTCTTTAATATGTACAGTTGTGTTGATTGTTGCATCTTCAATTTGTAAATCTGAGACTGCGTACTTACGTAGTACGTCCAGTATCTATCTTATTGACTTTCATGAAGAAGACGATATGAATATTGACGAATATAATCAGATATTTTGATCCCTTTGATGGAGGAAAAAATATTGAAAAGCTTCCAGTGTCTGAAGTCGATAACTTGACTATCGAAATGTTCGTCAATCAGGTAATTGTGATAGTGTGTTTAAGTTGGGGTTTTTTATTATTTTCCACCCTCTTCATAAATCTTTTAGAATGGACAAAATGCGTATTTCGAATCTTCTTTCTATTGATCTAAGAATGATGAATAAAATATATTTGTTTACATTTAGCTCGACAGTATCTCGATATCGAATTTATGTACTTAATTAAAAAGTGGGTTTATCGATTACGAGTTTCATCGTTATTCAAACAAATCGCACCTTCCAAATGTAACATAAAACTAAACGGGAAAAACGCTGAAAGCTTCTAACCGATATTTATTGATGTGTTCACAGAAGTATCACGTATCAACGTTTTTCTTTTTTCCGTTCTTCCATTTCTTACGTATTAGTTTAATTATATATATGTAACGATATATACTATGGACATGGAAACATTTATATTTTCAAAATTCTAGTTTATAGGCGGTTTATTTTACATATTCGCGTATAGCTCAAAGTTGGTTAGAAGGAAAATAAACGATTCAAAGAAATCAATTCTATTAATTCCATTATCAACATAAAATTTTCATAAAATGGTAAATTCCCCGGCTCGTTTTATTTTTATAAGCCTCACGTTTCGATAACCAAATTATCGTCTTCAGGGACCGAAAAGAAATTAATTTGCTACCAGTAGTTAATATAATAAAAATAAAAAACGTATTAGTTCAAAAAATAGTGAATATGTATATTATCTTTCATATTATTATTGTCATAACTGTCCAAATTGTCACCAGGGTACGAGGCGTCGATTTCAAGTTGTTATCATTTGTCAATGTGGTTAGTTACTAATTCCAGCACATACCATGAGTAACTTCGAAAGTTTTCAGATATTAATCCGGTCAATTTAGACATTGAAAGTTACATAATCTCCCATCAAGCTGAAAATTAGTGAAACTGCTTAAAATATAAGGTGTAAGGTCGAAAAAATGAGTTTTTCCCAATTTTCAGCAAAACGGTGCATTTTATCATAAAAACACCTCAAACAAATATTGTAGATCATAAAATTATCTACAAAAAACGTATCAACACTTTTTTTCCTACGAGCCACTGTTTCTGAGATATGTATAATAATTCAAAAAGATTTTGAATTGAAATGAACCGAGACTAGTTGTGAGTATTTGTAAGAAAACTATGTAGACTGGTTGAAACTGTCATAATTTAATCAAATAAATTATCAATTGACGAAGATGTAATTATTATAGCCGTTAAATACGACAGTAAACCTGAAACATAACTTTTACAACTTTTTGAATCCTTGTATCTCAGAAACGATGGCTCGTAGGAAAAAAAGTATTGATACGTTTTTTGTAGATAATTTTTTGTTCTATAATTTTTGATTAGGGTAATTTCATGATAAAACTCACCGTTTTGCTGATAATAGCGAAAATCTCATTTTTTTTACTTTTCACCTTGAATACAATTTTTTCCATACACGGAAATGAATGGGGAACATTCAAATCTTATTTTTAATTACATTTTAAATAATTTCTCTGATTTTCAGCTTGATGGGAATTTATATAGCTTCACTCTTATCTTTAGGTCTAATTTGACCGAACTATATTTTATAAACATTCTAATTAAACTGAAAAGATTAGTTCTAATGATTTTTCGGTATTAATAACAAATTAATTTCGCTATTAATTGTTAAGCTTTTTCAATCCGTTGAACAAAAAAAAATTAAGATAAAAATAACTAATTCACTCTTTGTTTTTTCATTCTCTTTACATCTTGCCGATTTTTTCCTTTGCGTCCCTCTTTCGTCTAATAATTAAATTGTTAAAAATCTATTTAAATTTAATTTTAACGAACGTGTGGATATATTAGTTTTGGTGAAAATAAAACATGGAAGCATATCGAAAGGGGGTTCCTAATCGTGTGGTTCCTCACAGAAAAACATTTTTTTGTATTTTTTGTATGCTTTTTAAAAAACAAAATTGATTTATTCGACTTTTCCTTGATAATGATAAATGTTTGAGTTTGAGAATTAATTTACTCATGGTATGAAAATAGAATTTTTCAAATCAACTGTTAGATAAACTTTTGAGGTTAGGTCACCCTTAATTATTATAGATTCGATCGACTTCTACTTATTATTACTTAACGATCTTAATAGTTTCATTCAATGTTCCGAATATGAGATTTCTAAAGGGTTATAAAAAAGTTTTGTGCCCTACTTTGAGTCCCTATACCTTCTTAGGGATGTACCTTGGTATAGAAGTAAATTTTTTAGGATATTAGAACGTAAAAAATACACATTTAAACTTAAAAATAGTGTTGGTTTATTTGGAAGCCACTCTTCTTAAAAATATCGTAAATTCATTCTCGTTGGGTCACCCTGTATAAATTTGGCAACTACTGAATTAATGCTATGAAATGAACAAACAGAAAAATGACATTTTTAACTGGTTCATTTATTTTTAGTACGGTACTTTCAACAATTATATGCTTTTTTTGCCAAAATAAAAAGAAATAATGAAAGAACAATGTGATATGCCATTTTACGAATGAAGTTTTTTGCATTCCCATTATCCATTAATTGTGAGTTATGGAATGAAAATGAACGTAATAGCTACGAATGTTTATAAAAAAAAAATGTAATTCCATTCATAATGGAACCGTAATTCATTATTCATTCGTATATAAAAAACAAGTTATTTCAACTGGAAAAATATTTTTGCTTTTTAGAGAGGAAACAGAAAAGTCGACTAATTACGTAAAAATCAGTTTTATTATTAGGATAGTTTTATTTTTTCTATTAAAAGTTAATTTACAATAGAAGTTGTCCACTGACAACCCTCCCGATCTCCGTAATTTGGATTTAATATTTATAGCTAAGCTGGAATTCTTGGAAACCGTTGTTGATATTCATACTGAACACACTGTTTACAATACCACTACACCCACACTCACAATTACACTGTCTGACGCGTGTTTCGACAACTTATCGTATTGAAGGTAAACTAAAAAGTTTAGTGAGTTAGTGTAGTGTAGTGAAAACAATGTGTGTTCAATACTAATGTTTATAGGCCTTCAATAATCTGTTTACTGGTAGTAATGCGTTTAACTTCTTCACTTTGATAACCGTGTACTTTTCGATAACGGTAAAGTGCATTTCCTCTTCCACTGTAGATATTTTTAAGTCGTCATGGAGTTTTTCGTTGCTTATATACTATGGGACGTTAAAAAAATTACAAAGTATTTTTGACTGAATTCCTTGTATTATTTTCGTGTTTGAAGGCTTCGAACATCCCCACATCTAGATACCCTAAGTCCAGATTGACTTGATCATTTATTCAGTTTTCTAATTTGAGCTTGAATCTTTTATCGAGAAGTCCCTGCATTTAAATTTGTATTTTCTTCGATTGTATATGTGATTTCTTTCAATACTTCTTGTTTTGAATGCTGATTTATTCGAAGTGACCTTCAATCGCCAGTTGGTAGATCTTTATTCGGGATGTTGAGGTGTTCTTGACGTTTATTTGTTGCTATTTGGTGATTATTCTTTATAGCAACGACGACACTTCGTCTACGAACATAGCAAGGGATATTTGGAATGTCTACCGTAAATATTAAGTATAGAAATGTGTCCCTGTAGATAAGATTTATTCTACTCAAATCGACTGTGATTTTCTTGTCACTAAGATACTAATTCACAAGGGCGTACATGCAACTAACAAATCCATTATGCTATTTTTACTATCGGGTTGCTCGGGTTCAAAAAAATAGAAAAGACGGTACCCAACAACTATCGTCCGATTGCTTTAGTCCCAGCCATTGCCAAGGCCATAGATAAAGAGATATTCGGAGCTAACATCATCGGCAACCATCTCTACGGCTTTCGTAAGCCGGGAATCTCCTTGTCTATACAGAAAAATCCCGAGCAATCTTATTGGACATATCGAAGATTTTTTATAGGGTTTTACATGATAATCTTCTAAATTAAAATCGTACGATTCGTCGTCATAACTTATCGACTAGTAGCTTTCTCAAAAGCTGATCCAATCGGATCACTATCGATCGAGACACCTCAGAAAGGTTTAAAGTCAACGCTGCTTTTACCCAGGAATCAAATGTGAACCCGATTTAAAATCTTTATCACATCAATGGAATTCTCAGAAAGGACAAGAGATATGGATACTATTTTTTTATAAAATTCGGAAGATATATGAATAGAGAAATTTTATAAAAATGTACTAATATCTTATTGCGATCTCAGGCCGCAATGCTCATGTGGAACGGATGTTTTTTTATATCTTCATTTCAATATTTAGACGTTTTTTTTTAATCTCAGACAAGGATTTAATACGTCAATATGGACTTGAAAAACATAACCTCTTCAAAAAGGGTCTATTATCTCAATCAGCGTCTCAGTATTTGACAACCAATTATTGCTTAGTCGTAGAAAATCGTGGAGCTTCAACCCATTATCAAATTTGTGATGAAAACAAGGAAATAGAAGAGAATGATGAGATTTTTACTTACTTCATATATTGTATAAACAATTTAGTAGACAATCTGAAATCAAAGAAAAAATTGCCTTAATCAAAGTTTTCCAAATATCATTTTATTTGACTACAATGTGAAAAAATCTACAATAAAAATATGAGTTCATTTTGTTTTTCGTTGTTTGAAAGACTAATTTTTCTCAACAACCGACTGATCAAACAAAAATTTGTGTTCAATTATGTACAAGCTTGCAATCTACTATTAACAACACCAACTTAGTCCTTTAAATGGAAACATCAGCCCTTTGTAGTTTATTTAATTAACACTCTCTAAAAGCTACGTTACCATGATTGATGACTACAATATACGCTGTTGTTAGCCGAAGTTGTCACGCAAACTGTACGCTATAGTCTTTAGGATACATGCCCAAGAACAAAAGACAAGTTAGGGAGGTATTGGAGGAACATCGCTCAATAAAGAATGTTTCATTGAAAAGGAGACTGCAGATAATACTCTACTACAATATGTAACAAATACACAATATGTTACATCGACTTTAAAATTATCTAGTCGTGATTACGAGCACCTGAAATCTTGGGTAAACAAAGCATCGATGTTAGCCATCGATATTTTTTCATTTAGTGAACATCGATGGTTAATAATCATCGGAGGAAAATCATCGATGTTTTGAAGCATCCATGTTTTCCAGAAACAACAAAAAAGGAATAAAAAAACGTTGCAAATTAACTGATTTTGCGTAATATCTGATAGGTAAATACAAGTTTTTGTCTCTCTAAAATACATTGGTAACTAAAATCCTGAAATTGATATTTAAAGTCGAAAACGAAACCCAGTTATTTTTAATGTGTATTTAACTGTTTCATCTAATTAAAAATGATCTGTAATTTTTCACAATAAAAAAAAACAATATAGAATCTTTGATCAATTGATGTTAAAAAGATAAAAATTTTGAAATAAAAATATTGGGTATTAAATTTCCCAAAATTTGTCATCTAGTTCAAATATTCAAAACCTATCATAACACAATTTGATGTAACCGACTCTGGTCAACCAGGAGTCAAGCAAAATTGCTAGAGATCATGTTGTTTCAATTGTGTTTGGTCAGTAGAATAAACGTACTTGACAACATTAATGCCGATAATTTTTCCAGATTTTGATTACTGTTGATCCACCCTATAATTTCTAAATATTTCAGTACCCATAACCAACTTTTAGGTAATTAATGATATTAGTTTAAAAGCAGAAAAAACTGGTATTTGGTAAAAAGAACTAATGGTATCATAACGTTGATTTTCAATTAAAAAAATATGATTTATTTGAATAATTCTGCGACGACGACATCTGTCGTGGGCGGTTCGTAAACATCGCATCAATGGCGACACGTGGCGAGTTGTGTGAGAACTTCTCATAAAAAGGATTACTGGGATTTGCGTCAGGATTACTTGATTCGAGATAAAGTAGAAAACTGTGGCATAGGGGGCTTTTGATCAATATCGACGTCCATATACTCCATCTAGGGGATACCGGAGAATATTATAAAAAAATGGATTACTTTCAGTGTTCGAGTAAAATATGAATTAATGTTTGATGGTAATTTTTCATTTAGTCCTATTAGTCAAAAAATTATTTGGCGCATTTATTTGACACTTGAGGAGTTGAGTTGTTGTTGGTTCTGTTAAATGACACTTACATGTATTTTTCTAATTGTTTTGTACTAAAACCAGCAAATCAAATTTCAAGTCACAGTCAAGATCAGTTCTTTTGGAAAAATATGGTTTACTCAACTGAATGGATATTGAGCAACAATACAAACGGAAGTTATGCGTCTATATCAAAAAAATTCGGACTATTCCACCAAATGTTTTTAAAATACTATACAGGGAACAGTTTATGTTAATAACGAAGTAAATTAAAAAAAGTTTCTATATGGAGCCGATGGATATCCACGCTGAATTAGATGCTTCGAAGAGCGAAGGATTTGGCAGATATTCCAGGAAATCAAGTTATTCCTTAACGATACTTTCAACTAAGTACATAAATTACTCTACAGCAACCATTAATCTCACAATTATCTAATGCTGGTTCTAATTTTTATATTTTAATGTCCCAAGATGATGTATTTTCGAAATTTCTGAAGATCCGTTTTAAGTATCTTGATTGTATTATCCGAGGGACAAATAAGTAGGAGAGGACGTATCTGATTTCCACCAAGATCTCCAAATATAAATCCTTAAAACTCATTTTTATGGAAGTATTTTAAAACTAAATATTTACCCTGATAGACAAAGCAATTTAGAAAATTACTTCAAGAGTTCGTTTCCAAGAATTGGGACCTTGCTTCTCAAAATTACTTTTACCGAATTATATACGGGGAGTAAACATTATTTTTCATTTCTTAGTTTGGTCTAAGAGCCGTATTTATCACATCCACACAACTAGCGGATTTGGACGTATGCGATTTATTTATTTTGTTCTTAAACTTGAAGAAGTTACTCGCCAGTTAAAAATTCACAAGAATACTGCGATCTACTTTGAAAAATTCGAAAAAACGTATTTTCTATATATTAGGACTACGAATCGCTGCTACATCCACTTAATTAGCAGATTTTGACGTGTGCAATTTATTTATTTTATTTCCAAACTCAAAGAAGTTAATCGCTAGTTGAAAATTTGAAAGGATCTACTTTGAAAAATTCGAAAAAACGTATTTTCTATATATTAGGACTACGAATCGCTGCTACATCCACTTAATTAGCAGATTTTGACGTGTGCAATTTATTTATTTTATTTCCAAACTCAAAGAAGTTAATCGCTAGTTGAAAATTTGAAAGGATCTACTTTGAAAAATTCGAAAAAACGTATTTTCTATATATTAGGACTACGAATCGCTGCTACATCCACTTAATTAGCAGATTTTGACGTGTGCAATTTATTTATTTTATTTCCAAACTCAAAGAAGTTAATCGCTAGTTGAAAATTTGAAAGGATCTACTTTGAAAAATTCGAAAAAACGTATTTTCTATATATTAGGACTACGAATCGCTGCTACATCCACTTAATTAGCAGATTTTGACGTGTGCAATTTATTTATTTTATTTCCAAACTCAAAGAAGTTAATCGCTAGTTGAAAATTTGAAAGGATCTACTTTGAAAAATTCGAAAAAACGTATTTTCTATATATTAGGACTACGAATCGTTGCTACATCCACTTAATTAGCAGATTTTGACGTATTTATTTGGTTCTCTTATTTGAAAAAGTTACTCGCTAGTTAAAAATTATGGAGTGTTCTTCAAAGCAGACTATTTATATAAATATTTACGCTTATAGACAAAACAATTTTGAAAATCACTTCACGAATTTGTTTCCATGAATTATGACCTTGCATCTCAAAATTACAATCACTTTTATTTGAGTCAGGATCCTCTTTTCACAGCTCTTCGTCTCCTCAATTATTGAGTATCCTTCAAAGGTACAGCACAAACAATAAGATATTTAGCCTAAATATGTTAAGTAACAGAAATTGTACAAGATCTAGCCAAATTTGGTTTTCCATCATATGTTTTAAATTTACATCAAACCATGTTCAATTATAAAAATAACGAACATTCGTTAGAAAATATAAACCAGATATTAATCGTACAATCTGTCGGGATAAAAACCATACCCGTTATTATTATTATTATTTTTTTTTTTTTTTTCATAGCTTTCAATATTATTTTAGTCTGTAACTCATAAACGACATGACATAATTCACGGTCCGGTACAGCTTTTGATTTTAGGGTGACTGAATGTGTACAGTACGTATCATCGGAATAACAAACAAAGAATATGATTGGTGCTTCCTTACAATAACACATTTCCAAGTAGATGTTTAATGTATAAGATGACATTGGATGATATTCATGAAACATATGGAACATTTTTGTTTATACAGGGTACATGATGCGACTTTAACTTTTTTGAAATATATGTGAAGAAACATATGAAATATAATGCATTTTCTTTCCGGACATTCGAATTAGATACTACAATTTATAGTTTATCTTGAGTTGTATGGTTCTTTCTGAAAAAACTATCTATAAAGACGTTTTCATTAACGTGAACTTTGTTCTTTATGTACTTGCTGAAAATGTCTTCATTTTTAACTATTGTTTTATTTAAATAATATATCGATTGTAGCTATATTGATTATTTGATCAAATACTTTATATTTATAAGGAAAGGGGTGGCTAAAAAAAATATCAATTATAAAGAATCGCTTATATGTGACTTCTGGTGAAAACAGACTGAATAATTGGTATTACTCAGCATCGAACATGGATTTTTTCAGATTATATTGCATTTTTTTCACTGATGTAAGCCTATTAACCAATTGGTTAGGAGATGTTTCAGATAAGGCTAGCTCGTGCCACAAATTTTTGTTGTAGACTTTGAAAAAATAAGACAACGCGCCAGTTAAAGAACAAGGTTACTTTAAATTCCTGATTTTATCTATTTAGTTACAGGGTGGCGTAGAGACTAAAGATGATCAAAAATCGTTCGGCAGTCCTGTTTGAGACAACTTTAATATCATATACCTGATCTCGGTACCGATTAATGCATTAGTCTAAACAAACTGTACTACTACTCTTTTAAAGTCCGAGGATAAGGTTAAACTCTTATGAATCGCGAACATAAAACTAATAAAAACGTAGTTTTGGTTGTCTACCTCGCAGAAAAATAATCAAATTTGAAATATTTATGTTAAATTGAAATCCAATATTGCATTTTTTTTCTTATTCCTGTCTTTATTTGATTTTCTACGTATATCCGTAGTTTTTCAACACTACCATTGAGCTAAAGAATAACATTTCAATTGTTTTAAGTTCATTACATCTTATACATGACACAAAATCTGATATTTAGGTTTTTTTCTATGTATGCAAAATCTGGCAACTACGCAATCATCTAAGACAGACAAGCTTTATTGCAATAAGAAAATTTCGCGATTTTATGGACAAAGCGACACAATTTTACATCAGTCTATGGTAGAATTCTGTAACAGAAATGGCAGAAATGCCTTTGTCAGCGGAAAGAGTTAGAATTTTGTGTTTTTTTTTTTTAATAGAAAGAAGAAAGATTCGATAATAAGTGCAAACTACAAAACCCTAGAAATTGCCCAACGAAATTACTTGCTAGGTTTTGCTTTATAATCAATATCATATAAATCTATTAACATCATCTTGTACATCGTTTATCTTATCATTTATTTATTAGAATAGTTGGTATAGGTTAAAATCTCACTACGTCATCAAATAGAAGAGGAAGCTCTCCCCATTTCTAATACCATACGTTGGAATTAAATCCTGTACAATACCCCGGGGAACAGTTGTTAACTAACAATAACCATATAAACATACGGAAGTTCGTTACTACACTAAATCTTCCTAGTAATTATGATCTAGGAGATTAATTTAATAATTAAAATATTGTGGTTCAACATATACTTCATTCAATTAGAGAGAGTTGATTTCGCGGTTATTAATTAATAAATATTCGTCTAGATAAGCAGTGACATATTTGACACAATTCGGCAACTATAGTTGCGTTTAGCTTTAGTTTTTTTGAATAGTTCGGACAGTGATACCTCCTCGAAGATTCAAATAAAACCCATGTGTACTTGCATTTAAAAATACTTAATACAGGTAGACATTTCTCCGAACAAATTACCTCAATAAAACGATAATCCGTCCACATCTGACTGACCGATACCTCGCCAATTCTTAGTATCCAAATTGAATTAATCCTGACTTTGGGAAAAACCAAAACCTTCTACCTGCTCTGACTTAAGTCATACATTTTTCATTGTTGCTTTGAAACAGTTCATTGAATAGAAGTAATTCGAAAGAAAAAGAGTCAAAAACTGAATAAAAAAAAAAAGACACGATAGATATTAGTAAAAGTTGATGTACTTAATAATAATTGAAAATGAAAATCAATCTAATTGATCATTTTTCAAAAATTAATCGTTTTGATACTTCGTCAATTTTCTAATACATATAACGCTTCCTTTCGAGATGTCAAAGTTTATTTAATAGTAGAAAATAGTTGTTAATGAGATATAAAAAATTTTTATTACCCTATTTCCTATTCATATTAAAGATCTTGTTGATATTTCACACTAGCAATAACGAAGCTCCTTCCTGATTTAAAGATAAATACCATCAACTAATTGCTTGAAGTTAAAAAAAAAATAAATAGATTCAATCGTACGCTACCCTGTAACGTACGATACTAGTGACTAAACTAAGAGCGGAGGGTCGATAAAACACAGCTGCTCATATTTCAATATAAAAGAAAGTTTTTGATCCTTTCATTTTTGGTTTCTATTGATGTTATTCAGAAGGAATGCGTGCGTAGGTTCAAGAAGAGTTTGAGGAAACAGTTATTATATCATTCTCTATATTCTATTTTGAATTTTCAAAAATGGAACATTAATTTCCTAAACAATCTGCAAACATGACTTCAAACGGTCGATTATGTTATTTAAAAATCATAAAACACTCAAAATTTCTGTCATTCCCGTCTAAAATCCTTTCAATTATCACTTTACCGTTGAATTCTGTCAACAGCTCAGAGTTTTCATCAATGATTCACCTTTGGAAGTTAATTGAACTGGATATTCGCAACCAGGATAAATATTGGTTGCCACATACCACAGGAAATATTCAGCAATGCCTTTTGGTGAACCAGTAATATGATGCGAAGCTGTCAATCATATAAGCATCGAGGAAATCAAAGCATACAAGTGTCTTCCGTAACAAAAACAATCCATCATTCAGAAGAAGTTCCTGTACCTTGTCTAGTTATGGAGTTGAAGAAGGTTGAAGCAGTTTTGAAAACGAAGAAATTGGAACAGAATTTACAGCTCATTGGAGCATAAAAGATTTGGATTTACCAAAAGAAAAATCTGTGTTAACTGTTAAAGTTTCCGTGTAGCGTAAACGTCAAGGTTGAAAGGTTGATTTAGGTTCTAAAGAAAACGACTTGATGTTAAAACTGGGTTAGAGGAATCAAGTCAAATCTAAAGACTGTACTGCTTCAAACGGAAATAAATTTCCATCACTACCTTTAGTTTTTCTTAACGAAACGACTCGGCGGATGGGGCGGTTTATCCATGGTGACTTCGAGCGATCGATAAAAAGTAGTTATTATGAAATTGAGATTGGTATAACAAGGAGAGGAGCTTCGAGTGACTTTTCTTGTCCTGTTATTCAAAAATGTGTAAAAAATGTCCACATTTTTTACTCCAGGAACGTAAACAATTCTTGGCGGACATATTAGCATCAAATTAGGGCTAATAAAAAATGTTGTAAGAGACTGACAACAAGAATTACGAATCACATTATCCACAAGGAAAAAATTAATAATTTTTTTGTTTTTTAGTGCAATTATTAATTGATCGATGAGTGGTGACGCCACTGAAGGATTTCATCTTTTAGTTAATCAGTTTAATCTTATTTTGAAATCATTGTAAAATGTTGATACGGAATTAATGCGATTTACGATTCACAAAAACCTTGAACTTGATAATAACATTTGTTTGTAATTCAAAATATTCTCATCGATAACATGTATACAAACAATATGAAAATCATGAGTAGCTGGCAGGAAGATGATTTTGGCAGCAAAAAATGTGGTTAAATTTAAAGATACAACAGTTTATGCCTGGAGACTTGGTGTCATACAAATCTATCGATGCAGTTTGCGATACCAACGAAACTGTAAATTATTCAATTGAATTTCAAATTTACAATTGAAGGTTGGATATTCGATCATTCTGCTTCGTAATTTGAACCCACAACGGACGGCGCAAGATTAGTCATTAAAAAATTAATGAAAAACGTTATTGAAGCCATCATTTTGGATAGAAAGTTTCACGGCAAAAATGTGTTAGTGCCACGATTCCTGCAGATGTGCCAATTGGATTTAAACGCACTCAATTCCGAATTAGATTGGCATTGTTTGTAGCTTAGATTTAGAAACACCATGCTTTTCCCACAGACAACTATATGCTTTCGCGTGGAAAAACCATACAGTTTGTTTGTGTTGGTTAAAGACATAGCTAACCAAGAATATTGTACATAAATATCTTTATTTTTTAACTGATATAATTATTAGTAAAAATATGAATAATTACTTTAGATGTTTAGGTAGCGATCGAGACATCGAGACATAGTATGTCTAAAGTCCACCGTTTTTTAATTATTTCACATTTTTGAAATTTTTGGAAACATACAGCCCTCCACCAAAAAAATTATATTTTTTACTTTATGTGAGTCGGGTCTAATATTTTTGGGATTTCGACAAATAACACTTACAGCTTTCAAAAACTGTGAAAATCTTGATAAAAATTTATATAGGGTATTCAGAAAATGGTACCGAATTTCGCTATCCAAAAAATTCGAAAATTTGATTTTTTACTTTACCATTGGATTCGACGAACTTAAGGGGACTTGAAAAAACTGAAATTTTCATACCATGCCTTATATAACCGAAGTTTGGGTCCGGTATAAACAGAAGTTTCAGAAAACTGAAAAAACTCGTCGTGAAGGACCCTGTACATCCCTATACACTTATAGTAAGTTAGTTATTTGTATTGAACAAGAAAAATATTTCTTAGATATAATTTATATGGCAAAACAACGTTTGCCGGTTCAGCTAGTTTTTTTATATTAATACAAATCACCAAAAAGACTCTAAATAGTTTGATTACGTCACAGCATAGCACATACATAATTTTATTTCGAAATAACAGGATAATCTGATAGTATTTACGTACGCCCAATCATTTTTGTTAACATATTCATATTAGGAAGCGTATCATTAAATAACATGAAAAGAATCAAACAGGAAGGAAACCTTCCAAAACTAATCTGGAATTACAAATACTGAAATTCCTAAATTAAATTATCAAAGTTCATTGATTTGAAAATGTACTTTGTCTAGTCTAATGTAGGCGTGATGAGATGGAATTTTTAAACGGAATGTTTGCAGAATGCTAATCGGAAATCAGATACGTATTAAGTTATATTTTTCACAAAAACATAAAATATCCATTAAATGTTTATTTCTAAAGTAGAAAAAGAAAATGTAGACATTTCATTTGATAAAGAAAAATATGTCTAATGAGCAATCAATAGGCACATAAAATATTTTGATGTTTAGAAAATCTGTTTAGAAAAATGATTTTTGGGCTCCCCTGTACGCCTCTACTCTTTTTCGGACAGAGCACCCTGTATATTGTTAAATTTCGTTATTTTCTAACCGGTCTGTCGAAAAAGTAACCAACTACTTATATCAATAAATACTAAATGTGAAAAATAATATAAATAATTTTACATCTAATTTTTATGGTATTTAAATAGATCTGTAATTATAAATGGATATTTCCATTGAGTCCGATCCTGTATGTAAACATCACACAGCAAGTGTTCAAGCACTATGACATGAGGAAGTAACTAGATTTCCGCTATTATATTAGTAATTAATTTACCCTCATCAAACACCTGCTTATACCGTATTTTATTACAAATTTGTTCTATCATAAAAATCAATTTATTTTTTTGTGTTTACTATCATTTCAAAGTTGCGACGATTCTAAACGATCTCAAAGATTGATTAGACACAACAACGTTTATCCGATTTCTAATATTTTCATTTCGATAACTCATTTCAATATGAATACTATCGAAGCAAAAACAGATAACAAACCATTAACCGAAAATAATATTGTGAAAGAATTATAGCTAAAACTTAAAAAAAATTCCATTGAACATTTCCAAACGAGCTTTTTCTTTTACCACAACTAAAATTATCGCTTATGGTGGGTCCATACGATACAGACTTCCATAAAATTCTATAGAATTTTGTCTGTGCAAACTAGACGTTACAGACAAATGTCGGTGCGAACCAAAAGTCAAAGTATGCATGTAAGTCTGCGTATTTATCAAAGGTTAGAAATTTGAATTGTATTTTCGAATTAATTCTATTCAAATGTTTGGGTAAAATTCTTAAACACCGATTTCATAGTACGTACAGATATCTGTACGAATAAATGTCTGTATGGTATGAACCCGCCATTAGAAATATCAGTTCGTTCCTAAAAATGCGATTTAAATCATCTCAATAACAATTGATTTTTTAATGAATGCAATAATACCATGAAGTTGTATGAATAATCGATTCTATCACAAGATCAAATTTATTGTTTTTATTGTTCTATAATATTTACTTTATACGTAACATCACTCTATAAATCGTATGACTGACATACAGATGGCGCTGTCATTGTCAAATCCATATGACATTTATGAAGTACCAACTTTCAAACTTAATGACATTTCGATTAGTCGAAAAAAGTGACAGCCATTCAAGTGAAGTTACTTTTTATCAATGACATTTTAGTTTGTTAAACTTTACGTATTGTTTCTTACAATTAAATATGGATCCAAACAACCCGAACATGGAAAATCAGTCACAGAGAAAGATATGTTGAAAATGCAGTGCCTACAGCCACTATATTTGACCAATAAATTGTTACCATAACGACAACGATGTGTTTTAGTACTTAGGCCCTATTCACACATACGCTGTTTTCATGTAAACAGTTTTAATACCGTGCAAGTCATTGACATTGTCGTTTAAACAGAAACGTGTGAAATAGGCCTAAAAAGTACCTGTTGAAGATTCATTTATATTCATAATTACGATAGATGTGAATAATACGACAGTCAGTAGTAGTAATTTAATATAGCTGTGGGTAAAAAAAAAAATAATCATATCAAGATATAATATTTCGCTTTATTTGATAAATAAGATAACCATGAAATGTTTGTAAACAACTTCTTTGTATGAAATGAATAACGTTTTTAATATAATTTGTTGCAGTGGTCCACTACTTTGATTAGATAATCTAATATAGGTCATATGATAATTTAAAAAAAAAATTAAGAAAGCGTCAACATCAATCAAAAAGGTATTTGATATTTGGTGTAAATTTATGAAAAAATTGAAATAATTAAATAAACTTTGACTCACGAATATTTATTTTTGATATTTATAAAGTCAACTACCACGTTTTTCAAATATAATTACGTAAAACAGATAAATAGACAAATAGATATACAAACTGTATGTATATTGTCGACGACCTCATCAAGAAAAAACCATGGAAGAGTTTTCGGTAACAGCAACCCCTGCTTGTGATTGGATTTCATTTTATTGAGAAGTATGTAGGTTAGGTTAGATTAGGTTAGGTTAGGTTAGGTTAGGTTAGATTAAGTTGGGTTAGGTTTCAACGATTAATGTAAATATTATAATCACTGGAAAGTCATTACAATTATTTGATTATTTAAGCGGAAAAAAGTACCTGAAGGGATGATTAGCATCGTGAACTTCATCGAAATCTAGGAAGCATTTGATAGAAGATTCAATACGTGAAGCAGCGAAAGGATTTGGAACAGAGAAATCTATTTTAGTGTATCCATTTTATGCTGGAAAATAGTACTGAATCATAGTATATTGGACAAACTAAGATATCTGTTAATATCCGATTCAAGGCGCACCTAAATCTTTAAAAATATTGATAGCAAACTCTATATCAAAATGAAGAAACAAAAAAATATAAATAATGTAAAATTTCTAAAAAATATATTCAACAATAGATTGTTGGATGAATTTAAAAGTATTGAAATTGTTATTATGTAGTTCACAGTAGTTTGTTCATCGTGTGAAGAGGTTCATTGACGAAAAAATTTCATTTTCGTTATCTGAAGATGATAACTTATCGAAACGCTCGTCAGAGTGGTTGTAAATTCATTTACTCACAAACTTGAGTTTAGTTTGAGAAAATTATATTGTTAGTTCCCAAGGTCATACCAGTTTTTTGATCATTTGTTTGGAAAATTAAATACCGATATCGTTTTTATTTAATTCATTGATTAATTATATTAATCATATCGTCGTTTTCTTTATCAACAGCGTAAACACGTCTATTAAAATCAATTGACATGATATAATTATCTTTTGTGACCTTATAATTCTCTAGTACGAGAAGTAACTACTTTAGACAAAAATCAAATTAACAGAATTAAGAGAAAATTAGTGGATTGTCCAATTAAATAATTAGATGTAGGGGAACTGCGAAGGGAATGAAATACGATCAGTTGTTAGACTTAAATATAAATTTCATATATATCAAAACATTGAGATATATAAAATATATACAGAGTGACTATTTTTTAAACGTATCATCAAACTCATACTTGAATAAAATTTGACGTTTAAGGCTGTCAAATACGTCTAATTCGATCAAATTATTTTGCTCTAACAGTAGCCTAGCATTTTATCTTTTTTGCTGTAATATCCAATAAGGAAATTTAACTAAATTATGTTATTATATTTTCCAGAACTTCCGAACTTTCCTATTTTCTGGTAACAACTGATACAAAGCTTATTCATGCTTATGGTGATGGTTATTCTGTTTTCGTGGTGCAACTGCTAGTTGAGAACCAGAGTCAAGAAAATTAATATCCAATGTTTGAGAAGTCTCACTCTTCTGCACCTATATACACAAGATTTTGTATCTGCTTCCAAAACACGTACACTCCTACAACGGAAGCTATTTTTCTGGGGTTTTTATGTTTTACTTGTTTGCAATATTCGATGAAATGGAAAGGACATTTGGAAAATAGATAATCTCTGGTCTCTTGCTGATGAATATCAGTTGTAATGAATTTTAGATTCAGATTTAGACTCTTTGATCCATATTTAATTAAAAATTTATGAAGGGATAATGATTCAACTGAAACACCATGAAACTAGATAGACAGGTTATTGGTTATTTAAGAAAGAGTCTTAGTCTTGTTAATTTTGAGTATATGACCGAATGGACTAAAAAAAATTCTCAAATTGAACGCTCTGCTTTTTACGACTTTATTAAAAAGTGTTTTCCAAATTTGCTGAAGTTGAGGCTCCAAATAGAACGTGTTAATAAATTTTAACGAGAGAAAACAACAGTTCAAAATCGTTTCTTCAATGCTGTAGTGGTAGTCAAGAAGGCAAGTAATAACCAATGGCTGGAGGAAATAGATGGGAAGGAAGAAATATGAAGAGGACTTCGTTGAAAAAGCGTGGAAAATGTTGCTGGTATTCGAAGGACCGATTTCTTAAAATGAAGCTTCAAGTAGAACGAGTTAATAAATTTTTAACGATTTTTCTTCGTCGAAAGTTGGCAATAAACAATATGGCAACGAATAGAACAGTTCAAAATCGTTTCTTCAATGCTGTAGTGATAATCAAGAAGTTGGAGAAGGCAAGTAATATCCAGTAGCTGGAGGAAATAGATGGAAAGGAAGAAATATGAAGAGGACTTCGTTGAAAAAGCGAGGAAACTGTTGCTGGTATTCGAAGGACCGATTTCTTAAAATGAAGCTTCAAGTAGAACGAGTTAATAAATTTTTAACGATTTTTCTTCGTCGAAAGTTGGCAATAAACAATATGGCAACGAATAGAACAGTTCAAAATCGTTTCTTCAATGCTGTATTGATAATCAAGAAGTTGGAGAAGGCAAGTAATATCCAGTAGCTGGAGGAAATAGATGGAAAGGAACAAATATGAAGAGGACTTCGTTGAAAAAGCGAGGAAACTGTTGCTGGTATTCGAAGGACCGATTTCTTAAAATAAGGCTTCAAGTAGAACGAGTTAATAAGTTTTTAAAAATTTTTCTTCGTCGAAAGTTGACAATAAACAATATGGCAACGAATAGAACAGTTCAAAATCGTTTCTTCAATGCTGTAGTGATAATCAAGAAGTTGGAGAAGGCAAGTAATATCCAGTAACTGGAGGAAATAGATGGAAAGGAAGAAATATGAAGAGGACTTCGTTGAAAAAGCGAGGAAACTGTTGCTGGTATTCGAAGGACCGATTTCTTAAAATGAGGCTTCAAGTAGAACGAGTTAATAAGTTTTTAAAAATTTTTCTTCGTCGAAAGTTGACAATAAACAATATGGCAACGAATAGAACAGTTCAAAATCGTTTCTTCAATGCTGTATTGATAATCAAGAAGTTGGAGAAGGCAAGTAATATCCAGTAGCTGGAGGAAATAGATGGAAAGGAAGAAATATGAAGAGGACTTCGTTGAAAAAGCGAGGAAACTGTTGCTGGTATTCGAAGGACCGATTTCTTAAAATGAGGCTTCAAGTAGAACGAGTTAATAAGTTTTTAAAAATTTTTCTTCGTCGAAAGTTGACAATAAACAATATGGTAACGAATAGAACAGTTCAAAATCGTTTCTTCAATGCTGTATTGATAATCAAGAAGTTGGAGAAGGCAAGTAATATCCAGTAGCTGGAGGAAATAGATGGAAAGGAACAAATATGAAGAGGACTTCGTTGAAAAAGCGAGGAAACTGTTGCTGGTATTCGAAGGACCGATTTCTTAAAATGAGGCTTCAAGTAGAACGAGTTAATAAGTTTTTAAAAATTTTTCTTCGTCGAAAGTTGACAATAAACAATATGGTAACGAATAGAACAGTTCAAAATCGTTTCTTCAATGCTGTATTGATAATCAAGAAGTTGGAGAAGGCAAGTAATATCCAGTAGCTGGAGGAAATAGATGGAAAGGAAGAAATATGAAGAGGACTTCGTTGAAAAAGCGAGGAAACTGTTGCTGGTATTCGAAGGACCGATTTCTTAAAATGAGGCTTCAAGTAGAACGAGTTAATAAGTTTTTAAAAATTTTTCTTCGTCGAAAGTTGACAATAAACAATATGGCAACGAATAGAACAGTTCAAAATCGTTTCTTCAATGCTGTATTGATAATCAAGAAGTTGGAGAAGGCAAGTAATATCCAGTAGCTGGAGGAAATAGATGGAAAGGAAGAAATATGAAGAGGACTTCGTTGAAAAAGCGTGGAAAATGTTGCTGGTATTCGAAGGACCGATTTCTTAAAATGAAGCTTCAAGTAGAACGAGTTAATAAGTTTTTAAAAATTTTTCTTCGTCGAAAGTTGACAATAAACAATATGGCAACGAATAGAACAGTTCAAAATCGTTTCTTCAATGCTGTAGTGATAATCAAGAAGTTGGAGAAGGCAAGTAATATCCAGTAGCTGGAGGAAATAGATGGAAAGGAAGAAATATGAAGAGGACTTCGTTGAAAAAGCGAGGAAACTGTTGCTGGTATTCGAAGGACCGATTTCTTAAAATGAGGCTTCAAGTAGAACGAGTTAATAAGTTTTTAAAAATTTTTCTTCGTCGAAAGTTGACAATAAACAATATGGCAACGAATAGAACAGTTCAAAATCGTTTCTTCAATGCTGTAGTGATAATCAAGAAGTTGGAGAAGGCAAGTAATATCCAGTAGCTGGAGGAAATAGATGGAAAGGAAGAAATATGAAAAGAACTTGGTTGAAAAAGCGAGAAAAATGTTGCTTGTATTCGAAGGACCGATTTCTTGAAATAATAAGGATTGTATTGTACAGAAAGTGAACCAAAAAAAGCATTTATCCATCAAGGTGTGGATAGGTAATATGAAAAATATGCAATTTACAAAATATTTCAATTGGTACTTATAATTTAAATGTTTTTTTTTATTATTTTTATTGCGAATTGCGTAATATGGTTTTAAATTGACCCGCGTTAAGTAGGTTGATATATATAGGTAAATTTGAACAAACCGCACGATTCGAATGTCAACATCCTTCGTAATTATCGAATCGAAACAACATGGCGCACGTTAATTGACCGTGGCAATTGATAATAACGTCGGATATAACCGGCGACACTATTTTTGAAATCTAATTTTTATTTTCCACAAATTCCCTTCATAAACTTTATAATCGTATTTGAGGACCGCAAAAAAGACAGATCTGATCAGTTTCCACAACGATAGTAGTATAAGAATAAAAAAAAAACTAAGGACAATGTTATTTTGAACTGATAACATACATAAAAATCTAGATTTCAAAACTGAAAATAGACCAAATGCCCCTACTAAATCCTCAACATTGTTTCAAATCAATATTTAGCCCGAACAATTTAGAAACAACTTTAGAATTTGTTCCTGAATAGTTTGCACTGAAATAAGGCGACGAACCGGTCAATTCCTTCATGAAATTTTCAAAAACTTGAGTTTTTCTAATTTAGGTTTTGAGGTAAATTCGGTTTCTGAAGATGATAACTTAGTAATCGCAACACGCATCGGACAGTGGAATTGTGAGTGTTAACAGTGCGTTCAGTATGAATACCGACAACACTTTCGAAAATTGTGCCCTAATAACTTCAAAATTCTACACGGAGACTATACGTTAATGGAGCATAAAAAAGAGATAAAAAACAAAACTGAAATGGTTTCTATCGAGATAGTTAGTTAATAATTCTGACGCTAACCACAATCACAATGTGGTACTAAGTTTTCTGACATTACTTGTATTCGAATTTAACAAGAAACGTTTGCTTACAGATTATATTTTATTAAAAAAAAATGATAATACATAAGTTCAGAGTCCTGAAAAGAGAATGTGTTTAAAAAATATGTTAACAACATGCCACTAAGGAATTTGCAAGCTGTTGAAATTCAGGACCATGTGGTTGACTTGAAAATAAGGAGAGGAATAGCAGTGGTAGCGTTTACTGTGTAGGAATTACCTTTCCATTACCTTTTTTTAAGGAATTTTTCTTGATAAATCTATTCACACAATATATTAATCCAGTCGAATAGGTTAAAAGGAAAGATAAACTCATATAGACTTTTATTTTGACATTATAGAAATTGTTTTGTTTTCGTATTTTTAAGAAATTCAAGGTTAAAAATACAAATTAGTAAATAAATCGTTTCCAACGACTTTAACTTTTTTAACTTTTAACTTTTTAAGTTTAACCTAACAAAACTCAACTTAGCTCAAACAACCCATTAAAAATTATGAAATCACCAGTTATATTTTCACTTTCGATTCGAGAGACATTTTTTTTTATTGATTAATAGTAAAAAGTAAACAAATAACTTTCCTACACATACTTATTTTGTTTAAAAACAAATTTATACATAACGGAATTTGACCTTACGCCGGTTCTGTTTAAAATTTACTATTTACCGAATGGTAAACTGTTGTAGTAGCATCATTCAAGTGTTTTATTTTTATACAAGCAATTATAATTTAAAGAGGGTTAATCTCGAGAGATTTTGTATATTTTTTAGAACCGATACTTTCAAAACGTACTATTCACTTTGTTTGACCGATATTCACATTTATTTAAAACTAAACATAACCTCTAAAATTCATTCTTTCATGGTAGACAAGTTTTTGTCACAAATATAACCAGAATATCTTTTGTATAATGTGTATTTATTCGGTCGTGATATTTTGAAAATGGCAAAGATTTTGGATATAATCTCTTGTTACTAACCAAACATATTTGAGAAAGTTTCAGGTAGATAAGTTCATACAAAAGGTGGATACTTAATAGAAGGTGGATGTTCCACAATAAACAGGTAGACTGCTGGGCGAATTTCATTCGTATCTTTTTATAAAGGTATAGTTGGATTATAATATTTTCAGTTTGACCAAATATAGAGACTCAAACCAAGTTATCTAGATAAAAAACTAGATGTTATCAATTACAGTAACTAGTTTGGTCGTAGGTAATGCAGAAAGCTAATCGATTGATTTTTATGATAAAATGAGCTTTACTAAGCACAGAAGGTGACCTTGTATCAAATTAACAACGCGCAGGTTTCTTCATAATGCACCTTATTACAAAACGTATTCTGAATATGGTTCTGAGGCTCAAGTTAGGAAATTGATGATCTTATTAGTTTGAGATCACCGCTCACAAAACAAATAACACCACCTAGTCGATTGGAGGAATATATAGGGATATAAGTAGCTTAAAACAGACCTAGCAAAGAAGCCTCGCTAGCTCCCTGGAGAGATATAGCTACTAGGTAATTCAGTTCTCTTTTGATAACGTCTTATACCACGAAGAGCAATATCTGGAGGTTTTTCTACGCTACCAGTAGCTGATAAGCTTTCACAAGTGACATTTGTATACGAGAAGCTTTTTTCCAGTCGTTTGTTCGGTAAAAGCAAAGTGTGTTGCAAGGAATTTAAGAAATTCCAATATGATATATCTCTATATTAATTAGACAACCACACAACCACTATTACGATTCGTTTAAAGAATTTTTTGAAAAGTTTTCACCATTAAAAGATTTTCTTGAACTGGAAACAGTTAAAGGTGTGGTAGTAGATGAAGTTATTGTTAATCTTAATGAGAATAACATTTCTGATGATAATGATTTAGTAAGTTATGATAGTGTAAGCAGTAAACTGGATATACAGGATTTTATTGTTTTGGTAAAGGATATTTTAGTATTGTTTATTTCAACTTAGATCTACTTTGACCTGGTAAGCAGTGTTAGTTGCTTTCAATATTAAAATTATAATTAATAATTAGAAAAATAAATATACAGGATTTAGCAGCATTTAAAAGGATTTAAGATGTAAGAAAATATATATTCATCGATCACATTCTTAGGATTTCGTACTAAACATTTTCTCTTGTAGGAATGTACATGTTTTTTTTTATGAAAATATCTAAAAGGATATATCATTTGTCTGGTGCCGTTGTCTAGTAGACTAAAGATCCTTTTTCTCTTTGGTACACGGGCTCCTGTTTCCACAGTTGTTTCCATTATCTCCTACCCTCTATCTTTGGTTTTATTCCTAGATATTCCTTTGCCAAGTTCTTCTGTCCTTCTCGGTGTTTCTTTCTTCTTCGTACTTTAAATTTGTTCCTACTTCTAATTTCGTCTTTAAAGGTTATTCCTTATTTCCTCGTATCTTGTTTTATTATCTATTCTCCTTTTTGGCTGGAAACTTTGGCTCAATGGCGTTGAATAATCTTCCAACTGCTCCAGTTCTTTCGTTTACCTCTTGTATAAGTCTTCCATCTTGTTTTAAATCATGCCAAGGTATTTAATGCTTTTAATCTAGTCCATTTTTGATTTTTCTAGTTTTTCCAAATATATTTGTACATTCTATTGATTATGAGCAAACAAAACATTGACAATTAAACAAAAATTAAATCAATTTAATTATTTTTAACCTGGAAATTATACTGAACGTCTCGCGAGATTTGGCTGTGAAAAAATATCTATTTAATTATAAAACTTTAATATAAAAATATACGTTTTCAAAAATCGTATTTAAATGAATCTGTAGTTTCATTTAAACGTCAAATTTCAAAATTTTGTAACATATCCCGTTGCTATGACATACAGCTAATAATTGCATCAATCACCCTGTATTGTTCAAGTTGTTGACACTAAAAATGATGAATGATGAAATATCCCGTACCTGTACAATAAAAAGTTTCGATAATAACATGAAATATAGAGCATAAACTCTTCTCATTTATACAATCATTAACATAACCTCTTTCTACCCTTCAAGATAATTTGAATAAATGCATGCACCGATGTACTCGACAGGTGTTTCAAGACGAATTTAATTAGAAACATAAGAACGAGACAAACCATGAAGCTTCATCACAACTAACCATATTTTTAATCTCAGATAACCTCAACCCCTATCAGTGATGCGGTAGACAGTTTCAAATGTCACCCCTTACGAAATATCAGATTTTTTTACTACAAATTTATAATATTATTAAATCAGAAGCATACATTACTGGTGATGCTGGTTATAGTAGAAAAATGGTCACCGATAGATATAAACAAAGCCAAAAAGGGTCACTCACCCTTATATAGTGCTGTTAACTCCAGTGGGATAAACATCCAAACCGTGTCACTGTCACTGTTCCCGTAAAAAAAGCACGTGCACCCTACACAATACAAAAAACGACAACTAACCCTAGTAGTTTCATTAGAAATACTGATGAAAGTTGGAAAAGAATCTACAGCCCTTCATTTTCAAAGCCCGCTCGATGTTTACTACGATGCGCCCGATCCGTATGCGCACATACACGTTACTACAATGATTTCGATGCCCTGTTGCCGATTAGATGTTGAGGTATCAAAATTGGAAATGAGAATCGTTACGGCTTCTTCGAATACCGGAAATCGCTAATAAGAATTGTTTGAATGTTATTCTTTTATAGGGTAAGTGAAAAATCAGCGGGGATGTTCATAACGTCGATTAGAACAATAACGTTTAGTTTGTCCCATATAGAACAAATAATTTATTTGCATATACATGATTTTAATTAATTTAAAAGTATTTCGTGATATATAAATTTGTTTTTTTACTTAGTTTTTTTTTAATTTTAATGTGTCGCGAATATAGAAACGTGCTTACGAGGGTTTTCAGAATAGTTTTCCTTTACAAATAAGAAACGATACAGATACCAGATCTGTTGAATACGATGGTCAACCGATTCCAAGTGATTTTCTCTCAGTCCATGTTTCTAAATTTACTTTCATGCGGCATAGTTTGAGTCATATTGAGATGGCTTCAAGGTTAATTTTGACATCACTTCCTTTGTTGGTTTTTCCGTCTTTGTGACTTGAGTTACCTACCATGATAGTGGGAAGTAAACTTTTCGTACGACTGCATTGTACTGTTGCGTCAAATATTTAGAAAGTTCATATCCTGGAGATTTTCTTTGGCTTATCTTTGTTTGGATTGAATTCTGGGCTTGTTTATTTGTGAATTTTTTACACGCCGTCTCCAGGAACTACTAGATATCTGTTTCAATATCAAAACTATTTTAAAAAATAGAAAATAAAACTGTTATAAATAAAATTTATTTGTCCATCAAATCCATTAGTACTTTATTGATATATAGCGTTGTGGCAACGTCGCTAAACGCTTCTTGGGCCGCAGTTTCCGCACACGAAGCGATTCTTTTATTAGGGGGCATTGTGGAGCTTTCATTTGTTATGTTTACTTTTTGCGAGTCTCGAATGGATAAAATTCACGAATAGTTTTGCAAGGAATTACAGTTAAATGGAACTAAATTCAAGCATTTTTTGTTTGCGTATTTAATGGCTTTTTAATGGTTTTTTTTAGGTGGTTTATATGGTTCATTGACACTTTTACCTTTTGGTTTTTGAGTTTCTGTATGTGTTTTAGTGGTTGCTATATTTTTGATTTTGTAAAGTTGAGAGGCTAGAGAAAATCCTGTTAAAAATTGACGACTATAGAGATTTTCCAAATACCAAAAACACTTATTTGTACTTGTTGGTTAATGGTTAATGATTAAGACAGGGAATGGACAGGAATCTAAATATTTACGTGAACTTGGGATCAAAATAAATGACTAACTAGGAATTTCAGGAGCTTTTGGTGATATTAATGCTGAATAAACTGTTTATACTACCACTCTAATTAAACGATCAAAAACTCTCGGTTTTCGTCTTAAAGAATGAAACTTTCTCTCCAAAAAAAAAACGAAAATTACAACTTTTTACACATTTTAAAATTTAGAACAAGTGACAGCTATTTAAGTCAAGCTACTATTATTATTTTCAAAACAATGGATTTAAAATAATTTATCATTGCTTCTTGATAAAAAAAATATTGTACAAACTCAGCAATGGTTTGGTGGATGATGGTGGATGTCAAAAAGCACAACAGTCAGCTTAGAAGGTTATGGCTTCACTATTTTGGGATACACATAGAATTTTGTACAACGATTATTTCCAAAAGAAAGAGATAATCAAAAGCGAATACTACAAAGAGTTGTTGGATTATTTGAATGCAAAAATGAAGGAAAAACCGCCCCATATGTCAAAGAAAAAACCGCTGCTTCACCAAGACAATGCACCGATGACAACGATGGTTAAATTGAACGAATTACATTTCGAATTGCTTCCTCATCCACCGTATAGTCGAGTTCTGATCCCCATTGACTACTGGCTATTCACTGATCTCAAAAAAAATAGTTGCCGGTAAGAAATTCAGCTCAAATGAAGAAACAATTGCTGAAATTGATGCCTGTTTTTAGGTAAAAGCCAAATCCTTCTACAAGCACGACATCGAGAAGTTAGAGAAGCGTTGGAATGATTGTATTGCTCTTGAAGAAAATTGTATTGATGAATAAAATCGATTTTTAGTAATAGTATTTGTTTCGACTAGAATCTTCAAATGTAAGTGCCATTTGAAGACTATGAAAAACGAGATTGAACTCTTTCCCAATTTAGGTGACACATTCTCAAAAAAAGGGCACAAATTAATTAGTTGTTGGACGATATCATCTTATAAAAAACTTACTATACAAGAATTGGTATCTCAGAATTCATTCGGGTTGGAACAATTAGATAATAAACTATTTCTATAATTTCATTTTTTTGAATTTCTAATTATTATTTTTTTCCGAGAATTTCAAACTTGGTTTTTGAATAATAGATATATGACCCCATATAAAAGGAAAACCGTATTAACTTCTCTATCAATTTTCGTATTCGGAATATGTTTATAGAATGCCGTTCAGCTTCATGTTACAGCGAGAAAAAAAATATTTTTCTACTACCTTGGTAGAAAACGTAATTTTCGACAGGGTGAAAAATATTCTTCCAGTAAAGAAAAACGATTCTTTGAAGGAAGAAACTTTTTTTTCATATATATCTCCGAGGTCTCCCGATTTCCAACCACTATCTATCTCTATCCTGCCATAGTTTTATCTCTTGCAATTTTTTATCTATGCCATCTCTCCAGTTTTATCGTGGTCTTCCTTTACATATCTTTCCTTGTGGAACTCTCTTTAGGTATTATTTTGTTTTCTTTGTATGTGTTAGTTGTTTGGTTTTGTTGTCGATTATTATCTCCCTTATTATATATTTTTTTATCCTGTCCGTGCTCTTCTCCAAAAGTCCATTTTTCCGTGGACTGTTTTATATTCCATTCGTCATATCTTATCCGATTTCTTCGGCTTCGCTTGGACTCATTTCTACAATTCCTTGTTCGAAATTTTAACGAACGCCTAAAACTACTTGATACGTTTTTGTTAACGTTTTTTCAGAATTCATATCAAACAAATTATTGTGACTAAGATGACAATTGACGCAATCGCTCCTCAATATTGTAATTGTAATTAAAATATCCATAAATAAATAAAGCATCATCAATAATACCAAGCAAAACCTTATTTAACTTCTAGGTATCACCTTTAATTATCTCGGTGACTGCAAATTTTACAGTAGAGAAAAGTATAAACATATTCAAAGAGGAAAATGCCTTCCTACCTAGGATATTAATACCCATATAATTACCAACGTAATTTTTATATTTAAAAGATAAAAATCAACAAGAATTTTTACGTATAACTTTCGTGGTTGTACCTGTATAATATGTTTTTATATCCATCACCGGTAGAAGCTTAATTGTTCGAAATATTGGGTCGATTCTTCCAACGTATCAAGTTAATACGCCGAACTTTGAACAGGAAGAAACGCGATAAAATAACATGAAACTTTAGAAGGAATAGATGATCAATAGAATCCTTAAAAGTTCCCATAACTTTGTAGACATATCGTGTTCGTAATCAACGCTTTAATACCCATGGTTATGACCCTAAGCGGCGTTACCGCAATAACAATATCAATTTTTATGAAAGATAGTTACTTTTAAATTGTTATTGGGTTATAAAGTCGAAGGTATGGGATCGGCTGGCGCGGAACGCATCATGATGTATAGTCGAGACAAAATAAAAGTTCTGATGAAGTTCAAATATTTCTTAGTATTTCTGTCACCTTATATAAGATATTTGGTTCTCATGACCCGGTTATGTACTCGTAAATCTCAGACGGAAAACAATTGGATAACAAGTTAATAGGAGGTAAATCGACAATAGGCATGCGGGTTTACAAGTTAAGCTCGTTCATAATCATAATTGTATTATTTATTTCAGGTGCATGAACTGTTCATTCTATTAACGCCTTGTGGTCATTTAGAATAAATAAAATATTTATTATGGCGCCTTTTAGAGATGGGAAGAACTATTCTCTAATACAGAGGAGCCCAGACAGATGTGGAACTCACCGGGTATTTTTAGGTTGTTTACAACAAGGTTTTGTCAATTTTAGTGGTTTCGGTTTTCTCTTGTACGTTTTTGACATTTTTAAAAGTCCCCTACACGGTTTTTGTTGTTTCTTGTAGTTTCGTGTCAAATTTTGATGTTTTTTTTCAAAACTTCTGTTACTTGTAGACGCTTTTGACAGTTTTCGTCAGTTTTTATCTTCTTTTCTTATCAGTTTTTGTCGTTTTCTGTAAACTTTTACCAGTCTTTTCGTCGTTTTGTAAACTAATTTCATTCTATTAACGCTTTGTGGTCATTTTAGGTTGCTTACAACAAGGTTCTGTCAATTTTAGTGGTTTTGATTTTCTCTTGTCAGTTTTTGACATTTTTTTTGTAAAGTAACTTCTGTTACTTGTAGTTTTGTGTCAAATTTTGACGTTTTGTTTGTAAACTTCTGTTAATTGTAGTTTTGTGCCAAATTTTGAGTTTTGTTTGAAACTTCTGTTATTTGTAGTCTTGTGTCAGATTTTGACGTTATGTTTGTAAAGTAACTTTTGTTACTTGTAGTTTTGTGTCAAATTTTGACGTTTTGTTTGAAAACTTCTGTTACTTGTAGACGTTTTTGACAGTTTTCTGTCAGTTTTTATCTTCTTTTAGAGTCTTATGTCAGTTTTCTTCTTTTTTTATTAGTTTTCGTCGTTTTGTAAACTAATTTCTGTCAGTTTCGTATCTATCAATTTTTTCAATTGCATTCTGTAGGCTTGTGTTATTTTTTTGTTTGTGCTCAATTCATTACGTTCACTTTTGAGCCTCTTTTTGGTAGTCCAACAACCTGCCATTTTCAAACAAGAGAGATTGCGTATGTTTGATGGAATTTAAAAATATCAACGCTGAGATGAAATAGTATCAAATATTTCTTAAGACCTTAGACAAGAGGAAGGCAGTTTTCAAAGCATCTGCGTTTCTAGGGTTATTTGCCTATACCTGAAACTATTTAAAGATAATGAATTGATTAAAGTTGCTTTTTTAGAAGCTGCATAAACATTTGTTTATAAATTTGTATATAAAAATAGCAAGGGATAAATCTCCACGTGTTAGATATGTACCACAAAAGAGGTGGAATGACAAATTAGAGTCAGGAAGAAGTAAAACAAAGCTGAGATTATGTCTTCTTTCTGCTACTACGAGGATGGTGCCAGAAGTACCAGAAGTACCTGACCCATAAAAGAGAATAAAAATCGTCAAGCTCCTCGAAAGAACCATTAACTGCCGACATCACCTCTTGATAATTGACCACCGAGCCATTTTTTCAAGTCTGGGAATAGAAAATAATCCATCGGGACTAAATCTGGAGAACAGGGTTCATGAGATAGAAATTCAATTCATCAATTTTGGCTACTGCAATAACGATTGTGTAAGCTGGTGCATTGTCTCGATGAAACAACAGTTTCTACCCAATTCTATCAATATTTTACTGTTCATAATGAAAGAACAGTCTCACCAAGAGTAAAATATAGTTCAGCTTTTATATTGGTTGTGCTAATGCCTTTCAATTAAAAGTATTGTATCACATAACCATGAAAACGTTCTTTATTAGCTGCCAAACAAATACTAAACAACGTGGTGTCTCCAAACTTGGTATTTTACAAGCAACTACCGTCATCTTTAAGTCAGGCCAGGTACTTCTAGGTTATGAGCTCAGATATAACTTTTTTGACTGTTTTTGTAAGACTGATATTTGCCGTGATAAAAAGACAAACTATAATTAATCATAATGCAATATTTAAATAAACCCAGTGTATAAATTTCGTGTGTATATTTACACGCGCACCTTACCCATTCCACCGGGATAGAATTAGAAACCAGAAGCTTGATCGAAACGCGAATGCATTAATCTCATGCCGATGGGGTAGTTCCCGGTTTTTATCGTCCACCCTTCAATCTACCAACCCTTTATGCAACGTGACACGGTCATAGAAAATAACCCGATTCTATATCTATCTTTTATAAAATCCGCCAGTATTTTCTTAGTATTTAAAGGTTATATTTGATGGTTTGAATGTATCGTGTGTGTATTCTTTTGAGGTGAACGGAATACAGATTTGAATTGCGAGTAGTTGGGAGAACGTAACTTGATTTGAGCTCTGTGAATCGTGATGTTTCAGAATTATCAACACACCGATGTGTTTCTATAAAAACGAAACTGTATTCCACAATATTCTGATGCAAGAATTAACTAGGTAGGAATCTGTATTAAACACTTCAAATTTATAGCTCAACCGATATAATAGAATGAAACTAAACCATATTATAGCAATTCACTGTTTTTACAAACATTGGTTGTGTTTGTGTATTTAAATCTTGATTTCTGTTTCTTTTATCATCTGTGAGAAGCAACCAAAACCATTTTGGTTTTACTATGAATGAGGCCAAGTTTAAAAGTTAGTTTCGGATAATTTTTTCATTAGAAACAAAAAAAAAACCGTGCATTTAAGGGCTGATATTAATTATTTATGAACGACATCTGTTAGTATATGATGTAATTTTCGTCTTTGAGTCGATTTTTTTCATTAATTCAACAATCTTCTTTCGTGATATATTACTTTTGTTTCGTGATATTAATAGTGGGGTAGAAATCTCGTTTGAAATCTTAAGACAACATTTCGTCGCCACAACAAGCTGCCACGTGCGCTAGCTCTTCGCGGATGCAGCTGTTTGCCCTTTCTTGTGTAGTACGTTTGCCCTTTTCTCCTTGTTCAACAAACCAACCCATCTAACATGTCCTTAAAGAGTTGTAATTGATCAACCCAACCGACGGTAATTTTTTTCATCAATATAAAGGATGTATCAAAATTCGGATTTGTTGTAATTAATTTTTGGTAATTCTTAAAAATAAAGAAAGTGATTTTAAGCGATGAAACCAATTTCCATCTTAAAATTTCCCTATTCGTGTTAGAGAGAACCATAAAGTATTACAGTTTTATGTAAATTTTTCCCTTGGACCAATTTGTGATTGTGTCAAAAACATCAATAGAAAATTCAAAAGTGGAAACTATACTGGAAAGCTTGAGAAAGTGCTGAAACATTTGAACACATAAAAAGCTTCTTTCCAAACGAATTTATGATTCGGAGCTTTATTGACCAAGGATAAAACCTTGATTCATCAATATACATACACCTGGTCCAACAAAAGATTGGGTATGTTGATGGTCCCTGTAGTTTCCTGTATTTCATCAAGATTAAAACGGTAATCAAATTCAATCCCTACTACCAACTGCTTAAAAGAAATAAATATTAGTCAAGAGAAGGAAGGGGCTCATTTCTTGAACAAAAGCCAAGTTTTGAAAACGTCGATCTGTTGTTGTTTCTTGTTTATCAAAACTAACCTCATAGAACATGCTATTAACCTCATTGTTTGGTTTTTTAGGCAGTTATTTTAAGCTGAAGATCTTTATTAACAATTGCACAATCATCCACAATAAAATTCCATCATAATTTAGCAGAATTATCATTGAAACCAATAAAGGAGTCCATATTTCAACAAAAATGTTGGTCTTCAGTGTCTAGCACTAAACAAACACTTTTACTTGATAAAATTATATGTTTTGGCAACGCTTTCCATTGGGCACTGCATCTGGAGATGTAGCAATCTCTCAAGCAACGTCTTTAACAGCTATTTTCTGATAAAAAAGATTTCACGTCAATGGGAAGGATTTTTCATAAAATCTTGACCAACAGAAACTCCTTATCTTCGAATAACCTAACCCAACACAACAATATATTAGTACTATTTGAGGAATCCACACTATTGTGAGATTGTATGAGTAGACACTGCCGTTTCTCGAATGAAAATATGCCCGTCGTGCCATCTCCCTAGGGGATACTTCGTCTTTAATCCAGCACGTGCTACAAAATCAGGAAATTATCTTCGAATCGACTCGACTGAAAAATTGCATTAAGACGTAATAAAATATGGGATTTACGTTTCGGGACCGGTGGAACTAGTTTATCGCAGACTTGTTGCGTAATCCAAAAAACCCAGTTAATATCGTAAGGATTTTCTTTGAGTTCAAAAAATTGCCGATATCGAACAGTTACTTATCATATATATTCGAAATTGTTTACACTTATTCCCTTAAACGTTTTGTCTCTTAAGTAAATTGTAGATTATTTCTAATTCGTCTTAAAGTGGTATTTGACAGAGCAGTGACCGACCACTAGTTTTATGTCGTTTCTGGTCACCACGAGAACTTCTTCAGACTTCTGGTTCTGGTCCAATGGAATCGTTGCATCTGTTTTGGCAAGGCTGTCTGTTTTCTTATTTCCTGGTATACCCTGGCATCCTGGAACCCACATTTGAGTTACTTTGTTTTTGTTATCTACTGCTTCTAGAGTTTTTGTACTCCGATACTAGTTTGGATGGATACTTTCAGAACCTTCAAGACCGCTTGGCTATCTGAGAGAATGTACATGTGCTTTTTAGAGAGGTTTATATCCAAACACTCACGAGTAGTTTTGTTTATTGCTAGCAACTCTACCAAACAAATGGTGAGTGAAGTTCTTGAAGGTATGTATGGAGAGCTTCTATTTTGGACCAGAAATGCCCAATCTAGCTCCTTGCGCTAGCTATGAACCGTCTGTTTACCAGAGATTGTAGATGATTTTTGTTGACCCATGAATGAGGTTTCTTTGTCCAACATGCTATGTTTTTGGTCAATTGGTTTGTCACTGGTTTCTAGCTTTAGTTTTACTGTCTGGATTAGCTCTTTCTTCACTATGAGGTGGAGAAGAGGCAGGTTCAGTAGCGCTTCTAAGGTTATAATAGGGCTGGTTAACATTGGCTCTAAAATACCTAGACAGACTAGCCTTCGAATCTTGTTTAGTTTTTTCTGAGTTCAGTTATCGACCATTCAGCAAGCGCTGCATATGTAACTATTTGTTATATCCAGAAATACCATTTTAGACTTTAGTGCCCATGTCCAAGACCCCTCACAGGTCTGATTGTCTGTCCCAATGAAGATTTCGTGCCCTAAATATTTACTTAGCGATAGGTCCTTGGGGGATGACGTATATCTTAGCTTTGGTCCTTAGGTAGGACATGGATTGTAGTGGATTTAGGAAGGTATTGAAATAAGAGGAGTAAAAAAATTAGTCGAAACAAATAGTGGAGAGTGTAGTGGATTAAATTAAGCTAGTACAGCTGAAGTTAAATTACTTAATTATTTAATTCACTAGACTATAAAAAAATCGCAGAAAATCTATTAAAATATTACGATACGTAATCTTCAAGCTTTACGGATTTCGTTCCCGTTAAAGGAATTATCCACACATATGTCAACAGTTTTAATTTTTTTTTATGGGTAAGAGACCAGCTGTTAGTGAGAGGCATCTTTTTTGTAAACTCCACGGTATTCAGTTCTAACAATAGATTCAAATTTATGTACTAAAAGATCTCATTTTTTATAGTCGATTAACAGAAAAATCGTTGTTTATACAGATTGTCTCAAGTCACAATAATCAGATTTGGAAATTCCGACAGAACCTCATCGTTTGTATCGCGTAGCTTTCTTCTTCTTCTCCTAGTTCTATAGGAGTTTCCGGGAGGTCTTCTAGTTGTTTTAAGAGTTAAATTCGGCCGCTGTACACTCTTCGCGTCGTAGTAACGTATGTTTAACTCTTCCTAGTAAACCCTTAGATAAAAAAAGATCTAATCCGAATGGTACTCCGATGTATAACTCAACACTTGCTTATAATAGTACGGTCAATTTAGACATTCGAAGTTACATAAACTCAAGTTACATCAAGCTGAAAATGAGTTTAAAATACAATTAAACATAGAATTTAAATGTTCCCCATGATTTCCGTGTATGGAAAAAATTTTATTCAAGTTCAAAGGTCAAAAAAAAAGAGTTTTTCGCAATTTTCAGCAAAACGGTGAGTTTTATCATAAAAATATTTTAAACAAAAATTGTAGATCATAAAATTATCTACAAAAAATGTATCGATACTTTTTTTCCTACAAGCCACTGTTTCTGAGATATAATGATTCAAAAAGTTGTAAAAGTTGTCGTATTTAATGATTTCATCAATTCCATCAATAACTTTTCTTACAACTTTGAAACGACTTGTGAGTATTCATAAGAAATTTTTTGTTGACTGGTCATAAGTTCATTAAATATATTATCAATTGACGAAGATGTTGTCCTGCAGCTTTGGTATTTCTCGTGCAATCATTATAGCCATCAAATACGACAAATTTTACAACTTTTTGATTCGTTTTATCTCAGAAACGGTAGCTCGTAGAAAAAAAGTATTAATACGTTTTTTGTAGATAATTTTATAGTCTGCAATTTTTGTTGGAAGTATTTTTATGATAAAACTTACCGTTTTGTTGATAATCGCGAAAAACCCATTTTTTTTATCCTTGACCTTGAATAAATTTTTTTCCATACACGGAAATCATGGGGAACATTCAAATTTTATTTTCGATTGTATTTTACTGATTTTCAGCTTGATGGAAATTCAAATATCTTCACTTTTATTTTTTGGTCGAATTTGACCGTACTATAAAGTAAAAAGTTCTCTTATGGATTGATTTGCATTCTAGGATCTTTTTTTTATTTTTTGTGTCTTTTATTTTACTGGTATGTTGTTTTTTGTTCTTTTTTTACGTTTTTAAAATATTTTTTAATAACCTAACTTAACTTATCGGTCTTTTTGTGTCCTCGGTCTCCGTGTTTCTTGAAGTAGTACGAGGACGTTTTAGAATCGATGCTGAGATTTTATTAAATTCCTCGAATAAAGTGGGAGGTTGATAAAAATTAATTTCTGAGCAACAATAAGTAAAGAACGTAATAGGAAAATTATTTAAAAAAAAACGGGTAATTATACACTTTCAGGGTCACCTGGTTTTTTGGCTCTAGAAAATCGAAAAATGGATGGCTTTTAATGATCTTGGTCTCAAAATGATCCATTTTACGGCGGATTTATAAAAAAAATTAGTAGAAATAGCCGGAATGAAAATTTCTCATAGTTTTACTGTTTTAAATCGTAAAAAAAACGGTTTTGCAAAATAATCCTTTACAAAAAATTATCTCATTATCAGATAAAGTTCTTATATTTTTTTGTATTCTACATGAATTAATAAACAATTTTTGAAAAAAAAATCCAAAAAGAATGATTTTTTCAGTTTTTATAGCTTAAAATGAAATCGATGAAAAACAATCAATTTTCGTGAATAGTTTCGTACTATATTCTATATTCTATATAATCCGCCGTAAAATGGAACATTTTGAGACCAAGATCATTAAAATCCATCCATTTTTCGATTTTTTAGAGCCAACCTAACCTAACCTTACCTAACCTAACTTAACCTAACCTAACCTAACCTAACCTAACCTAACCAAAAAACCAGGTGACCGCGAAAGTGTATAATTACCAAAAAACGTAATAGTTACTGATTAGCATATTACAGCTTCATTAAAAAAATCCGGGGAGTTAAATCGGGCGATTTAGTAAGCTTTTTAATAAAATTTCTGTGATCTGTTAATTGCTTGAGTAAATTGGTATTTAAAAAAGTAAAAACAGTTGATTTTCATTCTGAATTACATTATTTTTCAATGTTTTCTAACATGTTCAAGTTTTTAATTATGTTAACAAAACAACAATTTCTCAAATTACGTTAGTTTTTTTAACTTTTTGAGTAGGAGTGAAGCTGTGATTCAGAAAATCGACCTGACTACCAAAGTTCTCACGTTTCTTTGCCTATTAAACACATCTTCTCTGACTACAGACAATATTCTACCAGCAGTTTGATCTGAGGATTAACCTCAATTGTCTGATAGAAATTCCTGGAGTTTCTCGTCATTTAACTTATGTATCTTTGGAACGGATTTGTGTGGCAATGACCAGCGCTGTCGAGGCACATTTAACTGAAATATATATAAGCTTTATCTATGCCTTTCCCAGAATGTTTCTTAGTAATCTATCCTGAAAATGACCATCAACATTTTTCGTTTTTTCATTCTAATTATCGCACCGACGACTTAACTGATGTTCCACATAGTTTTGTTTGAAGAGTCCAGCAACGATACTCACTCCGCCTCTTTCGTAGTTGACTACCTGCAGTTATTCTAGCTGGATTGAGAAAACCTAGCGGTACTGTTACCGGTTCCAGGCCCGTAAAAAAAGGTAGCATACCAAATGAACTACTAGAAAACAGATAACAAGCTCTTGGTACTGATAAAAACCTGGGATATGGTATGCTTCAACGACAACACCCGCTAGTAGCAAAAAAAATTAAGAAGAGTATCCAGGATTGACAATTTCCAAATCCTAACCACCCTGGAAACCTCCTGCAATGATTTTTAGCAGTTTCTCTTGAAGTTATTAACCCGGTTCTTCATCCAGGATTAATATTGGTCCAGTTATTTCTTCTCCTACGATATCCAAGTTGTCTTCGGGTGTGGTTGGAGTTGGAGTGGTTTTGGACGCTAGCGAGATGAAAAAAAAAACACGTTCCTCGCTATTATAAAAAAATTTATTTCCCTTTCGATTGAATTTGATCTATTAAATACATTTTGAAAATAATTCATCACACGGTAAAGATCGATATATACAAATTTCGTTTCAAAATAAATCTTCAATTTACGAATAATTACATTAAAAATTTTATGTCTGACAACGTGGAAACATTTCATTTTTTTTTAAATCCGGTGGCGATTGATTCGGTTCGACTTTGATCATTTGTTGTACCGCCCCGATGGCGGCATCTATTTGCGATATTAACCTCAAGTTCAAATCGAATTGTCGCATCACTTTTTCCAATGTTGGATACAAGTATTTGAGAGTGGAATGGTCTAATGTTGGGAACATATGATGTAAACAGTGATCACCAAAAGTGGTTAACACCAAGAAATCAGAACCTGTTATATCTTTCCTTTCCATTACCGCGTCTAATTGACTAATACCCCAATCGTATTCCTCCGAGGTTCTACAAAATAAAACCGATCAGAAACACAACAAATATCTATCTTCTTAAACTATCAGTATTTTTTCACAAAACGCGATTACAGAAAACTTTTGGTCCACCGTTTATTTTGTATAAATATTACCCCGATGTTTACTGAGTTATCTTGGATAACACCAATAAAGTCGTCGTAGTACGGGGGACAAAACTGATCAAACTGATCCAGAAAACAACACGGAACGATAATGATTCCAATGAAGAGACACCATTATACGAAAAATACCTTGAAGTATGATGATATTCAAATGATTCATCACCACCAGAATGGAATATGAGACTGATCATTCCAATTTTCAAAAAGGGATACCCCAAACTCTTCTTCTAAAAGGCTTTTAATAGCATCAAACCTTATTAATTTGGTAAAAATGACGGTGAATAACTTAGAGGCCAAAATTTCGACGGAGGATGGGCTAACAAAGGTTATTCAAATAGTAAGAGATGTTAAGCAGGGAGACGCTTTCTCAATCCATCACATAAGATGGAGTAAGAGATGAAAAAGAGATGGTAAAGACTTTATCTTGAAACAGAAGGATATGCTGATGACCTGGCACTTCTAGCAAAGGTTTGAAGAAGCCTAGAGAAGTTTGAAGTACGGTTGATGGAGAAGACTGAATGTGGTTGGAGGTGAATGTGACAATGGAGATAATAAGAGCGGCAAATGGACTATGGTAGAGGTATATCGGCTTTATAAAGATTCTAAGTAAGATATTGGAACCGGTCCAGATCGATAGAGGATATCTAAAAAGGTTAAGGAATCACGGGATCAAAAACTGGATAAAAGAAAATAATGTAGTTATATAACGAAGCCAAGAAGTCGACCTAAAGCACGTTGGGACCGATAGAAAATGTAGCGTTGAGGAACTGGTGATAAATCTTGGTAAATAGTAAGTAGTAGAACAGGGTAGTGAGGGAAGAATGAGGGAAGTTAATTATAAGCTGTGACAGGTTAGAATAGTGAACAAAAGAAATTCAAAGCGGATTGATTCAAAACGAAAGATGAATTCAGAGAATATTTCAAATAGAACCTTTAAAAGAAATATCTGGACTTATTTAACAAGTAACAGTTACGTCATTTTATTTAGATGATTTGATCAAAATAAGAAGCAGGTTTCTTCTAGCATTTGGAAAATACCAGATACCAATTAAACGTATCAAATACTTCTTCAATACGACACTATTTCGAGTAGGATTTCCGCGGATTTATAGCCTGAAATAACTTTGAAACACTACGCTAGATCGTAACCATTAAGAAACGATTTAGAATAGGGTTTCGAAGAATTTCCTTAAATATGAATTATCAGCTTCTTCTAATCCCTTATAGTTGATGATAACACGTGAGCGGAAAGTTCAAAAATCGAAAATATTCACCAGTAAAATGATTAAGGAAGATCAAAAGCACACAATGAGGAAAAATCCAAAAAAGTTTTCCGAGGAAAATTGTTACAACAAAAACTGATGAAGAAAATAGTGAAATTGCTTAGAAACCTTCAAAATGAAGAATTTAAAGAAGTTTCATAATTTTTTTGTAGTGAAATAAGCATCGAAGAAGCTGATAATTCGATTGGAAATTGGATACACAAAGGTATATTGCATTTTTTTCTGTCCTGGGTATTACTCCACCACCACGGAATCCTATTTTGTTCAGATCACTTGTTACTTGACTTTCCCATTGACTTTTTGGTCCTCCTTGGAGCCGGTTTCCTAAGGGTTTCCATTATGCTATTTTTTTAACTTCAATATTATTTTTCATCCGTTTTACGTTTCCCAACCATCGTTTTCGCTGCGATTTTATAAATCTAGCGATAGTCTTTTCATTTCTTTTACTTTATAAAAATATACACTTTGTTAGAATAATGAAACAGGTCCGTATTTTGAAAATTCTAATGAAGACTGATTTGACACAATTAGTTTTTCTTTTGAAACCTTGAATATTTTCCCGGCGTTTTTTGAGTTGGTTGTATGACTAAATTAAACTAATGACCTTAAAAGATTTGCTTATGATTATAGAGAATTTGTTTTCTACCTTGGAGTATCTCCGTCGTGGAAAACATCAGGATGATGATGGGCTGCGCTTAATCCAATTAAAGTAAAAATATAAGAACCAACCAATAGAATGAAGCACCACATTAAAACTGTGTAAAATATTGTTTGTTTTCCAGTTATGAACATAAATATAGGTAAGATGAGTCCAGAAGTGTCCTTAATATCAATATTTTTATAATTACAGCTTGGAGAACTCATCAACCTAAAAATATTAAATGCTTTTTGAACTTTCTCTTTTTTTATTGGTAGAAAAATTTTGTTTTAGTGTATTTATTGTAATACTAGTTTTAGTAACTGCATTAGTTCAATAAGTAAAAAAGAAAAATACGAAAATACCAAATTTATACACGAAATACAAACAACATTTTTTGTACAACTGTAAATGTGAATTTACATCGTCTTAATAACAAAATTGAGATTTCTGATGAAATATAGAATTCTTTATCTTCTTCCAAACAAATTAAAATATCTGATAAACTTTTGGAATCGACTCTTCAAGATATATTAACAACAACATGGAATATCTTCGGGAATTTATGGTTCAAGTTTTATTATAAACTTTTTATTCCAATAAATTGTTTCATGATGATTAATTATTTAAAAATTGACTTCATTTACTGAAAAGTAATATTTCATGTGAATTATTTTGACAGTAGTACAAAAAGTTATTTTTTAGTGACCTTATTTGAATCATAGACAGAAATATCGCGTGTAAATCGTTGAAATAAAAATTCACTGTAAGATTACTAGCCTAAGATAAAAAAAAAGAGATAATAACCGATTTTTTAAAGATCCAAATATTTGTTTTAATATTTTATTCGATTATACTATCCCCGCGAATGTTTAGGGTGCAAAATTTGGAAAAGTTGTGAGATTCTTTCCAATTTTTCTATTAATTTCAAATTTATCAGCTTCAGCTGCTGATACGTAGTTTTTTTCAGATTTTAGAGCAGAGAAAACTCTAAATTAAAGTCCCAAAGAACTCATTCCCCAATAGTAATGGTTCGTGCTGCAATATTTAATCGATTCGTACTTTATCGAAAATGTGAAGATGTATTCAACAAATTGATGGTGGTTTTCCATCTCTAGCTGATTTTCTTTAATTAGTTTTCCTTGAAAGCCGAGCCTACATGATTTAAAAAAAACATTCGTTAAGAAATGGGTAATATACCTGGCGGTTATGTATCGAAAAATTCTAAAAAATCTCAGAGTCAGGTTTCGGGTACGCCAGGCGGCTACTTTGAAGATAATTTTTTTGTTTGAATACATTGTGTTTTCTAAATTCATGGCCATTTCAAAAATGCAAGAATTTATGACCCACTCTGTACAAACGGTGAATATTTTAAATTTATCGCATAGAAATTCTTTGTCCAACGTAAAGAAAAATAAGAATCTGGAATATCCAATGGACTACTGGTGAATAACGAATGTTTTGTTTAAAAAATGAAACCGAGTTTCAAGCAGAAAACTGTAGTCCCACATTTACTATCTTTTATACAGGGTCTTGGTTACAACATGAGCTTTAATATGATTATTTAAACTCTTATCTGATCGATTGTCTTCAAGAATATAAGAAATTTGTAACATGAAGGAAAGATTTCAGAGTAAATGGAAAGTGTTACCGTTTTCATAATTAAGGTCTCGAACATCAAACGGGAAACAATGTGTAATGATTGTCATTACCTTTTCATAAATAACCCTGGAAAACTTAGAGTTAAGGTGAACGGGTACACCACCAGTGAAAAATACCCGCCGAAGATTTTCTTGTAAGGAAGAAATTGAAGAAACGGCTCCACCATCATTATCTCTAAATCTATTATTGTGTTGGTAAAAGGATGATGACTCAAACAATGAGTTATACGCCATTCTCTGAAATTAAAGTTGCTGTTATTCAGATTATTTCTATAAATATATCTTCAGGTTAAAAAGACAATAAAATACGCTAAAAATTCGACAATTTAAAGTGTCCATTGTAATACTTTGAAGTTACTTCATTTGAAACCACTTTAAAGCTTCGTTGATCTTCTTCCAAACGTGATTTCATCTTGAAAAATGAAAATAATGACCCGGTGTTTGGTCCTGATGAGTTCAAACCATATTCACAATAAACAATACCGAAGATATTGGAGAAAACATTGTTTTCAATCGCGCGACTTTATTGAACGTTGTCCACGAAGGTTTACCCAATGTTAACTTTGTTTACAGGCTTTGGAGTCATACTCAAATGTCCTAGACTCATTTTCCGTTTTAAACCATGTTCTGGAATCCACTGAGTTGTCCTACTAAATCATCTCGTCCCTCTTGTTTCTATATCCTGAGTATCTGAATAGTGTTTTCTCTGATATTCTGATACCAGAAATCTTCAATCGCCACGACGTACAGCTTCCATCCAATCCAATATTTTGCAATTCAAGAGATCTTCAAAAGACTTGGAAATATATAGTAATCAAGTGCAGAGGAAAATCTGATTACAATAATGATTAAAAGGCTCCAAAATCTTCTTTTACAAAAGGGGTGGACAGAAGGAGAATATATGACATCAAAATTTCATAAAAGCTCAAAGCAATGATATGATTAACCAACCTTATTTGCAGTAGAGAAAATTGAAGATAAAACATCCTCAGATTATCCTTCCGATGTACGTAATTATGGGCAGCTATAGTTAATAGACCTAAAGCTACCCCAGCGGCTGTAGCTAACGTAAAACTCCACCATTTCACGGCTAACGTCGAAAATAGGAATAATAAAAATAATAATCCGTCTGAATATAAATCAGATATGCAGTAGGTATTTTTTGGTATATCATTTAAGGATTTTCTGACTTCTCTTTTGAGAGTTCGATAGAATCCGTCTTCGTCGAACGTAAACGGGACGTTTCTTTTCGTTATTGCTTCTTTAACGAAATATTTTCTTATCATTTGTTCGGGTAAATCGGATATGTGATGAGACTCGAAAATTTCTGATATATCTGTACCCTAAAATAAAACAATTATTATTTATTTATTCATTTCATCCCCACAATTTAAACATATCTTAATTTGTTAAGAACCTAATGAAACTTCTATCATTTCGAGTAACGTCATTTGAGACGTCGGCCATATTGTCGTGGTGAACAAACAAAGACTTTATTTCATTTGTGTATAGAGAACTAATTATTTCGAAAGTTTGTTTGTTGGAATTGAATATCTTTGGTCAAAGTTAAACAGAAATAAAACACGAAAAAAATCATAATGTTAATTTAAGTTACGGTATATTTGCCACTTGAGACAATATGGCGGCTGGTTGTGACGTCATCCCTATCGCTTTACGTTGAGTTTTAACCATAGAATACGATAAGGTAAAAGTTCAAACATTGTTAATTCTCCATCTATAATCATTATTTCTCACAAGCATCACGATTCTTATCGATTTTTCTTTATACCTCGGTCGAAAATACGTGCAGGGTCGAGTACATGCGCGCGTTAGATTACTAGGGCGATAAGTTCGGCCCTGCACGTCATGGTGTCAAGTTTATACTTTACACTTTGAAATATTTTTAAAACAGATAGCAAGTATCAATTAAAATATTGTATTGACCTTGTAGATGATTATATAGAAGCACTTTGAACCATTGGAACGAAAAAAAAAACAAGCTTTTGTACGTATTTATCGACCTCTGAATATTTTTTTTATTTACTCCAAGCAACTAAAAGTTACGTCAAAACCAAATGGAAATATTAATTCTGTTGTTTACTGTTAAATATTCAATGAAATCATAAATTTAATATTCAATAATTAATGGCGAAAAATATGGTTTCCTATTATAGTTATAATTATAATGTTAGATTATAATCGTAATAATTTACAATATTCTAATGTTTTGGCGGTTTATAAATAGAAAAAAACTAACAACTGGTAATGATAATTCAAGAAATACTTTGTTCGGGACTTAAATTATTAGAACTAGCAAAAGTTTGATGATGAAAAACCTAGAAAGCAAATTAATGAAATATTATCTCGTATATCAATACAATCATTTAGTTCGAGGTAAGTTTTCCGGCAGTTTTGAAAATTGGTCATAGATTTCAATGTGTTCTTTCCGAATTTTAACTGTACCACCTCGTATTTTCGCCGGTAGCAGCGTTTTGACCACATCTCATTTCTGATTTATTTTACGATCAACGGTTATATACAAAATAAAACTAGAGACAATTACCCACAACTTATATAAATAATTTTGGTGTACGAGTATTGCAAAATGTGTTTTAACACATATTTTGGACAAAAATTTCATTTCCATACCAAATTAATGTAGAGTAAGCGGCGGGTTTATTTTGTATTTTGGTATGCCGAAAAGGCCTTAATTCACATACAATTTTGTATCCTGACGTTCAGGACATTCTCTTTCGCTTCACTGTTCCTGATGTACCAGGCGAATTCATTGTCTATAGTACAAATCGAAACATAACAGTCCGATTCCATCCACATCCGGAATAAGATTATAAGTTTCATCTCAATCTTGTACGTTCTCGATTTTATCATATGTTTGAACCGTTTTTCTGCATCCTCAAGCTTTCTGAATGATATTACAAGATTGTCATGTGATATACCGTGAAATTGAGGTATACTAAACAACAATCGACTGTATGGGTCTTTCAAGACGAACCAAGTAGTTTCTTGGAATAACTGGACATGTCACCAACATTCCTTTGGAACAACGTAGAACGTTTAATTTTGAATGATACACCAGAATCAGGGTAACCAATTGCAGAAGAGGAACCATTCTCCGCTACGACAATGCGGTTACAGTCGAAACATCGGGTCAATCGCCCAATGATTTCTTCTGATTCCCGCAGATCTAAAATAGATTATGAGTTCAACTTTTTTCTACACCTGAAGAAGCGGTTGATAGTTCTAATCACGTGTTTTGAAGTTAGCTCAATTGGAATGGGAAAATGCATCGACAGTTGGTTCAAACTCATGCAAATATGTATTAACTTGAATGGAGAATGAAATTGCCTCAACGGAGAAGGGTGCTTCAGCCAAATAGGAAAATATAGTGCACATACATAATAGAGGCATATCTCTGAGTCGCCAGGCTGCTATCTTATCGATAATGAGTTTCATTCATTTAGTTTTTATCGTGAATTGAGACAGAAAGGAGATATTGTCATAAAACTGCTTTTAGACGCCAAATTTCCAATATATCGAAGTGACAAAGTTGAAATTCGGATAAAGCACATCAAAATCACATCACCGATGTTCAAAACTCCCGGGTAAAACTACCAAATGCTTGTATTATACGTTGAGAAGTATTCCTAGATCTGTTTTAATCATGCCGACTGATACAACTCAGTCCAAATGTATTTTTACTGTCTCGTAATTTTTTAAAATTTTCGTTTTTGAATCATTCTTCTGATTCATTATAACTTATATCAAAATTTAACTAAACCTTCTCCATATATGTTAGAAAATGCACCACCTTACTTTTGTTAATATCAGCCAGTCTTTTCCTCCAGGATGTTGTCCGATGAAACTTGTAAAATCATATAATTTATCGTGTATTCTCCATAAACCTTCTGCTCCATCGGTATTTTTTCGACTTTCCAACCATTGGTCAGGGGTAATTAACCCATCTAGTTTATATCTCGTTTTGGGTGGTACTATACCCAAAGATGACTTCGGCTTATATTCTGGTGATGACGGCAACTACAAGGGAAATTGATAATCGTCTAATTGCACATTTGTTCGAAGGATCAGCAGAATTTTTCAACATCTTAGGGATAAGGACATGTTAAAAAGTTACAGAAAGATGTAGAGAAACTGCTACGTTTGTGGAAAAAGTTATCAGATTGAACAAGAATATTCGGAGTAGCTTTAAGAAGACTTCCAATATATCATTACAAGTTAGAAAAGTCCTCCAAAAGAAAAAGAATTCAAGAAAAATGACTAATAAAGATATTCTAGATCAGTTTTGATCCAGGATTCCTACTAGTTGAAGATGAATTACCCAAAAATGATGACTGTGATGATAACGAAGATTATCATAGATAATAGGGTTACCATTAATGAATAAAGGAAACTATAGGAAAAACCTTGCAGTTATAGGTCTAATTTTGGGCAGGAAATACTTTGATTCGATAGTTTTCAACACTGTTTTAATAAATTAAGATTTTGATCGCGCATCATAAAATATATCACGGTTTTAACTATGTTTATAAACAATGATTAATAACTATAGTTGAAAAAAAAATTGTTAGAAAACAGTTAATTACCCAAGAGGTGCTTGTAGCGATAGCAGTCTTAGTAAATGTCGCAGCCCCTTTCACTATTTCCATTTTACACTATTTTCACTTTTCTGTCAACATACAAGATACACGTGAACCCACTAACAAGATACCTAATGCAAAACATCTAAACAACTGATGAATGTTTAAACGGTGTTTGTATACCTACCGGACAGTAAGTTAATGTTGGAGCAGATAATTAATTCAGTTTCGTATATTTTCTTTACCGTATAATGAAATTGTTAATTACAAGTGGAATTGATTAGATTATTCGTTTTTATCAATTCGAGTAGCTACTCTCGATGCCCCACTACAATAATTAATAAACATATCTCTTCAAGTCAACACAATAGATACAGGATGTCCGCTAAAATGGAAACTTGAATGTAATATCTAAAGTTATTTAATAGTTTGTTATATATATTAACGAGATTCACACATTTCAACCTCCCAAATCGTTTTAATGAAAAACTGTTCACAATGTTTCCGATTTTTCTCATTTTTCCAAATTTTTATGATCATTGATGGATGACTTATAGGAAATCCTATGAAAGGAACCGTCCTGCTCTTCATCTTCAGCTGTTCAGCTTGTTTATTACCACGAACTCTGGTGTGAACTAGTACCAACTTCAGACTAACTTTGTTGATTGCTCACAAGTTTCACATTGCTCTAGAATCGAGAGAACGGCGAACAACGAACAATTAGTTCTCTATCGGACAATTTTGTTGACGTGGGCTTTCCATTTCACGTTTTTGGCTAATTCTGAAGCTTTCGCATAAAATTTATTCATTGCAGTCCTTTCTTGATAGTTCTTCGCCTTGTTTGTACAAGTTTGCGTCTTTTCATTTTGTCCGTTGTATTACAATTTAGCGCCTATATGATTTTGTTTGTTGCTGGTTTCTGTAGTGTATGACTTATCAATCTTCATTTTTCCTTCGTAATCGTTATGTATCTTTTCTAATCTTTCAAATACGTCAATTATTAAATTTTCTGGATTAAATTTCTACCTCATACAGCACAAAACATTCTACATTAGTCTGAAACAATCTTTAGTTTTGTTGTTCTTGAAATACTTAATGAAGACCACATTTTATAGGCATGTTGAGGTTAAGTTAGGCACATTCTATGTTTTATTACTACAGACAAATAAACGCGAACATAAAACTGGAGATCTTTCTTCAGTGTCTGGTGTTGTAATTTCCGACTGTATACTTCTTTTGAAACTGGGGGGTAATTCTTCGATTTCTGATGTTATTTTCTACTTAATATTGTTTTTGAAACTGGAGGTGTTTCATCAGTCTCTAGTGTAGTAATTTCCGACTGTATATTCCTTTTGAAACTGGGGGAGTCTTCCTTTAATTTCTGGTGTTATTTTCTACTTCATACTGTTTTTGAAACTGGGTGGGTCTTTCTTCAATGTCTGATGTTATTTCCGACGTCATATTCTCTTCAAAAGAACTGTAACTTCACTGTCTGACACATCAACCTCAATTCAGTTGAAATATTCCAAATTTTTTATTTTATTTTATGGAAATTTTGCGTGCGTAAACGTGAATTTGTCGCATTTGCAATTATAAAATGGGTAAATCGCCATTTTTCGACCATATAGGGAAGAGTTTTTTTATCTAGCAATAAATTTTTGTAAAAAAATTATTTCCTCGAAGGAAAATTGATAAAAATAAAGAGTTTGTAATTATTTTCAATTTAATTTGTATATCGTTTGAGACTAAATTGTTCGAACATGGCCATCAATGACCTTTTAAAAATGAAATAGACGTTTGATTGTTTTCGTGACCTTCAGTGATAAATTGATATTCAAACTATGTCAATTGTTACTAACTTATAAGAAACTCGATTGAAATAATAATACGAACATTATCAGAAAATCAATTAGAAAAAAACGAAGTACATTTAAATTTATACATCACCTGAATTGTTCGGGGAAATAATAATAATAATAAATATTTGTTTATTTACTATAAAAACCAATTTGTTGTCAACTTTTCTAAAGAAAACAAGAAATTTTATTTTATAACGATTCGAAAAACCGACCTGACTAGATAGAAAGAATAAAATTTAAATGTTTGTTCATCTAAATTATAATTTTCTCCTTCTCCTACCTCTACTTTCATAAAAATGTAATCTTCAAGTTTACAAAAAAATAAAAGTTTGGTTAGGTCTTTACCGCTTTTCATTCGCTCTACACTCATACCTAAACAGATATTATGTGCATGACTCTTCATCTTCTGTCTCTAAAATATGTCTGGTTCATAATTGTTCAATTCACTTCCTCGTGCTAGCTTCGAATCGTCTATATACCAAATATATACATTTCGAGTATTCATCATATGTATATTGTAATTTGTGTTGCCTATAAGACGGACACAGAACTGTCATTAAAAAACCCACGAACAAATCTGTTGGTACCACTGGATACGATAATTCATTAGTGAACAAAGTTTCAAAAATTGATCCAGAACCAACCCGCGAACAAAGCTGTTGGTATTACTGGATACGATCATTCATTAGTCAACAAAGTTTTAAAAACTTTATGCGAACATACTTCTACTTCATTATTAGGAAAAATAACTCCAGATGAATGACGGTAACATGCAATTTCAAAAATATACGATTCTAATTTATTAAGAACATATTTGTAGACGTATGTATTAAAAGAAAATTAATATTCGACGGAGAATTAGGAGACGAAAGTCGTGTAAATAAAATTCAAAGAATGGTTTGTAAATGGTTGATAACAAACTATAATTCTAGTGAAGAGAATCAGTTAATGTATAACGAAATATGTTACCAGCTTTCGCTTCTTGAATATTCGAAACGCAAATCTCTACTCGTGCAAAAGAATTATCAAGAAGAATTTTCAAGGTAGGATATTTAAAAGTTGACATAAATTATATATTAACAAAAACTTGTTTTGCATATTGTATATTGTTGCAGGTATCAAAAATATATAAACGAAATGGAAAAAAACATCAAAGATATAACGAAAACGATAGAATCAAGTAAAACTCTTCTTTCGGATGTTGAAAACATTAAGAATCGTAAAATAAATTATGAAATGATAGCGAGAGATATTGTCATGGAACCTTCAAGAGAAGAAACTTGTAATTATATCGAACAATTAGAACAAAATTTGGTTATGAACAGATTGATTGAAAAACAACTGGAGGAAGAATGGAGTAATTGTAAAAAGCACACTACCATTATCACCTCTACTTCAGTACAACTTAAATCAATTATGGAGAATTCCGTAGCATTTAATTAATCAAAATCCCTCATATGTTAATTGAAGGTTTAATTCTTTCCTGTTCAATTTTTTTACATATATTGAGTACTTGTATATATTTTTTTTCTATTTCTCCAGGTCTACTTCAATTATAAATCATATTTGTATTGAAGGAATCAATTTTTTGATCATTTTTTTTTGTTTTTTGTCACATTATGCATCTGATACATTTACGGTTTTAAAGTAATGATAATACTCTTTTTACAAACTCAAAAATACGCGCCTTTTCTCAAAAACTCTTAAACTATTGATATGTTGTACAAAATCTAGTATCTTGGCCCTCTGACACTATTTCATAACATGTGTATCCAAAAATAACAAGTACATCAAAAAATCCAAATCGATTGGTAATTTTCATATTGAACAACCTGTTTATTACTACCAAATTAACATAGAAAATTGCTTTTATACACTTTTTCAAATTATACAGGGTATGGAATTCAAGATTTTAATTGTTAACTGTTTATAACTTTTCAAATTACCCTGTATCAATAATGTCAATGTGGGAACAGGGAAGTAAGGAGATTAAAAATTGTTATGAAAACTCTGTATATTCATCACTATTGTTTTTTTGTTATTTCCTATAATAATAGATGTAGCTGACTTTTTAATAAGTTGATCACCCTGTACACCTAAATATTGGGTTTCAAAAGAAAATGTAAACAAAGCTCGATTTTTTTTACTTTAGTTTACCTTCAAATATCAAACATAAATTATAATAATGAAAATTATAACTTACAAACTTATTTTAAAAAAATTTATTTGAAAATTATCCTTAAATTAAGTGAATTTACTTCTTTGCTTTTTTCTTTTCGGCCTCTTCCTCTTTTTCTTTCTCGATTTCCGTTACGTATTTTGCAATTGTATCCCCATCTAACATCACTATGGGTTCACCGTGCCGCATCACTGCAATTTCAAGATTTTTCTGTCCCGATTGTACAACTTCTAATAATGCTCTAATCGCCAATTTAACTGTGCCCTTTTCTGTAGCTACCTCTTCAGGTGTATAAAATTTCTCGAGAAATTCCCTTACAGTCTTTGCAGATCGTCCTTTAAATTTATAATAACAAAAAACTATGTAACTTTAAGAAAACTAACTTACCTGTAGCATTGGCTTTCCACTCATAATATATACCGGATGGTTCTGTTTGATACAGATGGGGTTTACCATCATAATCAAATCCTCCAATTAAACAAGAAATACCGAAAGGTCTTCTACCATTACTTTGAGTGTATTTTTGTTTAAGTGAAGCTATATATCTAGTAATGTACTCTAATGTAACTGGATCTTCTACGGTTAATTTGTGGCTCTGGCATTCGATTTGAGCACGATTTATTAATATTCTAGCATCGGCAGTTAAACCAGCAAAGGCCATTACAACATGATCGTCTAAAAGACATATTTTCCTAACCGTACGTTCTTCTTGAAGTTTTGCAACTGATTTTTTCTCCACTCCGAGTACAACAGCGTTAGCACCTCGTACTCCAACCTAAAGTAGTATTTATTAAAGTTTTGAGAGATGATAATGTAAAATTTATTTTGGGGTTATGATTTAACTTACGGCGGTTGATCCTTTCCGTACGGCTTCTTGTGCATACTCTACTTGTAGAAGATGTCCGTCTGGAGAAAATACAGTTATAGCTCTATCGTATCTTGAAGACATATCTTTATTTTTTATTGAAAATGTTAGAAAAGCTGATATTCAAAAATACACAACCTTAAAATTTTCGCTTTATCATCAACAATCAGGACTACCAATAGACAATGTCTAAAATGACATTAATAATTTCAAAGCACATATTCTTGAACATATATAAATACTCTGGCCACTAGTAACGACGTCATTATTTTAATACCTTATCAGGAAAAATGATGTAGTACGAAGAAGAACCCTTACATAACGCATATGATCGATCTGTTTCAAAAACGACATCGATTATTGTTATAATAGCTAATATCCTTATTTTTTTTTCATATTGTAGATCAAACTTAACTTTTATTATTAGCAGAAGAGCTAGCGAACTATTTATGATCATTTTTAGTCTTTGAGATAGTAAATGATACTATAAGGATTCTATTTTTCAAGCGTATTGTAATTACATCAGAATTAAACAGTGATGATGATATTATATTCCAATAGCTCTCAGAAAACATCAATTCGGATAAAGTTTTCTAAACGACACTAAAATTGTCACAAGTATATGAGAAATTTCTATGAGTATTATCTCATTTAAGAAATCCGCTAAATCTGGACATATTAAGTATTTTATAGAGAATTTTTATTTTTTATGTTTTACTGGATGAACGTCACCTGTCAAATTGAAATTTTTAGAAAACAGTACAGTGTCATCAAGAGATTCGACAAGTGCATCTGTAAATGTGAAATTAACCTAATCTTTTTTACTTATCTAATAAGAAAAATGTGTTGATTAAAACCCATACACTCCAATAATAAACATACAAATCTGTAACTATATAAGTTTAACTAATCATTTTGTAGTAACGATGTTTCTAAGTAAAATATCATTAGTTATTATTTTATTGAGTATAGATGTATGTTTTTCTCATATACATTCTCACGAAGATCACCATGGACATTCCCATGACGAACCCCCATCATTTAAGTATTCCAAAGCTGCCAATGAAAAATTTCAAGAAACTCATCATCATGAAGAACCACATCATCAAGAATCATCAAAATCTAAAAACCAACTTAGTACTCCAGATCTTTGGCTTTACGCAATGGGATCTACTTTACTTATAAGTGCAGCTCCATTTTTCATTCTATTTTTCGTTCCTCTAGATAATACAGAAAGTAGCCAACCTCTACTTAAAATTTTACTAGCTTTTGCCTCGGGGGGGTTATTAGGAGATGCATTCCTCCATTTAATTCCTCATGCTAATATGGCAATTGAAGAAGATTCCCATAGCCACAGTCATAGTCATGAACCAGGACATGAACATTCTCATGACATGTCTGTAGGTAAGTGTTGATCTAATTTGTTCTTTGAATTATTCAATATTTTTTTCAAATTTTATTTACATCAGGAACCTATGTATTTTTGATTTAAAATTCTTGAAGTTTTGTGAGCCAAATAATCACATTTAATTGTTTATTCTTTGCCTTTATAATATATGAAGTTGATGCCAGATTTTCATTCTAATGAAGACAAATATATTTAACTTTATTTTTTCATATGTATGAGGTTTCTATTGATGAATTTTTAGAATCATTTTCAAAAAAATTGAGTACATTATTTTTATGTACCTACTCTTGGTAAATATACTTTACCTTATCATATTCATTAGTATTTGTGTTTATAGACATTTTTTTATCATATTTGTATAATAAATAGGAGATTAATGTGCATTAAATTATATTTTTTGAAAATTAATTGCACTTGAAGTTTATGCTAATATTTGCATATATTTGTTCAAGTAATTATCAGGATTTTTTTAAAAACATAATTATAAAGGGAATTTTGTTGTAACTACCTTAGATTTTGCAATAACACTATTTTGTACTATGTTAATATCATAACAAAAACCAAAATCAATTAGTAGTCCAATCAATGACTGTAAAAAAACTGTGTATTTATCCCATACAGCACTAATTTGTATGAAAATTTGGAATTAGGTTCTACTTATCCTTTCTCGGGGGCAAAAATTTTTCATCAATGAAAATAAGTACCTAAATCGATAAATTGACTAAATCTAAGCAACTTTTGTTCTATAAATTTTATTATGAAAGTCAATTCTTTCCGACTTTTCGCGAGTGAAATTGTCGGTTAATGGGCAAAAAACCACGTTTTTAGATTGTTATTCGCGAATAAGTAGAAAAATATGCACTTAACGGAAAAACCTGTAGAAACCAAAATTGTAGTTAAAAAAACAAAAAAAAATCGTGTATTTACGATTTATGCAGACCCAATACAAACGGAATGATTGCTTGTTAAAAGTTGATGGGTAGTTTCAAACTCCAAAATGGAAAGTTTCTACGTACAAAAACCGAAAACCAATGCATTTTTCATAAAAAATTTATAGAGACTTTCTTTATGTCGTTCAAAAAACCTTTATTTTTATTTTTTTAAAAAGTTCCCAGCATTAAAACTAAGCAAGTTATGAAGAAAATAATGTCGACTTTGGACGATCTTCACTAAATTCATAATATAGCTAAGTGCGACCACGATTGAATTCGTATTTGTAAACAACTCAAATAACACTAGTTTTACAACACGTTCTGAATATGTTCACCATTGAAAATATCAAACAGTATGATGGCAATGTCAGATTTGACATAATCACATCATTGTTGCCATATCTCCAAACTTAGGTAGCAACCCTCGTAATTATATAATTGTACATTCGTGAAGAATATTCAGTTGGAAATTAGTTGTGTGTTGTCTTACTTTCATCATATAATACCCGTTTTTAAAATTTTTTTCAAGAATTTACAAGTAACAAAACAATTCAGCCATTGTTCTAACATTGATTATATGTTTGATCAGCTGATATTGTCAGTACTACTAAATTAAATATCTATCACTAGCATTTAAATATACCTTCAATATTTTTGAGGTTAACATTTTGAAAATTTGTGAAAAGGGCTTTCACTGAAAAGGGAAACATAGTACCTTTAATTTCTACTATTATTTAACATTCGATAGGCTCCTTTGATGTCGAAATAAACTCCAGTTGGACCCTTTGCCAGTTGAAGTTATTAGTTTTCGACATTTTAGCGATAATTATTTTAATTATAGGTTTATGGGTGTTGGCTGGTATAGTGGTGTTTTTGGTAGTTGAAAAATCAGTAAGAATCCTAAAAGGTACCGGTCACGGACATTCTCATACCGCCCCAGTACCTACTACTGAAAAAATCACAAATAAAAAAGATGGCGATAAGAAATTTAATAATAAGGAAAACAAAAAAACAAAAGAATTACCTCAGAATGAAATTAAAGTTGCAGGATATCTCAATTTAGCTGCAGATTTTAGTCATAATTTTACAGATGGCTTAGCTATCGGATCGTCATATTTAGCTGGAAATACCATCGGTAATTAATTATTAAATATTCCTTTTCTATTCTTATAAATCATATTTAATGAATTTAAGGTATTGTAACTACTATTACTATTTTATTACATGAAGTACCACATGAAATAGGAGATTTTGCTATTTTACTTCAATCTGGAGTTTCAAGGAAGAATGCCATGTTGTTACAGCTAACCACAGCACTTGGCGCTGTTGCAGGTATTTATTTTTTTATTTCAAAATGTAATTGTCTCTCAGTATTTTGTGAATTCGATCACAGAATACGGATCATCCAAATATTTGGTACTATTTATTAAAAAAAAGTTGATAATTTCATTTTAAAATCTACCGAGACAAAATTAAATGCTTTTCAATATGTCGTGGTAATGTTCTAACAGTGTATTCGGAACTATAGTAAACTGTTGTCTGTGTGTATATGTTACAGTTATCAGAATACCCCTTAATTTTAAATTTTCTTCAATTAAGGAATACGAGAACAAAAACTATTATTTTTGATACTTCTGTTCCTGAATATGCCATTTTTCAGGTACTGCTTTATCTCTTCTGGCTCAAAACAGCTCTGGTGCAATGGCAGCTTCATGGATATTACCTTTTACCGCTGGAGGGTTCATTTACATAGCTTTGGTATCTGTTATTCCAGAGTTGTTGGATGAAGAAAAACCTAGCGTTGTTCAGACACTTCTCCAAGTAGCTGCCATGTTGTTGGGAGTAGGGATGATGGTTATTATTGCTGAATTCGAATGAATTCCCTAATTTTTTTATAAAAATATTAATAAATATTTTTAAAAATTCTTGTTGAAAAACGCCCCTTTTTAGTACCACAACTTTGGTCCTTCGAGACGGATACGAACCACTTAAATATTGAAAGACACGATGGGGGGACATGAGGTATAAATTAATATACGAAGTTCCCTTATATATATTTTTTTTAATTTTCTATCCAATTTTATAAAAAATAAATTAATATCCACATGTAACTAGCAAAATATTTTTTTAAAAAAATCATTTGGATTTTAGTCTTTCTTCAAGATTCATTTTTATTTGATCTAAACAATAACTCGCTTGGTGTATGGATTCTTCGTTTTCGTGTTTTCTTCCTAAAAAATTTAATAATTAAAAAAAAATCGAACTATACTGCCCGGTTTGAAATCACAACAAAAACACATTAGTTCAGCGTTCTCGAAGTAGTAGAATCCATTTATCAAGATGTCACAATTTACTTGCGGTTTCACCAACAATTTAATTCGCTTTTTTAGAAAATGGCGGCTTGACAAAGAAGGACAAGCTGCATAATGTTGTGGGTGAATATTCACCCTGTATTTGATATTTATAATGTACCCAAATTAAAAAAAACACACACACACTAAACTGTGCCTAAATATACATGAACATGAACAAAAAAAATTTTCAATGCTTGAAAATTACGTTTTTGGGAATAGAGTGCGAAAAAAAAACATTTGCATAATTGAAAATTATGAGAAGATAGTGTGAAATTTCATTATTTAAATCTTCCCAAAAATGTTAAATAACATCATCAAAAATCTTTAATATGCTTAATAATTAAGCACACGATAAAATAAAGAATTTTGTCTTTTATTTGTGTTACCTTTAGTAATAACACTTACCTAAGTGCCATGCTTCCTTACAATTCTTTTCAGCTAAATCTATTACTCCCTTTTCCAACAAAATCAAACCTAAATTCGCCTGAACAACCCCTAAATGTGACTTATCATCTAGAGTGCTCCCTATATTGACAGCTTCTTTTAAATATTTCTCTGCGTTTACCATATCTTCAGCTCTAAAACTTGTCGTCCCTAAATCATTCAATAATAATACTGCCTGTTGAGTATTCTTCCCAATCAATTCGCTACATATTCTATAAGCCTCCTGTAATCGTTCTAATGCTTTATTTACTTCACCTTTATCTAATAAAAATTGGGCATACCAATCGTTTATTACACCATAAAGAATACTTGCATCGATATTATCACTTCTTTTCTTATCAATTTGTTGTAAGCACCATGTATAACCGATTTCGGCTTCTTTTAATTCGGCCGCTAATTGACAAATCCTAGCTAGTTTTAAACTGATGTGGATCACTTTAATATCATCATCAGGCATTCCATTTGCGAGTAGAATTTGTAAAACAGATTTGAATAATTTATTCGCTTTGACTAAATCGTTTTGATCAAATGCCAAATTCGCCATCAAATCGTAGCAGTAGACTATACCTTGTTGGTTCTGCTGCTGTTGAGCTATTCGTAAAGCTAAATGTAACATCTGTTCAGCTTTTTCATATTGTTCTCTCTGCATACACAACACGGCTCTCTTTAAAGTCATTATTAATTCTGATTCCTTATTTTCATCATCTTTGGTAAACCCCAACCATGTTAATATATTTAACGCTAATAGAATTTTACTATTGAAGTTTGAATTTCTTAGGTTATGTACGTATTGCGGATTTGTATATAATTTTCGGCACGCATTGAAACTTGAATTATTAACTGTGCTTGTTCTGAATTTATTCAATTTAATAAACTTGTTTAAACTGAAAAGTCTCGACAGTCTATTCATAGTTGAACTTTAATTTTAGTAAACTTCAAAAAAAGATACAAACATCTGTCAATTTGTCGGAATTGTCAAGATGTAAATATGGTAGAAAACGTTGAGATTTTATAAAAATTGTTTTGGTGAATTATCTTTTTATTTTCAATTTCTTTGTAAAATATGCGTATTATAAAAATATAAAATTCGTTCTTCAATATTAGGAAGGTCTCGACTTTAAGGACTATGTAGGTAATAATCAAAGATTATTCCACAAAAGTTGTTCGCGAAACAAACAGAGCAGAGAGCGATTTGTATCACGTGATCACAGTTTCTACAGATTGATTGTGGTAGTTGCCAAACAGTAAACGCCCAACGAAAAATAATTTGTCAAGGTCAGAACAGTAACTATGAAAGTATACAAATTTACTTTGTAACTACTTGTTTGCTGTATAGCAACGGAGAATGTAACAAAATTAGATATCAATTCCTGATGTGGTATTATACTTAATCAGTTTGTTATGCATTACTAATAAGACAGTTTATTTTATATATACAAAAACAATACATACATATAAGTAAAGATAAACATTGAAACATCAAAACAAATATGGAAACTCTCTTCCGAGAGTGCTCAAAAATTTATATAACCGAGCGCGAACCGAGTAGCGCAATGATAGTTTATTGTCAAAATCAGCTGATATCCATTTCCGAAAATTTTAAACTTAAAACATGATCTACAAGAACTTTTGATTTTTATTAAGAGTTAAATCTTCCATGATTATTTATTTAGTTGTATAATAGATCCTAGAACAGTTAACACACGAATTTTGCACTAAAGTTTATTACTAATAAGATATTTCTATGTCAAAATAACGAAAAGTATAAAAACCGCAAACGTCATTAACCAATCAATGACAGTATTCCAAGAGGAATATTGTATTTTTGAGTTGAAGCAAAGAAATTAATTTTTTGCCCATCCTTGAAGCCTTATAACTCCTCAGGGATGCAACTTGGTGTAGAGGTAAACTGACAGCGGAGCGTTCGGGAGGTAGTGTGTTGAAACTTTGTTCGGAAAGTGATCCCTGATCAGCGCTAACACTTTTGTGTGATATCAGCACTCCTGTAGTCTATTCTATTCATCTGTACTCTGTGTAGGTTTTTATGCGGTATAAATAAGCAAAGTTGCGAAATCTAAATTTTGATTTTTGATACAGGAATTTTTTATTAGTTTGAAAATAACATGAAAATATACAATTAAATAAATATGTTTGTTGTTAATTTGAAGTTTTTAAACTATTATTCACAAGGTAATTCAAAATTTATCGAGGAAACTTTGAAAAATCCTGACTCTTCTTCGATATCTCGCATGAATTTTTCTTACTGTATAAAAATTGAAAATATAGAACCAGCTTTTCCTATAATTTGTAGATATATAGAGGAAAAAAACGTAAATAAAAATAACATTTTTCTGATGTATGAAAAAGTTTATTAAAAATAAATAAAAACGTTCTTCAAATATGTAGCTATAAAATAAAATTTGTATATTATGAAGAAAAAAAGACTAAAAATATAAAGTTCACAATTGAGTGTAGATTTTTTTCCAAAAAAATAAATTATGAAACATACAGGGAAAATAATGTGTCACATTTTTTCCGAAGCGACTGTACATTAAAAGGCTAAATAGAGATTTCCGTTGATTACAATCAAGAAAACGCCGGAGAAAACTTTTACCGGGTTTAAAGAGGCTTTTAGGGATGATTACTTCTCGAAATGCTAGTAGAATCAAGTGGCACAAGATGCTTTCTACCACCTGGAGAAAAACCTAAATTCTACGTCGAAGGAACAACCGCGTCACGTTAGAGATCAAGGATTATTTGGAAGATCCACCTCGACCATGTGCTTGTTTTTTTAGTTTTACTTACTAATGACTAATTGGCCGCCTCATAGCAACGACAGACAATTTTTTTGTTCTATAGGCTCAAGAAATTGATAGAATAATTTTTGGATACCGTGGACAACAATCTGATAACCTGGAGGACATTTGGATACCGTGGATAACCTTAAAGTGTTAAGAAAAAGTCGCTGAAGGACATCGTCGTTGAATCCTTCCAGGAAAGAATAATAAGAAATTGTAACATTTGGGTGAATAAATTTTTGAAACTAGGACTTGACACATTACTATCCGGTCACACCCTCTATAAATATATAGTATGTTTTCCAAATAAAAACGATAAATCATTCAATATAATAATTAGGTATCTATATACATATAAAAAATTCGTTATTTACAAATTTCTTTGTGACAATTCAAAAATTCCTCGAAAAAGAAACTTTTGGAACACTTATCGCAAATATGATTCGGAAGCCTCGTCAATTTCTTATGGAAAATCCTTATGTGACATTTTATGTTAATTTTATTCTTCTGGCACATCAGGCAATACTTTTTCGAAATATTATTTGGATTTTTTTTCTTGTTAATCCATATATTAGTATCAGACTTGACTTTCCCTTGTTTATTTGGTACGGTACTCGTCGGTTTTTCCGCCGATTTATCCTTATTTTCACGATTTTCCGATACAGATTGTCCGTTCAATTGTTCTTTTTCGCATTTATGTCTTTTGTTGTTAGAAACTTCGGTTTCAGACTGAGATTTTGATGTAATTTGATCGTTATGGTGGTTTGATAATTGGCTTTGTGAATTATTTACAGATTCCTCGGATTTCTTTACAGTTACATAATCGGAAAACGGGTTTTTAACCACATTTTTCCTCTCTAAAACGAAAAAAAAAAAATAAATAAACTAACCTAAAAGTGCTAACATGCTTTATAAACCACGCGATTCAATTATTTAATGTACAGGATGACAAACATATACTTTTCTCAAAACCTGTAAGAGTTATCAAAAAAATGTAAATTACAAAAGTTCTTTGTATTTAAGAGAAGTCCCAGAAGAAGCTTCACAGGATAATAAGAAAAGCAAAACAAAGAGGATTGGAAATAAACGGAAAATTTTTACTTACTTCTTTCTTTTGTTTTCATAAAATCTGGACTTTTCTCCTAAAAAACGTTACAAATGAACACTACTTTTCAACTGGTTTCTATCTGTACTAATTCAAATATCACAGTTTTAATCGTAAAATCGAATTTACACTTTCGAAAATTCATAAACATAAAAAACGAATATTTAAAAAAGGATTATTCAACTTCGACAAATCTGTTCTCCATCGACTTTTTTCTGTTCTAATACTTCAAGAGGAAGCTCGTTGAATAGAAATTGAAACTTATTTTAAGACCAAATACAATTATAATTGCTCCCATCCACCGTATTCTCCAAATCTGACTCCCGGCGACTTTGTCCTGTTCTCAAACCCTAAGAGGACAGAGACTGAAACCTATTTTGAGGCTAAAGATATACAGTACTATAAATACGTCTGTTTTAGCTCATACTCAAGAGCAAGATTGAGGAGCACGGTATAATTTGAAGAAAACATCACAAATATTCGAAACTGGACAGACTTAAGAAGGGCTGGAAAACTTTTTCCTTAGCAGAGGACTGTGGTGATCGTTAACGTCGGGACAAGACGCATGAAAGAAGAAGAAATATGATATTGAAAAATAATAAAAGATAAAATAAACTAGACAATTTCAAGCTCACATGTCTAATCAATGATTTACTTACAGATTCATTTGATTTTTGTGTACCTTCAATTTTTGTATCACTACTGTTAGTTAAAAAATCATAAGACTCATCTAATGGCCCCAAACTCGTGTTCTAGAAGAAATAATACCTCACAGTAATTCAATTATTTATAAAATTATAATACTAACCTCATTTTTTTTCTCTTGGTTAATACTAACGTTTTGTGATTTCGATATATTTTTAATTGTGTTATCGTTCGTTTCAGTTTCATTATCAGAAATTTCTATCAAAGTTTCTTGTTTTTTTACCTAATAAAACATTTTATCTATCTGTATAAATTTAAATAAAATGTTTTGTTTTGCTTTCAACTTAAGAGCAACATGTACTTCAGCAGAGAATATGAAGTTATAATGATGGAAGGAATTATCTCAAGATGATGAATATTTTCACTTTATGTACAGAATGACCTTTACCTGTGTATCTAATTGTACAAGAATTATACCACAAGCTACTAACACAAAATACATTCACCTAGACATAAAGCTCAGATGGAAAAACCATAACATTAAAAAACGCTAACAAATCGACCTTAATTATACAAAGAAGCCTGTCCAAAATATTTCTCATCATAGTTGATGCACCATGGTAACTGTCAAACCTAACCCTACATAAAGTCATCATCATGAAATATTGGCTAACCATGAAAACATGGTACTTATAGAACCATAAGATGGCGGAAGACTACAAAGAAATTGGCCAGCAGACCTACAAACATGTAAAGAGAACTTGGAACTGGAGAAGACCTCATCACACCTTAGTAGCTTACTCTAAAACCACCTCATTAGCTTAAAGAACTGTGTGCTTAATGCTAATAAGTAGAAAAAAGGCACTTAACAACAGCTATATTTCAAAACAAAATGTTTTATGAAATTGAAATATTGAATAACTTCCAAAAGAAAAATATGAAATTGGGTTTTTCTATATCAATTTTTTTTGTGATAAATATGCATAGTAACATATAATGATAAGAATAAGTTTTGACTTTTCTTACTGTTTTCACTTATTTTTCAACTTTTTCTTGGTATTTCTTAATATTTATCATCATTTTATATACTCATAATAAATAATTAAAATATTTCAAAAGAAACTCATTTAAACGACAAAAATAAATATCAAAAAAACAAATAAAACATGTGAAAAACAATTAGAAGATACAGAAACTTGAATTGGAACTTTCCCTTGAAAACTCCTGAGTGAGTTATATCATAATGAATTAATATAACACTATGTACGTACATTAAAATTTGATACTCTTACTTACTTCTATAATAGAATCATCTGTCTCTTCAGTTTTTTCAACTTTACATTTATCTTTGGAATCAGTCTTAAAACTAACCCCTAGAAAATCTATTACTTCCTTAACATCTTCATCGTTTTGTGTAGGATACGTTACTACGCCCCTATACATATACTCTAAAATAATTCGCATTGTTTCCTTGGAATATTGTGTCAACATAACTGTTTTCTAGGAATTAAATAATTAACGTAACGTTTTTATTTAATGTAATCAAAAAAGTGTTACCTTTTGTCCATTTTGTGATATCAACATGTCGTACAACCTCTTGCTTTGAGTAGCTAATATTAGGGAATGGGTTTTTATTTTTCCATTAGCTAATATTAGTTCGGTATCAACCAATTCTTGATCCATATAAAAATTGAACATTGTGTTATTATATGGTATTTCACCACAAGAATTTAGAGTTAACATGGACATTTTTATTTGATTCAATCAAATGACTTTCAAAGTATAATTTTTTTGGATATCTGTATATTTAAATGTATCTATTATCAGATAGTATTTCTGTTTACATTGTGCAGCAAAAAATGATACATTTCTCAATGAATAGACTTGATACATTTTTTGTCAATGACATTAAGAAACCAACTGTCAAACACAGAACATATCCAAAGCTTACGATTCTGAATCAGATAAATCACCTATCAATTGAAAATACTAATATAGAGCGAGATTTTTGTCAGTTTCCGACAGAGTGTAAAGAGAGAAGTGGTTCTTATGTTGACGAAGTTTTGAGTGTTTGACGCAGCGCTGGTATGTGAACGTGGGTAGAGTAGGGATGGAAATTTTGATGTGAAACATTCGATTTAGAATCGTCTAGGGTCACCTGTGATCCTATTAAGTTATTTCGTGTTTTTCATATTTATTATGATTAAATTGTTCAATACTAAATTTTTTGACCATTCAATATCCAAATTATATTATCCATGTAATGTAAGTTTTTCCATAATTTAATTGGAATAATTTAAATTACATTTTTAATTGTCAGAGAAATTTATATCAATCACATAACAAATCATTATCGTTTGGAATATCGAAATCATTGAACTGAAGAGATGCGTCATCTATATTATCTACTCCATCATAATCTTCAATTACAAAATTATCTAATGAGGTGTTTTCGGTGACTTTACGTTTTCCATTACAGTCGCTTTTGTAGATTTCTTTCGATTCTTGAATCTTCACCTTTCGTTGTTTCTTAATACCCAAAATCTTCAATTTTTTCCTTAGGAAACGTTTTAATCTATACGAAATGTCGCCGAAAAAACAAGAAGGGCCGTCCCTAAAATTGAAACAGTTAAACTTATCTACCCCTTAGTTCATAGTCGGTTCACGTAAATTACTTATCAAATCAAAATTAATAAAACTCAAATTAGCTCTAGTACCATATTTTTATAGCTCTATGAGTAAATTTCATCAAAAAGTGTCATGTAACTTTTAGTCTAATTTTTAAGTTACTAATAAAACTTTGAAGCAACAAATTTGTGTTTAATTTTACTGAAATTATCTTGGCTTGTTTTATTGAGTACAGCTCTGTACAATTCTCAATGATGGGTTGCTTATTTACGTTTGTAAGCCGATTATAATTTTTTGGTTGATTTTTACTTCAAAATAGAGTTGATGATAATTTAGATACAAAAAATATAACAAAATTGTCAACCCAGTTAATATAGATTAGTAGAAGTATGTTAAAAAAATGTATAAAACCAAAATAATTGTGTTTTGAAATTGATTTGTGTCATCTGTGTATATGTTACGTATAGGCAACACCATCTACAAGATGTTGTTAGATGAGTTGCGTGCCATTAGGTAAGTATTAAAATTTAATTATTGTGAATTAACTTACTGAAGTGCTCTGAAATCCACGGCTCTGATGGCATGTAGAACAGACAATAAGAAAAATATACTGAGAATATAAATAGCTATAATTTTACACGTCGAACTTTTTATCGATTCGGAAACAGTTTCGAATTGTTGTACGTTTTCAATTTTAGATTCATCAATTTTATCTGCCAGTTTTATTAGTGCCATTTCAGTACCAGTTTCCAGTGGAAACCAAAAATCATATAAAATATGCTCCATCAAAAATAGTGCTACTAAAAACTAAACAAAAAAAATTGATACACTTAATGAACGTTAATTCCAAAAAGTTTTGTATTGGTAAAAAAGATTGTAGAATTGTAGAATATACCTCAATCGTGATCTGACTGTATTTATCAAGTTTCCTCAAAGTTTTCGGGTATAACCTCAAATCGTATAGCAGCAAAAGTACGGAAGTCAAAAAAATATATGAAGGCCACATAGATTCGTCGCTAACGCGTGTATATTCTCTGAAAAATTGATATCCGCTGCAAATTAATAGATAACATATTATCACTGAGAGAAATTTTCCCATAATTTTTCTATAACTTCAAACTAATTTCAGTTTTTGCCGCGATGATTTTGACATTACAAAAAAATTTTCGGTTTATCATAATCGAAGATTCACATGAAATTCAATTCACGTATCAACGTCACTATAACATCAAAATATAAACCATAGATATATACGAGTAGAGAGAGACCAGTGTTGTACTAGAGCAAATAGATGTTGCAGAATCAACGCTGGCTTAGAGTGTCAAATGACGTGGCTTAATTCCGACTGGAGCGCCATCTTAAATTAATGCAGCGAACTAGCTTTAAAACGATAGAAAAAACACTACATCGGTTAATAGTTTCTCAACCTATAAACATAAAGTGTATATAAATATAAATTGTCCCTCATTAAATATTAACGAGCGTATCACATATTGTTAAATACCCGATATGAAAAACTAAACAACGTTTAGTTTCGACGCTGTATTTAAAATGACCTTCAAGTCAAAATTTTATCACGTGACCTAATTTAACGTCGAACGTCAACATGATATTACACCTTAAGACAAACAGTTGATTTACAGATTATAACCTACAAAATTATGGTTAGGTTAGGTTAGGTAATTATGGAATTTGTGTTAGTGAGATAAGTAGTATAAGGCTTACGCGCGCGTGAATTTGGAACCGCTTTATCACCACGTTTTGTCGGTTTTTAGCCCACATTCGTCGAAAACAAGCTACTTGTTAGATAAATAACTATTTTTAGAAAATATCAAATACAATTAGGATAAATAATCGCTATCCAAAGAAGTTGTACGATGTCTTGTGATCTACTGCTTGCAGGTGTTGTTTCTGTCAGTTTTTTATCGAAGGTCATCTCGAGATAGTTAATATTTGTATCAAAAGCTAGTTTGAGTCCGTTTCTTCCGAGTGATTTTGTAACATATTTGCTTCTCTTGATAAATGGTACTAGGGTAGTCTATGAAGGATTTATCTTGCTCATCGGTGTATCCGCAGACTTCAAATACTGCAGTTGATCCAGTGGCGGTAACCATCATGCTTATTTCGACTCCTCGAATCATTTCTTTCATCGTTTTCAAAATAAAGAATTTAACTTTTGAGCTGGATCTCCAACAGGTTTGGCGATGAAGTTGAATCTAACGGCATTCGAGGGATGTGATTCCATGTGGAGCCAGCACGAAGCTTTTTCATTAGTTCACTTTTTCGAGTAGAATCTGGTTGATTAATGGAGATTCTTACGGCTTAAAGAATTTTACATTTTATGTGGTATTAGAGCAGTGAAAGTTTGGTAAGCGATCTAATGAGATCACCGCTTTGTGTTTTCAATCTTCTACAGGGTCTGGTAGGATGGTAAGCCTGGAAAATAAGTGTCTAAGTGTCCAGGTATCACTTTTTGAGATCGCCGATTTCTTTGCTTAATCATAGCTGGTAGAGGTCGGCGTATCTTCCACGGCTTCGCAGTGGAAGATAAACAATAATAATAAATGAATTAATTGATAAAAATATTCGTTTTTGTTAATGGAATCTTATTTAGATGTTTGTGAAGATGATCCATCTGACAATAACCCAAATCAAATAACTAATTCTAGGAAGGAAAAGCGCAACAAATAATTTGATACTGTTCGAGTGTTTTAATAAATTTTTCTCACATAATATTTTATTTCAAAAAATCCGAAGTATAGTAGGTACCGTTAGTCATATATGCAATTACCATAATCATCTCCCTCACCATTACCGCCGTTCATTTTAGTTCTTTTTATTCTACTAGATCTTCTTCGTTTTTTGTTTTGTGTCGTTTGTAATTTAGTTCCATTTAGAGATGTTAAATCATCGGAACAAGTACCATTTACCAACTGCCTGATAAGTTGATCTTCTACTCTATCAGATATGTCTTCGGTATATTTTGGATTTGTCAATTTTTTTATTTGTCTTTTGATATTACGCTTAACTCTGAAGACGATGTCGTTTATAAAACAATCTACACCTTCGCTGAAAAATAAAAAATTGTTAAATGTATTGATTTACTGTCGCGAGATATTAATTTTGACCTTCTAATCGTGCAGATGTTTCCGGCGAGTGTTTGGCAACGTTTCACAGAAATAAATTCAAATTTTCGCGCCGTTTCATAAGCATGGATGAAACGTGGGTCCACTTCACACACACACACACACACACACACACAAAAACAATAAAAACAGTGGATTAAAAAGGGAGAACCCGTTCCAAAGAAAGCGAAGAATGTTCCATCTGCAAGCAAGGTCATTGCGTCAGTTTTTTTGGGATGCGCGTGGGATAATTTTCATTGACTATCTTGAAAATGGAAAAACTATCAACGACGAGTGTTATGCGAACTTATTGCAACGTTTGAGTGAAAAAATCAAGTAAAAACAACTGCATTTGGAAAGTGTTGTTTCATCAATGCTCCAGCTCACACAGCTATTGGCCAATTTGACCCTCCTCGGATGATTTTCTCTGTCCAGACTGGTAGGTGAAAGGTTTCCCAACAATTAAGAGTTGATATCGGCAGTTTATGACTAATTTGAGAAACTTATTATAAAAATAGTATCGAACTTATTGAACATCGCTTGAAACTTTCGAGATCTCGAATATCAACTAGTTTTTTGAATGTATTTCACTGTACTCTACGTCGAATGATGTGTATAATTCAAAGAAAATTCATGGAATGCTTTTTGGAAGTTTCGTATATGTTTTTTCTCAGATTCTAACTATTATAAATCATTTGTTGATGTCTCATTGAATTTTTCATTGTTTAAACTGCTACTGAAGTAAAAATTTCAGTGCACTTACTCTAAAGCTCTCAAATCAATGGCTCTTGACGCGTGGAGTACAATAATGAGGAAGAAAGCACTAAGCATATAACTAACAACATATCTTGCGATTCTGCTTCTCAATATATTGCATAGAGTATCACAATTCCAATAATTATCGCTCCAAACTAATTCTTCGATAACATCAGCCGATTTTTCCAAAGCGCGCATCACATTCGCTTCTAAGGGAAACCAAAAACCAACTATAATAATTTCAGCTATAAAAGCAGCTATAAACATCTGTAAGATAGTTTAAAAATAATCAAAATATTTACTTTTTATAACGAACCATTCTTTTCAGTGTACGTTTATTTTATTTTTTAAATCGATACTTAATATTGAAGAAGGCAAACATGATTATTTCTTACCTCAATAATATTTTGAAATATCGTACCCAACTTTCTCAACGATGCTGGATAAACTTCAAGTTCACAGAGAAGTAAAAATAAAGCCAAAAGAAATAAATACGACGAAACTAAGGGACCGGGAGGCGGTGGGGAGTATTGGAATATTTCATCATTAAATATTATCAGCATAAATCCTATCACCACGCCTATTAAAGCTACCATTTTGGAAACATTTGAAATATCACAGAGATATTAATTTTTATGGAATAAATCGTTGAGATGACATCTTGTCAATTATATGACAACCTTAATGACAAGTGACACTTGTGTAGACGTGACATTAGCTGAAAATAAAAAAGAAAACTATTCTCCTATTACATAATACGTATCGAGAGTAGAGAGAAAATTGATTCAGAAAATTCCAGAATGGCGTTGATGTAGACAAGGGTGTAGACAATTTGATAAAATATTTGATGCAAAGAATTCACCCTGATGCTAATATGGCGCCACCTTTGTTTAACATATTTCGACAGAAATTTTTCATAAACACGTTACTTTTGATCAATCTTTCATAGTAAATATAATAATGCTTAATAAAATTATAAAGTTTTATTTTAATTATGATTCTTAATATAGATTATTGTGAATATAACTAGGTCGTAATATTATATTGTCTTCCTTTATAATGGAAAAAAGTTCGAGTGAATGAAATGTGTCATAAGGGCACAGGGTAATTAATTTTATGTCAGTAGTTGATGACGTAGGGTAGCGATATAAGTATTGACTATACCGGGTGGTGAATAAAACTAGATCCCTCAATTTTAATTTATTATAATCATCAAGCATTTGTTGAGAATGGAAACTATGGAAATCATTTAATTATAACTTATATATATGAAAAAAAAATCAGCTTTTAAGTTGAAATTCAATATTTTGATAAAGACTTAAAGAAAAATCGAAACGTCAATTTAATCTATCTTTATATATACGTTAATATCGTAGACATCTTGTCGTCTTTTCCTAATTTGATATGTAATGGTAGTAATATTATTTTTTTTTTCTATTTACTCGTAATTGTAGCTTATTTTGGTAAATTTATTGAATCACTGAACTTATTTCGACCAAATGTTTCCCCTTCATATCTTGTCGATTGTAAATTTGGCAACATCAAACTTCTGCGAGACGAAGACTTCTACTATAGACTGGAGACTTAAGAAATACCCACATTAGATTGCAATTGAAACTTTTAGCATCTTCTTAGACTCCGTCTAGATCATGAAAATACGGAAATCTAATCCGAGACGTTAGCCTTTCTTTCAAAACCATATAAACGGAATTTACAAACTCTATGAGGAATTCATTATTCATCTAATTTACCCAGATTATAAAACGGGTTGTCGATCAAGAGCTAAAGTTAGTTTAGGTTACGTAGCTGCATGTAGTTGTGTGCTACGTGTCAATACGTTTCATTTTTCGTTCATTCGGAGTGCGAGTGATTGATGCCGAATGCCGGGATCCAACATCGCTGGATTGGTTCACTAATAAATCATTTATCACTTTCTGATAACTGAGCCAAGTTGTTGGTTCCCTTCCAATGATCCAGTACTAAATTCATAATTTTACTAACCTTCAATCAAGTTTATTCATTCAATTCTTGTCATTTTACTTTGAAAATACTGTAATTATGTTAAACAAAATGATAAAGATGATTTGAATTGGAACTCCACATACAAAAAGCAACTGATTATAATTAGCTGGTGGACAAACAACTTACTTTTAGCTTAGCTCCTGTTAGTTTAGTTGAATTTGCTTAGTTTAGCTTAGACGTAGTTCAGTTCTTGGTTGACAAGTCCGGAATTTGTTTTTATCTTCCCTTATTTAAGTTCCAAGTTTGAACAAATTGACAAATTGAAGCAATTCTAGTCCAATGTTCTTGCAATATCTCAAATAATATGAGAGGACTCAGATCAAAGTTTCATTTAAATAGTAGAGAGTTGTAGACGATCCTTTTGTACAGATTGTTCTAGAAGGTTAGAGCTGTAGATGTTTGGATAGATTCGAGGCAAGAAAGTCAGTATATATTACTTATAATTTTGTGATAGGAGTAAGAAACAAATATCGTGGAAACTATAGAAAGATGAGATGATTTTTGATAAAACAGTTAATGAAATAAACTAAAACCGACTGAAGTAATGCTGATCTGACAATTCCTCGAGTTATAGCAAATTTTGAATTAGATTTAGTTTTAAAAACCGGGATGTTACGGGGAAAATATATTTGTCTTATTATCACCCGGTATTTCAACTTCAATTTACTGCCGAAAGGACGGTTTCCATGACGACAGAGTGCTTTTCAGAAGCAACAAGTAACCTAGTTCAGAAGCGAATTAAATCAAGTGTTCTCTCGAGATTCGCACACAATTTCATCCAGAATAATAGTCGAGAAATTCTTTTCTGATTTACATTTTTTTTTCGGTATCAATTTTCGTTTGCTATTTGGATTAGGACACATACTCTGAACTAATTTGAATCATGAATGTATAAGGATACTAGGATTGATATTAATGGTGGAATACATATTTTTCTCTTCACTCTATTACATTTGACGACGAGTTGTAAATCAATAATTTATACCATACGAACATGTATTCTTTTTAAAAGTTTTTAAAAACGCAGTATACTTGGAAATATGAAACCAGATATATATGTTCAATGGTATTAGAGAGCCCACAACTCACCAAAAATATATTGCGAAACATCCTGTTAAACCTTCATGCTATGTATGAATGTTTGGTATCCCCAGAGCTGATTATCAAATTATAGCATGAAGATTGGCTGAAATAGAACAACTACGAGTGACTTCAATGTTGGTACGAACATTATTGATGTTGATAACAAGCTTGTGGTATTGCAAATCCAAATCAAACTTTGCTTTTCGACTTCTTTCTGTCTGAGCTTTTATCTCGCAATTTAACGAGACTGCTTTCGGGTGTCTTTCCTTATCTTTTGCATCCCCATCTGACTGTACTGATACTTTGACTGTTTAATAGTATACAAAGAATTGTACATACAGTACCTGGCCAAATTTCATGTAAAATATTACTTACCGAGTAATATTGTACCGTTTTATTATTTTAAATTGCATTGTTTTTTATTTTTATATTATCTAATAAACGACCAATTAATTTAACATAAATGGAACAAGAATGATTTAGAAAATCGAATGTTTATTAAATTTTACAGAAAAGTGAAAATAATGTAAGTAAAATAAATATTTATTTGAGCCATCTTCATCCGCTATCAAAGCTTTACTTCTGAGCGAGATGCTTTCAATGCAAGACTGTATTTTATCCTGTATTTGAGGATGATGATTCCACACATGAATAATCTTTTCTAAAAGCTGGATTTTGTTGGTAATTACATCCTTAGCTACTTCTCTTTTATATTAGCTCCCACACATTTTCAATCGGATTCATATCGGGACTATTACCCGGCCAATCCAACAGAGGGATATTATTTTCTTCTGCCAGCTTTAACAGACCGAGCAATGTGGCAGGGAGCTCCATCTTGCATGAAAGTGGATGGTTTTCCATTTGGAAATCATTCTTTGAGCTGAGGAATCAAGTGATTTTGTAATACTTCTTCGTATTGATCATTATTTCTCTTACATCCCTTGTAGTACCAGTTTCAGTAAAAAAAACTCGTAATCCGTGAATAGAGTATAGAGAAATTAGTTAAAAATCATATTTCGATGTACATAAATGTTGTAATTATTCTTAAATGTGATCTTAGTAAGGTCAAACTTTAAATTAGAGTTTGTATCGATTCTAATTGATCTTGATAAAATTTTAAAATAATAATGACCTAGTTTCGATGCTTTCTACTGTTTTTATTCAAGGGTAATAAGCATTTAAATGTACATATTTTACCAATTCAAATAATATTCACTACTAAAATGTTATTACTCAACATTCCAACAATTTTACAATAAATTTTATTTATATCGTTAACGTTGTTAATTGCTTTTTTAAAATTTCTATATATTCGTCAGCTATATACTATATTTTTATTAATATATTTGATAAAAATCCTAAAAATACGACGTGACATAAGTAATTTTAGTAATTTAAACGATTTAAAATGCGAACTGTATATAAACACATCGTAAAAGCAATTAAGGTTTACAAATATGACGAGATCGACGTGAGGATTTTTGGTGCTTTTTGTCGATTTTAAAAAGGCATTCAACATAGTAAACAAGACCAAAAAGAGGATCGAATTAATCAAAAACAGGCGATAGAAAGCTATAGTTCGAAATTTCATAAAAAAATAAGTTCTACAAGGTATTTGACAAAAATTATTTGTCAGTGTTAACTTTGGTGGGTTTGGTTATTCATTATCCACAAATATAAATACCTGGAATGGTCATCATAATCATCATTCAACTCATTTGAATCGACTATTCGATACAAGCCTCCTGCAATTAAATCAATTTGTATCGATTCTGTGCGGTTTTCATCCGGTTTGATTGTAATATATGTAAATGACATTTATCACAGTTGGTTATTCGAAACTCAATTTCTAAAAGAAAGTCCCAGTATCGATCTTAGTGAGCAAGAAGATTTCTTCTCTTCATACTTAAAGTACAATGTATGATTGTACAATATTCTAAAATCTGAAGGACTACAAAAAAATGAGTTTTGGATGGCTCTGATACAGCATTCTTTTCCTTTGAAAGGCTAGTGTTGGGATATTTTCTGAATAAGGTTGTTTCGCGTGAAATTGGTTGTTTTGGTGTGAAAATATCTAGTTGAAACATACAATTTTAACCGTGTAGATTTAGTTACGAATACAGCAACTGCTGCAGTATTTTCTATTACCAGCCTTTGTATGGTGAACTAGTTTAGTAGACTCTACAATAAAAAATATCTCATTTCTGGTCATTATTATTTTACGGAATGTTGATCAAGGCTGCTAAACTGTTTGCTCTACAAATCTATTTAACAACGCACCTTAGATAAATTTCAGTATAAATATCACTAAAGGATCCAGGAATTCCCGCTTAGTTAACCCGTAAACTGGCATGATATTCACCAATGCACTTTTTTTAATAATAAGTTTCAATAAGGTGTCATAAATGATATCTTTCCGGTTTAGGGGGTACTGAAATTTATAGTTATTTAGTTTTTTTTCAAATTACCCTACAAAGATGCCGGATGCTCCTTGATGGACGCTAAATTCAGACATATCTACGGAATTGTTTGTTTAAATTGAGGTGACATCAATACAGCTCAAAATAATTTTACTGAAGATTCACAATACCGAATAATATTAGGAATGGGCATCAAAGAAACAATTTCTTTCACAATAAAACAGAAAATCAGTTATCACGATTTTTTCTTACCATAATTGCATAATATTATGAAGCTCTGACAATATACCGTATTCAAAAAAACACTATAAGAAAAAAACCTTTCCAGAAAACGCCATTTTATTGATGGAATGTAAACCATTGAAAGTTTTTGTTGATAAATTTTGTTATAATTTCACAGTGTGACCACCATATTCACAATAAAAGTTCGTTGTCCTGAAAAAAAGAGCCAATGTCCAAATGTTGGGATCATATATGATACAACGCCCGTTTTAGAGGTTAAGGCTGCCATAAATGAACTACTGTTTCTTTTATTATTAATGCTGTTTTGTACTGACCATAGTAAACGACAGGAAGTAATATCTGGGAATTATAGAAATTTCCACAATCATTCTGATGGATAAAATCGAAGTTGGGATGAAGCACAGCTTTTTGGTTGAAGAATATCTGGCAATAAATGAGATGCAAGTATAGAGCGATTTTATAAGACACTTGAAGAAAAAGAAGATTAAGTTAAAATCCAAAATATATGATTCAATCTTTTTGGTTATCTCCTGTAGTTAATATGAATTTTCGGTCTGATTTTTTTCACTGTTTTGTTATAGCTCTGTATTTATTGCATGAATCACGTCGCGGTATTTATAAACAAGTTTTGGTTGACTTTCATTATATTGGGAATTCCCTTCGAATAAATCCAGTTTCTTACGACGCACATGGAATTTTATATTACGTCTATAGATGATTGCAGGTTTGTATTTACGCAACATATAAAAAAATTAAACAAATTTGATTGTTGATTCTTACATTATATTTAAAAGCATAATTTAATAAAAAAAATCATGTATTCTACTGTAATTTTTGTGTTTTTAATCATTAATAACGAAAAATAATAACATCTAATCTAAATCTAATTAATTGCTTCATTATACTGAAAAAAAAAATTATTTAATTATCGTGGACTTATTCAATTGAACCGAATTATATGTATAGTAAACAAATTTATGAATATAAAATAAATATATTCTTGGAAAGTACGAAACCATCGTGAATTTAATACTATCATGAGTTTCTAACCCATTGACGGATTTCCCAATGGACCAGTACACATTGAAAACGTTGATTTGGTGATCAATAGCGATTGGCCCCACTCTTCACGTTATACCGTCAGGTTTAAAGCTCTCGCGGACAGCTGGAGGACTTCTGTTTTGGTGCGAAACGCGGCAAATTCAGGGGTAGTGTACAAATTTCGAAAAAGTGAATTATCAGTGGTTATTAATTTGGATAACGCTATACAAACTAAAGTATGTATATAAGTGTATAAATACATTTTTTGTTATTCATTTATAATAAAATAGAATATAAATTACTTAATTCTCGATAATTTCGAAATTATTTTTACGAATAACTCGATTTGTATTGACGTACAAACTTAAAAGACCTTCTAGATAATAATAGAAATAATTCAGTTCAAATATAATATTTTTCATTATATAAAAACGTTATTTTACTTGATAATTTTTCATTTTTGTTTGGAATATGACTTACAAAGCCTTATCAAAAAATTATACATAATAATATGATATAAATTTGTTAAATTTCTTATTTATCAAACCTTTTGATATGTTTGTGCTTCTAAATGTTCTTCATTTCAAGTATCTTCTGTTTTAGAATTAGTTTCTTTTAATAATTTTTGAAAGACAGATAAAAATTGATGTTTCGATTGATTTAAGTCTTCATCATAATATTTTAATACCAAAATAATTAAATCGAGAATGTAAAACAATAACTCTCAGTCGTTAGGTTCAGATTACCATAAATCAAAATATCCTGTGGCTAACGCACTTACCTCCAATAAATTTTTCATCTTACACACACACTCACACTCCTGAGTCCTTGGAATACTGAAGATCAATGGAATGCAGCGACGACCTTCACCACAGAAGTCCTCTAGAAGCAATCTTCCTAAACTCATGCATAGCAGATTTGTTCTTGTTCATCGAGGTCGACGAAAAACAAGAAGAGCCCAACTTGGGGTCATTCTTAACCTCCAAACGAGTAGTTTTTGGTTCTGCATATTTGTTAGCACTGGTTAGCAGAGTATCTGATAGAATTTTTCCCTCCACACTTTTGTACTTTTGTATTTATCGTCAAAAGAAGCTCGTCGATGTCTGCTTGGGGTAGCTAGGTTTAAAAAACTTTTACTCCATGTATTTGACAGTTTCCTCTACATAATATCTTACATATTTTGATGATGTTTAGAGTTGATAACTAGAGTGACAATAGAAACACATTACATCAGTTTCTTTCATAGTTTGGACGTGAGTTTCTTGCTAAAGAAGAACCTGTACATGCCCATTTAGAAGATGCAATACAGTGGTTTCCAGGACATGGATTGTTTCAAATGAACACAAGCTATGATCGAATACAATAGGAAATAACAGCAAAGTCACAGAAGCGTTGGAGGAAGTTGTTACTTGTGGTAATTTATCTTCTGCAAGGGGTTCACTATAAATAACTTGTAATCGTACATATATTCAACAAGATTTGTAATATAACCTTGAGGTCCTTTACTATAATTATATTTTCATAATATCGTTAGAAAATATTTTGTTTATATCAGAAAAATTTCGTTTATTCAAACAATAATTTAATTTTAAATCTAGTTTTCCAAGGACTTTATAATGAATGGTGAGTATAAAGCAATAAATATTTGTAGAGTTTGATCAATATGCTTACTTAAATTTTTTTATTAAATATGAAAATATCCTTTGATTTTGTACACAAAATATATCCAGTCAGTGTCCACAAAAAGTACTAAAAGACATGTAATATTGTTGTATAGTACCCTCAAGATGTTTGTAATAAAAATATTGAAGTATACCCTTCCTAATATCAATTGCGAGCTTTCGAAAAACAATTTATTAATCATCCATGTCCACGTCCCTTTTTGAAAAGATATAATTATGATTTGGACAGGAATTTGTGTTAATGGCCTTGGTGAGTTGATGTATCTGAAGGAAATATTAAAGGAGATGTATATTAAGATGAATTGGTGGATATTTATAGATATTAAGTTAATTTTCATCGATAAAAATGAGCGAGGTTTTAGAAGTAATATAGAATCAAGTTTTTTCCATCTATCAAATCCAACCAAATAGCACGATTTCACTAAATGTTTAAGCACAGATGTAACAGCGTCGACGCGGTCTATCCAAATTTTCGATAATCACATTTGAATTCACAATAGACTGTACACTTCGCCTTGGTTACAAACCAAACTAAACTGTTAAGAGTACAAACAACTTGGACCTACTTATTAAATAAATAAACCCACAATCGTATTTTCAAAAAACTTTTATTGCCAAATGGGTATATTCTTATGACACGGTTATGTTATCTTTAATGCACAGGGTTTCTGGCCTGTCCAAACTTTTTTATGTACAGTTTATGGTTATAAACTAACTAATAAAACTAAGTTAAGGAATTTCATGAACCGTTGGTGATATTCATGCTGAACACGCTGTTTACACTACCACTCACAATTACACTGTTTAACTTCAGTTTCTGAACATGATAACTTGGTTATCGAAACGCGCCATTCTTTATCTGGTGCGCGTGTTTTTGTTGTTTCAACAGCGGAAACAGTGACCAAAATCAATCGAATTCTGCGTCCAGTTCGTGGAATGAGCATCCGGATGATTGCCGAGGTTGTAAACGCCGATAAGGAAACGGTTAGAAAAATCTGATTCCTGACCAAAAGCTCTTGCGTCAACGAGTCTGGGTTTCCTTGAAAGATTAGAAAAAGATCTGCTTTGAAATGGACCCGATTTGAGTCGATGGAAGCGGTAAAGTTAAAAACTATAGAGCTTCTAAATGTCCTCACCAAAGAAGACTTCCAGCACTGCTTGGATCAATAGAAAAAACGTATGAAAAGGCAAGGGGTGGGAAGTATATTTAAATTTTTGATTAGGTTCATATCATGTGGTATCCTTCAATGTCTCCCTACAATTTTTTCCTTTGTCTTTTTTGGTCCTGATATTTTTTATTATTGTTATTAGTACTTTTAGTTTCTTCTTTTTGAGTGTCCATCATCATCTGTTTTTATTGTATCAGCAAACTTATAATGATTTTATTTTCTTCAAATAGTTTTATAATTCTCTTTTTAACACTATATTTTTATATATATCTTTCACTCAATTTTATTCTAAGTCTTATACATTGATTAAAAATGATATTGCGAGAAAACAATTATAATTTCGATTCGTGACATTTAGCGAGATAATTGGATTGCAAATGAACTTCCAAATGAAATTAAATCAATTTCTATGCTTGTAGAAATGGAAGCTAATCAGTTTAGGGAGTTCGGAAAGGAGATGATTGACTATGTCGCAAACTACCTCGAGAATATAAGAGATCGGTAAGTCTAATTTCAACAGAGCTGACTGATTTATATTTATTTAATTCGAAAAATATTTCAAAATTAATTTGGATGATTTTACATTAATATATATATATATATATATATATACTTAAGTTTTTAATATGTCAAATCTGACATTTCCATAATAGGGTTTCGCATTTCAAAGAAAAAGTGCCATTTGATTTGTTTACAGAGATACTCGAAACATTTATTTTGGATAAAATATAGAATTAAATCGATTGCGATGTATTTCTATGTGGATGAAATTTGTCTGTCTGTTAATCAACTCGCTTCGACTTTTGGTGATGAAACACCTTCCAGACCTTCCGTTTTTTGCCGATTTTCCGAATTTAATCGTGTTGGCACTTCGCTACGAGATGAATTTCTTCCAACATCGGTTGTTTTTACGGAAAAAATCGATGCTACGCATAAACTGATATTGCAATATCATCAGGTGACATACCGTGAGATTGAGGCATACCTAGGCAGTAGTATCACTATCAATTGGTTCAAACGCATGTATTGATTTCAATGAAGAATATTTTAAATAACAATAAAGGCAGGTATCCTTCTATTTCCAGTTTAATTTCTTCCCAAACATCCTTCTTATGTTTATATGAATTTTTTCTCCTCGTCCTTAATTTCAAAATATCTATAATTCGAATATTCGTATACAAAGACATAATCTGGAGTTTCTATTATTTTATTTCACATTTTCTTTTCAATTTTGCTCATATTATTGATTTGATTTTGAGTGAATCCTCATTATCGCGATTTTTATTTGATTTTTTAGGTTTTTTCCCTGTAATTCTGCGTTTAAACGGCCCTGTAATTCAAGGACCCTGTGACTGTTTAGGTCTCCTCTAGGTAGTGAAAATAGATCACCGGTCGTGCCCAAAATTTCATGCTGTAGATCTTTTGAAATGCTTATTATCTCAACTATCTTGTACAACTTAAAACGGAGGCTTGTTTATACAAGATTGTGAATTTATAATATACGTTATCATCTGTGAAAGACGTTTTCAGATTATTTGGACGTGACACATCAAAAATCCGCGTGACACCACGTTGAATCTCGTTAAATCAATTGCATACATTGCAACATTGCAAGTGTATTCTTTGAAAATCTGACAACGTGTCTTATATTTGATTTATATTGATTTGACCTTACAGGTTAAGTAACCGAAATATCAGTAACTTCATCTTTGTTTATTATAATTTTTCAATGTCATATCTTAACGGTAACAAATTTCTAAATTTAATAAACTAGCAATTTATTATTGTTGCTATTATTGCACGTGTAATTATCTACCGGATATAATATTATCCAATCATTTATATGTATCACACCTTGACCATTTTAATTGTCATTGAACGGTTAATTTTAAAATCGTTGTTGGGGTCTTTGGTATAAAAAAAGTAAAAGTATTTATGGGTGTACCACATGATATAGTAAAATTTTATTCAAGAATTACCATAATTTTGCAGAAGTCAGTTATGCAAGGAACAGTCAATATTTCATAAATACGCACGGTACTCATATCAAATACTGTTTACTCCCCGTATAAAATTCGGTAAATCGTCAGTCCACGTGGACTCATCATCTTCATTGTTTACCAATGAAAACATCGAATCGTTAACATAAATGCATTTCTATTGGCAAACAAATAATTTCTTACTGTTTTTGTCTAAAGTTAGAGAAAATTTATTATATGTACAAGATGTACAAAGAACACGGTCATACTTTTCTTACACTACCTCCTTACTATCGCATATTTAATCGTTAATGTGGACGAAAGTAAAATCAGAATTACAAAAATGTAATTAGTCTCCAGAATTGAGTAGAGAAAGTTCTATCTGCAGATCACCAAGAGCTTTGGAAAAACTGGGTTGAACATGTTATCAAAAAAGAAGATGTGGTATCACCCTCTTTACAGCCCATCATAATTAAATCAAATGATGACTCTAGTTCAGACGATTCTAACCATTATTATTTATATTTATTTATTTTGTTTTATTTTCAAATAATTTATTTTCCTTTGTGATTTATGCTTTGAAATTTCGTTTAAAAACGAATGAAGTACAAAAAGGGCTCAGTTCACGTCTGATACCCTATTTAAACCAAACTCCCTTACAGGCAGGTACGTTTTACTCGTCTATTTAAGTTTTATAATTTAATATTCAGTTGTAGCAAGTTAACGAAGAATAATAATGATTTTTTTTCCTAAGTTCTAAGTATTAAAAGTATTTATAAAAATAATAAATTTATAAAGTGAGGTATCTACGCCTATGGTAGATCAAAAAAACCACTAGCGGTCCACTGGAGTCTCCACAGAGGTCTGTGTGAATTTCTTTTAACGAATTTTCGGGAATGAGATAAAAATGTAACGAAAGGAAAATATTTTGAATGTTTTCTACAAGTTTGGGAGCTTATGTCTTATACCAAAAAAGTCCAATACAATAATTTGTTTTCTTGTACCCATCCTAGACTATTTTCTTTTTGGTTTATTGTCGATAACGGCTTCTCTTTTGTTTGAAAAATATTTGGAACGGTAAACTTTGATTTATTGACACATTTTGAATTTTCAAATAAAAATGACAGTTTATTACAGAGTATTACAGCTTTGTTTAATCAATTTTTTGCCGTTATATTGTATAAAATCAACAATATTTCAAAAACGAAATAATATAAAATGCAAACTTGGCCTTCAAGATATTAAGACTTGTTTGAAAGTTGGTTTGTTTTATATAATAGCTAATTATTAAGTACTGTGATGTATTGAGCAAAGAAAACATAAAAAATACAATCTTATAATCCTTTCTATGCTTTTAATCTCAACAAATTATTTTAGGAGGGTTTTACCTATTGTCGAACCGGGTTATTTGAGACCGCTAATACCAGAAACAGCGCCAGAAAAACCAGAAAAATGGGAAGATATTATGAAAGATCTGGAAAGGGTTATTATGCCTGGGGTGAGTGAAAAAATATATATTTCACGTTATACAAATTAATTTTTATATATATATATATATATATATTTATTTTATAGGTGACACATTGGCATTCACCTAGATTTCATGCTTATTATCCCACCGGCAATTCTTACCCTGCAATTGTTGCCGACATACTCAGCGGCGCAATCGCCTGCATAGGTTTCAGTTGGGTAAGTGAATCAACCTCGATATTTGCATTTTATTTTAATTTTATTCGTTATAGTAGCAGAGGTTGTTCCACAATACAATCTAAACTTACCTTCTATACGATCTGAATTTCTAAAAGAAAAAATACAAGGCTAGCGGTCGATTCAATTCAATAATAATTCAAAACTACATTTACAAATTTAGCTTTAGTGGGCAGTAGTTTCGAGAAAAAATCTGATGAAAACATTTCTTTTATATATTTTTATAATATCTGTAAATGTAGTACATCGTATAAACTAGCGAACACACTTCTGAATACGTAACCTTATTCTTTAGTATTTTAGTACTTCATATTTCAATTTCAACATCGCCCAATTTACCAAAGTAGCCACGAATGTACCATAGTTTTTCCATATAAATTATAGAAAATTCAGAAATGAAATTTGGTTAAAAATTGTGTTTTAGATCGACATATAGTTGATAGTGTCGATTTAACAGATTTTTGGACTGCGTTCCTCCAAGGAAAAATTGATTTACTGTAACCTTTTATCTGATTTCTAATCTACTGTACTTATTAAAACACTAAAAACGGTAAAAAATATACCCAACGGTTGTGTAATTAATCGAGATCGAATTTGCCAACGTTTGTATCTTATTTCTGTCAAGGTTGGTCGTTTCTTTGAAAGTTGAAGTGTCAGAAAAATATTTAACAGAAGGTGAACTATGAATAGAACGTTGCTTAAGTAAGTAAATATAAACAACAGGCGAAACTATTGAAATTTCTTGTAGTTTTTTTCAGTTATAAAAAACAATTTAAAACATATGTTTCAATAATAAAATCTATAGTGTATTGTGTATTTTGTTTATTACAATTTTATGCATAAAACGATGTTTTTCAATAGTCTGTTGTTAGCGATTATTATTTTAAAATTCAAAATGATTCTTAAGTAAACTTATTGATTTTAAAATTATAAAATATCAGTATATTATAAATGAATTTTGTTTTATTTTCATAGGCTTCATATTTTCAAAATTATCGATCATTATTTTTCTGCTATTTGAGGCTTAAAATGTGGCACGTTGTTTTGAAATAGTAGGATCTAGAAACGTTCCTGACATCTTTCAAAATATAATTACTTTTCCTCGATTCATTTCATCTAAATACTGGCCCAAAAGACCTCTTCGAACTCTGTGCTTGTCCTATCCTAAAAAATTCCCTATAACTTCATTTTTCATCCCCGATTTCATTCCAAATTTGTACACTGTATTCACCCTTATATTTTTTCCCTTTAATTAACTTTGTTTTACTATTTTCTTCATCGCTTTTCTCAATTCTGATTTCATTTTTCTATTCCTCAATTTCTATATAATTATATCTAATTTTGAATTTTCTTCCATCGCTTCTATATCTTTCTCATTTCTTATAAAGGTACTACAATCATCATACATTTTAGCTTCGTTCCTCTTTGAACATCTTCCTTGATTTTTTCCAAATTGTTTCTTTAAATCTTCTGTAACGTCTTGTTTCTTGCAAATTTTTCTACTATATTATACAGTAGTTCTTAGTAATTTCTCATTTAATTCATTACTTTTATCGTATTTTTCATCTTTCATTATATGTTTAATATAGTTTCCCGTAGTCTTTTTCTTTTCTTTTCCTTACCTTTTTCTCATTATATCTTCTCCCCTTCTAACTTTTCTTCTCGTCTTGTTCTCTATTCTTCTAATTTCTTCATTTGCATTTTCATTTCTTCTTTCTAATATTTCTTCTTATCTTTATCCAGTGGCATTTAAGTAACTAACTAATATCCATTGTTTTTTCAGCTTCTTCTTATTCTTTTTTTTTCTATTTTGAGTGCTATCACTAATCGTTCCTTTTAGTTATCTAACTTCCCTTAGTATCTCTTAGTTACTCTTCCAATTGCCATCTCAAACATACTTATATATAATCATATATTTGGTTTTAAACAGAGTAATTCAATATGAATCTGAAGACTACTTTTCAATTTCTTTAAATCTACTAAAATAATGTCGATCTCTATCGTAAGATAGTACACCCTGTATAATCTGCTTCCTAAATATATCTAGAGCACAACCAACGTAAGTAACGAGGTGTATAATTTTGCTCTTTATCTTTCGACTGGATTCATGGAAAGAGAACAAAGCACGTCAGAACAATCGTTATCCAGCGTTTCCTCGATAGCGAAAAAGTTAATACAGGATCGGATTAAGGTACAATTGATAATAGAATTTATTCAGAAAAGATCGAATAAACGATATGAGCTGGCTCAATTTCCAAAATTTTTCAAATAATCGTGGAAAACAGGCCTACAACCTACGGTTGTCCGATGAAAATTTCCGTCTTTCAAATTAAAACATAAAAACGTATTTGGGGAATAATTCCGATTGATAACTTATCAAACAGTCCTCGTATATTCTACCATCATTTTGTGATGCATTTAAAAGTGATACAGGGGGATTTTTTTTTATATTTATACTTCAGTTCAGAGAATCGGGTCGATTACTGTCCTGGTATATATATTCCTTGCTCGTCCTCTGTATTTCAGAGACTTTTCAGCTTCTTGATCCTTTTGAAACGTTAATTTCCTCTCTTGTTCTCAGAAGCGATCAACTAGAGCACTTATTCTTTTAAATAAAGAATCTGGATATAATTTATTACTTAAAACGTCGATAATTAAGTTGTGGAATTTTTTCAAGCTACTTATTTTGAATTATTAGTTTATTATGATGAAAAATTTTCTACTGCTGCTTTGAGAACAACTCTTGGTTATAAAAATATTAATCGAAGATATACAACAGCTACAGTCTAATATCATAGATAAAGAGGAAGGAAAAAAATGTTTTTGAAGAAGCGAAATGGATTTAACTGAAGTCGTAATTTCTATTACAAATTATTCTTATTAAAAAAGACTAAATTCCACATAAATCTCTGTAAGAAAGTAAAATTTTCTTATTACTACCGGAAACTTATTTTCAACATCCCGTATAATGTCTACTCAATATTTATATTCCTGAAATGTATTATTGAATCTATTTTTTCTAGATCGCTAGTCCAGCATGTACAGAATTAGAAGTTGTTATGTTGGATTGGTTAGGAAAAATGTTAGGTCTTCCCGAAGATTTTCTAGCTTGTTCGGGAGGTAAAGGAGGCGGCGTCATTCAGGGAACGGCTAGTGAAGCCACTTTAGTAGCGCTTCTCGGCGCTAAAGCACGTACCATGGATATTATTAAAAAAGAAAATCCCGAAATGTCTGACGCGGAAATTATCGGAAAGTTAGTTGGATATACCTCTAGTAAGTAACTTCAGAAACATTGATACTTTTAAGTATTGAGATATGGCAACACTGATATGAATATGTCAAATTTGATATTGCCAACATAAAATTTGATATTTTTAATCGTGAAAGTACCCAGAACGTGCCATTGAAGATGTTTACAGATACTTGGAACATAGATCTTGGTCAAAAATTGGAATTCGACTTTTGGTGATAAATCACCATCTTGACCCATCGTTTTTTGCTGGTTTTCCAAATCCAATCGTAATAGCACTTCGCTACAGGATGAATTTCGTCTTTCAGAATCGCTGTAGTCGCAGAAAACATCGATACTGAACTTAAACTGATATTGCAAGATTGTCATTTGACATACCGTGAGATTGAGGCTCAAATCCACTTCTTAAGATTCCGAAGCGACTACCTGTGTTTGAACTGTGCGGTTCGTGGCATTTAAAATCTTTGCTTCGTCACGTGCTAAAACTCACGGCACGTTTTTGTATAAGTATTAATATTAACATATTCTAAATAACTTTATATTTTGTGAATAGGTCAAAGTCATTCATCTGTAGAGCGTGCTGGTCTTTTGGGGGGCATCAAAATGCATGCCTTGCAACCAGATGAATACAACAAACTTACCGGACCAACTTTGGAGAAAGCCATCCAGGAAGATTTAGAAGCTGGACTTATACCCTTCTACGTAAGTTACATATGATGAATATTTAAAGAATCGTTGTTAATATTCGTACTGAATACACTCACAACGACACTGTTTGACGCTCGTTACGATTATGAGGTTATCGTCTTCAGAAACTGAAACTGAATTGTGTACTTTTCTGTCTGGAAAATATAGTAATCAATATATAGCAACAACTTTTGATCAAAGCGGATATATAGAGTAATAGCAGGAGCTCGCTGATTAATACCAAAAGAGATAATTTATAAACTTATTTACTGCTCAGAAACGCAAGCGTTCCAAACAAGAAGTACAGTTTTTCTTTAACCGTTTCGCCATTTTCAAAGATTGCAGAAAAGTAAAAAAGAAAACGGAAAGTTAGAGATGCATTAACACAGACACAGAAACACTGAGAAATAGAAGATAGAAGAAATAAGATTACGATCAGTCAGACAGTGGCGGTTTGATTAAAATATTTAATCGCCGTTTTTAACAATAAATAAACACACAATCAATTTTTATTACAGGCTGTAGCAACTTTGGGCACAACATCTTCATGTACCTTCGACAGATTAGACGAAATCGGTCCCGTTTGCAACAAATATAACGTCTGGCTCCACGTCGACGCAGCGTATGCGGGATCAGCTTTCATCTGTCCGGAATACAGGTAATGAATTGATCAAATTGGCGTACTAACTTGATAGAATAATTTCAGATATCTAATGAAAGGAATCGAACGCGCGGATTCCTTCAATTTTAATCCTCACAAATGGATGTTGGTGAACTTCGATTGCTCGGCGATGTGGTTGAAAGATCCAACTTGGTTGGTGAACGCTTTCAACGTCGATCCTCTATATTTAAAACACGACCAACAAGGCTCAGCTCCCGATTATAGACACTGGCAGATACCGTTAGGAAGAAGATTCAGATCTTTGAAATTATGGTTCGTTTTGAGGTTATATGGTATAGAAAATATCCAAGCTCACATTAGAAAACAAATAGGATTAGCACACCATTTCGAATCTTTAGTTAAAGCGGATGGTAGATTCGAAATCACGCAGGAAGTCACTATGGGATTGGTTTGTTTTAGATTGAAAGGTTCTAATGAAATCAACGAGGCTTTATTGAAACGGATCAACGGTAGAGGGCTCATACATTTGGTTCCTTCTAAAATTAAAGATACCTATTTTCTGAGGATGGTTGTTTGTTCTAGAATGACCGAAAAATCCGATATAGAAGGTTCTTGGAAAGAAATCAAAGAAGCTGCCAATGAAATACTAACTAAGAAAGAATAATTTTTTTTTTTCATTTTATATTCATTTAAATTTCGTGTTGTTTGTGTGTCTATTTATATTCGAGTTGTTATGTCAAATATTGATTTGATATTAAGGAGGTTCAAGCGTCTACTAATTAAATTTCGCGCGCTCGTTACTCAAACAATATGGCCGACTGACGCCATTAGAAAAATTTCTTGCCAATAAAATTTATATAATCGTATATTTATGCTTCTAAATGTTGTTGATTTTAGGTCTCTTCTGTTTTAAAATTAGTTTTTTTTTTTAAATAATTCTGTCTTAATGAAAATATATCACGACAATTCTGATTTAATTTGTAACTAAATAATTTAACTATGTGTTCCATAAGAACTCATGTTGAAGAAGCGAACTTAAATTTCTTTAGATTTGGATCGATAACTCATATAAAGAAGGTTACCATTGGATTCGTCATATTCTACACTATCAAAAAATAGATATTTTGCATAAATTTCGCGCGGAGCCCCCTTAATATACTTCAAGGAACGAATTATTCAAAAATGTCGAAAGATGTGAAAAAATAGTATCGGTTGTGTATATTCAAACATTAAAAACTTGACAGTATTTTGATTTTTAACCCAACTATTTATTGGAGTGTTTTAACAAAAGTAATGTGGAAGGAAATGTATTTTTTTAAGGTTAGGTTTGAAGATGGCTCTCGTTTTACTTTATATTTTGACCATAGAGGGAAATTCACGTATATTGGTAACTATTAACTTTTCAATGGAATGAACGCATTTGTTGTCAACGTATTCCTTGTTTTTGAGAGCCAAAACAAAAATCAAAACCAAATTCCCACAGGAAATAATCGACAGGTTAATTCTGACAGGCTTTCGCAGCCGTCGTCCATTATTTGTATGTTCTGTTGTACTGGGCATCTTCAGAAATTAGAATCAGTCGAAGAAACAAGCAAATTTTGAAGATACCAGGCATACAATTTGGTGAAACGTTAGATAGCAACAGTTATTTGTCCATTTCTCTTAAGCTTTTGATTTTGAAAATATTCATTTCAATTAATAATTTTGAATACGTTTCGAACTCCAACTCTGTAACTCTTTAATGTACGTGGAGTATCTATGTGAATGATTTTTTTTCAAAATCACTGGAAACAAGAAGCTGCTCTTACCACCTCTCGCAATTTGAAAATGTCGTAAACAAATTTTAATTATTATAAACAATAAAAAAATAATTACGACCGGTAGATAATGGGACTAATTAGTTTAAGGGATACTCGAAGGTCGATAATGATTAGTACAGGCTGTAATTTGATGCAATAAGTTTCTTGTTGAAAAACATAAACTTTAAACAAGTCAAAAAGTCTTCGCGAGAGACTATGTCATGGAAAATAAAAAAAGAAAAATATCAATAATTTCATTTATTTAATAATTTTGTCTCATTATTTCTTGATAATTATTATAATAGTTGGTTTATGAAATGAAAATTGACCTTATAAATATGATTTGACGTCCATTGACGCCTAGTATGGTTTGAAGTTGTCCGATGTCTTACGATGTTTATTGCACGGTCTTGTCGATGTCGATTCACGCCAATTCATGTCATTTGAGGTTATTTCGCTGAAGGGATCACATTTTGGTGGTACTGGACTGACAAACTGAAGGTTTGTTTCTGTAAAAAATGTATCTGGTTATTAAATAACGAGTTTTTTTCTCGAGCCGAAAACCACGTGTGACGAAAAACATATTTCTCGTTAAATTGAAAAAATCTCCGACTGAGTACTATAAATTATTACAAGAGGCCTATGTGCACAATTCTCTATCTCGTGAGCGTGTTTTTGAGCGGTGTAAGTGCTTTAGTGATGGCCGATAGAGCAAATCAAAATTCAAAGCAATGTTGATCGTTTTTTTTTCGAAATTAACGGTATCTTGATAAATGAATGGGCTACAGAGGATCAGACTGTCAACTAGACTTACTATTTGGCAATACTGCGATAAAAAGTTAGTAAAATACGGCCCAACTCGTTGATTTTGCACCAGGACAACGCACGTGCCCATAACGCGCTATCAGTGCTCGAACACCCGCCGTATTCACCAGATTTGGCACCGTAAGACTCTTTTTTGTTTTCGAAGACAAAATCTGCTTGGAAAAGGATCCGATTTGGTTCGATGGAAACGGTAAAGAAAAAAACGGCATAGCTCCTAAAGGCCATCACCAAAGAAGACTTTCGGCACTGCTTTGATCAATGGAAAAAACGTATGGAAAAGTGTGCGGCGTGAGAAGGGGAGTATATTGAGGGGGAGCATTCGAATGTAGAAGAATTTTTATAATAAAACCCATTTTTCATAACTAATCTCGTTATTTAATAGCCAGACCTCATTTAGGGGCCAAATAGGTACACTATACAAAAAAATGCATTTTGTATAAAAAATATATAAAGTACGGATATTTTTTCATAAATAAATATGTCCCAATGAATAAAAAAATGTACAAAAAAGATGAGAAATCACCTAAATGTTTGTAGAAATTTCCCTCTGTAAATGATTCGCACCAAATCATCTTGTTAATAAATGTTCAATATTGTATAAGAGAAAAATATTTTAATTTGGGAACGAAATTTCATTTTACACTCGTAAATTAGTTAAAAACTCTTTTCATTCGATTTGTTAATTTCTTTACTAAGTTAAAGACAAAATTAACAAGTTTTTGTAATTATTTCTATTCTTAGTTTCTTTAAACAGTGTTGTATAAAATTCTTCGCGTTTAAAAACTACATATTTTGTCAAAGTCTTACAAAAACTAGATTTTTTAATATAATTTAATATATTTTATAAATTGTTACCTAAAATATTTACAGGACGTATATAAAAGTGTTGTTAAATATCGTATACAATAAAGCAAAATTTAAAAACAACAACCAATCGTAGTTTTAGTTACATTCGCCAGGAGGAGGTCCGCCATATTGTTTGGTAAGTTGTATCACCCTTTCCGCTTCCCTTATACCGCTCAATCGAGCTCCGTGGACGGTTGAATGGTGTCCGGCACACGTTGCTTCACCTACAAAATCAAAAATCTAAATACAACTCACGTTTTTTATTTAGTCCCCTAAACAAACGTTATAATCGGTGGTACCTACTGAAAATTATCACTGTTTTTACCTGCGAAAAGTAAAATCGGCGGTACGGGATCACATGTACCTGGTACGGGACTACTTAGATCACACTGATGCCCTATATTCGATTTCAAATTCATATAACTTTTAGCACCGCAGAAATATGGATCAGAAGACCATTTGGATCTCAAAATAGTCGAGGGATAAGGTAAAGAAGCATCACCGGTAAATTTTCTGAGTAATTTCGTTATTCCTTCGGCGACTTCTTCATCTGTAGCATGTTCCATTACAACAGCTTCCGGTCCGCTAATGTAAGCGCAAAGTACGTGTTTGCTACCTTCGACTTCTTCTATGACGCTTATACCTTTCGTCCAATCAGTTCGGTGGGCAAGTTCGTTTTGAGACCACGCGAATTTAATAGTACCGTTCGACCATACCCAAAATGGCCGATCGTAATCCAAGAATATCTTATCAACGTTACCATAACCTTAAAAAAATATTAAAACGATTTAAAAGAATATCCAAAAAGGGATATTAATACTATACCAAGCGAATGAATAGCGTCTACTTTAGGTGACGGTAGAGCCGGACAAAATAATTTTTCTCCGTGTTCTTTCAATACTCCCAACGAAACGGTAATTATGACATAGTCTGCGCAAAATTCTTCGCTATCACAACATTGAACAATCGCTCTAGGTCCTTTACTTCTTCCTTGGACCGCTCCCCATCTGATTAGACCCACCGGTTTGTTGAATTTCAAACAACATTCGGGGAGATCTTTTAACAAAGGACTCAATACTCCGACGAATCCTAAAATGATAATGGTCAACGAAATCGGTCACTGTAATAAAAATTTCGTAACCACCAATATGTTTGTTAAACTATAAAACAATCAACGATAGGAATTGGTTAATTGTTACTATTGATAGTAATTTTATATTGTTTTTTATTACTATTAAACTTTTTTTTCCATCTTCTCCGGCTTTCTCCCTTTGCCTTTTTTAGCTTCTATAGTTCTCTTACATTCCACTACTCCACTGTCCTCCTCTACATCGTATGTCCAATCTACGTTTTCCTTCTTGTTGTTGATTGTCTTCTACACCATCACTCCGGAGACCACCATTTTAGTTTTCGTCTTGGCTATTTGGGATTCTATGGACGTGACCATACGTTTACAGAACTTTATCTTCTTATTTTATCATTTTATCATGGTTGGTAAACATAGTGTGAGTGAGTGAACGAAAAAATACAATGCACTCCAATATTTGACTGTATTCCTATGATTTTAAAGGAATGTTGGAAAATTTAAAGACAGTATCATACATAATAATCTTTTTCCTTGACCTCGACTTTAAAAATGAAACGAAAGTCGTTTTTCTATTACATCAGAAATCAGTTGAAACAAGAATTTGATAAATTGCACATTGGAGTAACTGGTCTGGCGAAAATCTGGACGCAGACTACAAATAGGTCCAATGTCCAATTATTTTGATGGACAACGATCACAGAGTGCCTGTGTCTTTTTATAATAAGAGCTTGGAGGCTCAAATTACCGACAGGAAACAGAGGATGAGACACCAAATAATGAAGCCAATCGATTCAGGGATAGTTGCAGGATCAATTGTTTAGCTGGAGCAGACCTCAAACTGGTCCAATGTCCAATTATTTTGATCGACAACGATCACAGAGTGCCTGTGTCTTTTTATAATAAGACCTTGAAGGCTCAAATTACCGATAGGAAACAGAGGAGGAGACATCAAATAATGAAACCAATTGATTCAGGGATAGCTGCAGGGGGTGTCTTAATCCTTTCAACGAAGCTGGTTCGATTTCAGAAACAAGTTGAGATTCTATAGTTCTCTTTTTGTTTTCGCATAAGAGGGTTTAAATAAATTTTTTCCTCTATTCAAATGTGATCTTTGGAAATATAAGAAATAGCTAGAAATGTCAGTATTCAATAAGATATTATACGATAAATGAATAGGTAATATTACCGAAAGGTACTCCAATTTTTCCACCAGGTATTTCAACTAAACTACCAATATTATCGGCGCTAACATTATTCAAGTCATCTCCCACTTCGTATCTCAAATTGTTAGTCAATCCATAAAGTATTCTGGAAACATCGTAACGTTGCTGTTCCGGAAATTTTTGAATCTCCTGTTGGATCCTCAAATCTAAAAATACCAATTTGGAATGAAACTTTCTCAACGAAGAAAACAAAAAAACGAATTCTCAAGAAAACGATACAGTAAAATGATAAATTAAAGATCTTACATAAAAAATTTCTCAATGATCCGTGTTCCTTTCCGCTTCCCATGTTAAACAAACTATTAGCTTCCTGTTGTAAGGCTTTGAAAGTATGGTAGGCTACCATAGAGGTTGCGAAATCTATAGCACGTCCTTCGCTGGTACAATAAAGTCCTTTACATGGATTCACTGGATTCAAAGGCGGTTTTAACAGACCTTCTTGTGCTGCTAGATTGAAAACCGGATTGGCGACGCAAGCTCCTGAAATATTTGCACAGCCCAATTCGGCGATGACATCGCCAAGCCAACAGGAATGGATCCTTCCACCAGGTCTGGAAGGAATGATAAATTGAAAATCTAGCTGCACGTACATAACTATTAGGATCATGACTACATGACGAGTGTACAAATGAGTTAAATCACTTTGTCCAAAATATTACAGAAATGAAGAATAAATTGTTAAAATTTCACCATCTTTCGTAATGGTAACAAAGAAACTGCTTCAATTTCAAAAGTGTTGATATTTATTTAGTTGGTGAACACACGTATCATTTCACTAACCTGTCAGTTGCTTCTAGCACAGTAAAGTTGCTGATACCACATTGAACAAGTCTCTGAGCAGCTGATAGCCCAGCTATCCCAGCACCTACGATTACCACAGATGGTTCTGGTTTACAAGGATCCACCATACATTCAGAAATGGTACAAACATGAACGTCTGGCTTGGTACATTTATTATTTTCTTTATGACTATAATTTCTTTTATTGGAATTTTTGGTGAAATTTCTGAAATTTTTTTCAAATTACTATAGGTAGGTTCAAATAGTTGGTATAAAAGTTTCTTACGTACCTTTGGTTTTTTATTAAAATTCGTGTAAGTATCGGTACCACAGCTATTGTAAACATTATTTTTCACTGGAATTTTGAAAACATGAATTCGAATGACGTTTTTGAAAGGTTGTAATGACATATTTCAACAAACGTATTGGTTGTAGATTGTAGATCTTACCTTACAAAAATCGATATTAGGTTAGATATAAACAATGTTGTCAGATTTTCAAAATAATATAGAAACTGAGGAAATAGTACAAAGAAAAGCAAATTTACAGCGTGCCTTACAAATATACGAGCCTTGTCCATAAGATAAACGAATTTCTACAATAAAAAACACGTTTATTAGAATGCGAAAGTTTAGACTCCCTTCTATTTTTCTAAATGAATCTTCTCTTCAACGGTTGTGAGATGTGTGTCTCCCAATTGTTTCTTTAATTCTAAAAAGAGATGGTAATCCCTTTGGGATTGAGTCTGGACTGTAAGAAAGATATGAGACAGTTTTTGTGCAAATGCTTCACATACAAATCACACAGTTCAGAACGAATGTCCAGCTGAAGAATGAGCTTTGAAGATAACTCGCTGGAGTGGAAACTGGTAGAAAGAGAGCCAAGCTACAACGCCTAACAACGTCCCTAGCATCAGCAGCTCATTGGGAATTTTTTGGACAAACTAGTACCCACCTCGTAAATTTATCAACAAATTATCTTTTTTAATTATGTCATTTTCGTAATAAATATTGTCATCTGTAGGTAGAAGTACAACTTAGCTTGTGTTTGAGTTGTGAAGATCCGATATTTGATTCATTGAATAGATTCTAATATTTGTTTTACTTTAATAATATGAACGTAGTCATTATGAACAATGCCTCACATTTCGAAGAATTATTCTATAAAAATAATAGGAGAAATAAATAAAATACTTGAGGTTTTTCAATATTGTATATTTCGATGTACACTGTATAACGTAAACATGTTATTTGCTACAAGCTTTGGTGTTGGTTGATGAAAAAAATTATGATATACAAAATAGAGACACTTATAGAAATAACCCTAGATTCAGTTTATCATTTAGATCAGGTGTTAAACTATTCAAAGCTCCTCTAGATAGAATAGAGCTATCGATGGCCGTTTTCTCATCTTCTTGTTTCGAATTTTTTTCTAAATCATCAACTATAGATTTTATTTCATTCCAAGCGTAATCAATGTCAATCACTTCGGTCAACCTGCTGCACACTACGAACCTTACCATCAACTTATTTTGGTAGTAATAAGGCATTATAAAAAGATTTTTTCTCTCGGCGATTTTATCCAGAAGTTTTTGCGTTAGAGTATCGTCACCTGCGAGTCTAAATCCAACAACACCCAAACTGGATATCAATAATTCGAATCTATCATCTTTCCTCACCAATTTTTCTAAATATTTAGCCAGAGATACTTGGTGCCGTATATGTTTTTGTATACCTTCGACCCCGTATATTCTCATGACGAACCAAAGTTTCAATGCTCGAAATCTTCTCGTCGTAGGAATTTGCCAATGTTGGATTTCGGGTTCGAAGAGCGGTTGCGATGGAATCGTTGCTTTCAATTTAAAGGCGGCTTCAGCGTCTTTCGTATTTTTGAACCACATCGCCGAACAATCGGAATTTGTAAGGAACCATTTGTGCGGATTGAAATTGAACGAATCCACATATTCAATACCTAAAAAACTCGCATTTTATACGGATACTACTACAAAACTATTTAGAGTAATAGAATACCATTTAGAAGATAGCGATATTCTGGACAAACTAAGGCAGCTCCGGCATAAGCGGCGTCGACGTGAAGCCACATCTTTTCTTTGCGGCATATCCTACCAATTTCTTCCAAATCATCGAAAGCGCAAGTTCCCGTTGTACCCAAGCTAGCTACAACGCAACAAGGTATCAAACCTTCTGCTTTATCTTTTTTTATAGCTTCTTGTAGTACATCGCCGCGAAGGCGACAGTCTGAATCCGTTGGCAGGAGTCTCATTGGAACTGATGCGAGTAAACTAGCTTTTTCTACTGAAGAATTAGATTCTTTCGAAGTGTATGCTACTAGTTTTTCTTTCACTTCTTCCGAAGTAAGGTTTTGGTTCATTTCAAGTACGTTTCTGACCGTACGTTGTTTGCCTGATAATAAACCCACTAACGTGGACTCACTAGCTGCATTCTACAAATCAAAATTTGGTTTATAATGAAATTTGATAGATACAGTAGATTATTTGTAGACAAGGATGGTTTTATCACGACTTTTATGGCTGGAAACAGCAGCTATTATTAGAATGATAACATAAGGAAGTGGTAATTGAAAATAGACAAAAAAATAATGACATTGTCTATTTTTTTTAATAGAAAGTGTCAATTTTGATATGCATAACAGTTAAAGTCTTCAAAAAAAGGGATTTGAGAATGTAAAAAAGGTTTAAGTTTAAAATTTTTGATATTCGCCACTTCTAGTTTGAAACCTATAGCCTATAAACTGTAAAGGGATTTTGGAAGAGGGTGAATATTGGAAAAATAAGTGGAGTACATACTTGGATAACACCCCCGCCTGGACCTTCAGATTCATTGAGAAAATGTTCTGGTAGACCGAGCATTTTTGCTAACCAATCCATCATTCTAACTTCCAATTCGACACAAGCTGGATTCGATTGCTAAAAATGCTGATTATTTAAAATACCAAATCCATAATAGTATTTTAGAACAATGAAATAAGAGAAAATATAGTATTTATTCAATATGAAAAAATTGAGAGTATGTAGTACGAAGTACCTGGCCCAATTTTTGATATTTCATGGTTCGTTAATGCAGTTCTATTTTTTTATCGTATTGATGACCTTTAAGTCTATTTTCTAAATACTGAGATGTCTGCCCTACGTAGTTAGCGTCACAATTAGTACAAGGCACTTGATATATAATATTACTTCTTTTGTTTTTTGGTGATTTATGACAAATTTGACGAGTTCCTTATTTGAATACGTATTATTGCCTTACCCAATCCGTAGAAACGGAGCCCAATCCCGATAGAAATAATTCACCGACTACACCCGGAAATGAGTTCGCTGTGGGAAAGTAAGCATGAAAATGCGGTGAATGCCAATGCGTTAATCCTGGAAGCACAACTCTGTCCACATCTGGTAAAATTTTTTGCCATGGTTCTCCAGAAACAGGAGCTATTTCTGGAATTTCGTTTTTCAGATATCCCGGTTCCACAGATGGTAAAACATTTCTGTAAATTATTATTCTGTTTAGATATGTATATCACCACCGTTTACACAAATTCCGTATTAGTATTATATAAAATAAGTTTGGACCACCCATGAAACATACTTTCATACTATTTACCCTGTATAACAGTCAGGTTTTAAAGTCAGGGGTCAAAGATCATCAAAATCGATTTTTTTTTTGAAAATATCTCGTTTTCTATCATCATATTATCATCATATTATCAATATCATTTCTAAAAGTATATTAATTATTTTTTATTAACTTTTAGATTAAATTCATTTTTCTTTTGGTTAATTATCTATTTTTAATTAATTGTCAACTCATTTAATAACATTTAACTGGCTATGTAATTAAGAAATTGTTAAGGAAAATATAATCTAATTTATATTGACTTTCCATATAAATAACAAAGAGAAAAAATAAATTTTTATTTTGTAAGCATTTGAATATTTTAATTCGAATTTCACGCTCTAGAAAGGGAATTTTGAGAAGTTATGTTGGTTACACTGATAGAGACTTTGGTCGATTAGATGTAAAAATTGGGATCATTTTGAAAAAGTTTTTTTTTTTAATTTATTCCGACCATCTTACTTCTGAAATTGTAAACTACTTTCTTGGATAGCCAGAATAAATTAAAAAAAACTTTTACGAAAATGATCTTTATTTTTATTGTGTTTACATATGTCCAACCAAAGTTTTAATCAGTCTTACCAACATAACCTCTCAAAATTCCCTTTCTAGAGCGCGAGATTCGAATTTAAATATAAAAATGTTTACAATTTAATGTTTTTATTGAACGTATCATTTTATAGATTTATTATTATCAAAATTAATAAAAATTTCACTTCTCTTCTTTTGCTTCTTCTTACTCTTCATCTTTTCTTCTTCTTCATCTTCATCTTCATCTTCTTCTTCTTATTATCATCGTTTTCATCATCGTCGTCATCTTCTGCAAAACTTCAAGTTCCTTTTCATTATCATTTTCAACGACACTTGTCATTCATGGTTTCTGAGATTTCTGGGTCAAAGGTTCTATCGTCATTAATATTCTTCTGATGCAGGTGGTAAAATAGGTTCCAGAAATTCTTTACGCATTGTCCAACCCCATTATAATACAAATACAAATAGCGTGAAACCCTTAGAAAACAAGATATTTGCAAAAAATATAAAAAAAATCGATTTTTGCGATCCCTGATCCCTGACTTTAAATCTTGCGACCATCCAATTTTATGTGAATTTTGAGAATAGTTTTAGAATGCCGAAATACAAGTTTTCACGTGGTGATATACTGGAAAAGTCGATTTTCCGAGGTCCACCTCCTACAATGCCGAAACCAGAAGCCTTAAGTTTATTATAGAATATCTGTATACAATTCTTGTTTGGATTCATACGACAATTAAAACCTCAATTCATTGAAGGTTTTAGCCAACAAAAGATGAAGACGAGAAGTTGTATTTGATGAAATTACGTTAATCTACAGGGAAAATAAACGAAATTTGTTGTTGAAATTTAACTACACACACTACCAATAACAACTGCTACAAAGAAAAGGTCTTTTTCAACGCTAGAAAGACTAAAATTCTACCTCAGAAACACAATAAGTGACGTAAATGATCTGGTTTTACTCAATCCATCGTGAAATCATCATCAAATTAACTGATATGCTGAATTTATTTAAATTCAAATAGAATGGATTTTGTTTTTGAAAAAGGAAAAGCCTAACATCTAAAATAGAAAGAGCCTCGAAATTTCTGGTAACCCCCCATTTCAAAATCCTGAAAACCCCGCTGGCTCTCAGTACAAACTCAGTCCTGAAAATGAAACTTTTGGATTAGAAAATTGTTTGAAAAAAATATTTACAATTATCGAATTGTAATCATTTTATTGGAAGAAATGTTTGCAAAAAAATATAGTGTATAAAACAAATATCGTAGCTGCTACTTCAAGATAATTAAAAGGCTTGGAAATATATTTTTATATAAAGTAATTCAATTAGAACAAAATCTATTTGACTTCTTACTACTGTCCTCTAACCACCAGAGAAGTAACTAAACTGTTATTTGTTTCCATAAGAATTTTATATAAGAAGGAATCTACTTTGATACGATGCAATGTATGGGTCGTACGTATTAAATTTATTGTAATATATTTCGTGTAGATGGCACTGTCATTTCATTGTTTTTATAGTAGAAAATAAATCGCACTGTTTCTTTTAACACACAATTCACTCAATAAATCATTTGAATAACTGAGGAAAACACGTTTTTTGTCAAAAATCGATTTTATTCTCCTTCTAGAGCAATCTAATCATTCCAACGCTTCTCTAACTTCTCGTTTCTGTGATTTTAGAAGGATATGTTTTTTGTCTCAAAATAGGCATCATATTCAACTATTTCTTCTTGATTTTTTAAATAAGTGAATAGCCACTAGTCACCGAAGGCCAGATTTTGACTATACGGTGGATTAGAAAGCAATTTCTTCAATTTAACTATTCACTTTTGAATCGGTGTATTGTCTTGGTAGAACAGTGGTTTTTTCTTTGAATTATGTGGACGTTTTCTCTTGATTTTCACATTAAAACGATGAAACAACTCTACTTAGTACTTTGGACATAGTTGATGAAGAATATTCCAAAATAACTCGAAAATTTTGAAGCTACAACCTTCCCAGCTGACTGTTGTGCTTTTGAATGCTTCGGACGTGTTTCATCGAGTGCAGTCCACTCAGATGATGATAGTTTTGATTCCGGAGTAAATAAAAGGATCCATATTTCATCCATTGTCACATATGAAAGAAAAAATCTAATTTATTACGTGTAAACATGGCCAAACACTGGTCTGAATCTTGTTGTTTTTGATCGACTGTGAGTAAACGCGGTACTCACTTTGATAAAAGCTTTCTCATGATCAAATGTACATGCATAATTGTAAACTGCCTTCTGATATCTTCACGACCTCAGCTATCTAACGCAATTTCAATTTACGATTGGATATAACCAATTTGTGGACTTTTTTAATGTTTTCTGGAGTAACCACCTCGATAGAACGTTCACCATCAGTACGACCACGTTTAAATTCAGTAAACAGACAATAAATGGTTCTTTTCGATGGAGCAGAGTCCGGATAACACTTTTGAAGCCATTGTTGAGCTTTTACAGTATTTTTTTATCAATAAGCATTAATAAATTAACATAGGAAATTATTTTGAATCCATTGTACAAAAGTAGCTTCACTCAAATGGTTGTCACTTTTTTTTTTGACCAATCGAAATGTCATAAAATTTCACACATAGTTTTTTGAAAGTTGGTACTTCGTAAACGTCATAATGATATGACAATAGAAGCGCCATCTGTGTGTACGGAGAGGTGAGAAGAATTCTTTTATGGAGCGTAACACTAAAAAAACTTATTGTCACATATATGGAAAGACAAATATTTTTTCTATTTTTAATTTCGTCCTTGAAGTTTTATAGTATACACAGAGAATTTTCTCCGCCATTACCCTCCATAGTTTTTTTCTAACAGAACGGGAGGGGTGAGATTTCTCCATACCATTACCCTCCTTAGTTTCTTCCATTAGCACGGGAGGGGTCTTCAGATTGTGACGTTAGGAAAATATTGAAAATGATAATAGTCAATGGGCAGTTAAATATATGTACTGGACACTTCTTTTAAAGAAATAGAAAGCGATGATTTCTGATTATATTTTCTTCCTACTACGTATTGATGTTCATTGGAATTGACCAGACGAATAAATAATCATAATATTGTTGAATTATTAACAATAAAAGTCGATTAATAACGAAAATGATGATGATAAATAATTTTATAATATTATACCAACTGAAAAGATTATTACTAAAATATTTCGGTTAAAAATCGACAATTTAAACGTGGTTGTACAGACACAGCAAAAAATTTGGATACTAAATGAATTTTAATTTTTTTGAAAATTTACCTTTGACGAATATTTTCGATATAATCTGCTATATAGTCCACACTAGCTTTACCAAACTCTCTAAATGCTTCCACATTCATTTTGTAGCACAATTCATAACAGTTCATTTAATACTGAGCGCGGATTATAAAATTTAACTTGGTAATTTTAATACAAAACTTTCTCTGCCAACTGTTAAGTCATCCTTAAATTTTTCTTGAGCATGTCCCACTAATATAATGATTTTATATAATGAAATTGAGTACGATTTATTAAGAAATTGTTTATTTCACCACTACAAAATTATAATGAAATTGTTGCTAAAGAATAACATTTTTGAATTTAATAATAATAATAATAATAATCACAAGCATAGTTTGAATCCCAGTCCGGGCACTGTCGGAATGATTTTTTCGATTACTCAAAATTACTCACTGAGTAAGACAATTCAACCTTTCTGTATTCATAAAACTGAACAAATCCTTTTCCATACATTCATATCAGTCCAAATTTTAAAAAGTCTAAGCAACTAAATTGTATATATTAAAGAAATACAACTAGATATACCTTTTAATAGAAACATTAACCTAACTTTTCGACGAAAATGTAATCTCATGGAGACGAGTGCGCATCCATATTGCGACGTACGCCGTGCAGCCTCCATTTTGACCTTTCCATAAGTTACAGATGTGACAAAACGGAATAGTGATTATGCGTCAATTGGCAACTCTGTTTGTTGTTACGGAGGAATCGATGCATTTGAGGTTATTTTATATGGCAACGTGGTTTTGGTCACAGATAATAACTAATGATAAAAATCATGCCATATTCCTAATTTATCTTACCTGTTTGGAATTCTTATAGATATTGGTTATTTGAATTAAATCGTCGACTGCATTTTGTGAAAAGCACACAAATTTCTAAAAAAGGCCTTAAAGATTTACACGTTTATGCAATATCACTTATTTTAATGGTTATAACTTGTTTCAAAATAACACAATTGTTAGGTAAGTTCAGAAGTAACGTCGAAAGCTTATAGATTACAGTATTTTCGAATTTGCCGCCGAATCTAAGATCAAAATGGCAGCTTACGTTCCATATCTCTGTAAAACGTGCTTTAAGTGAGATTGAATTAAAGTTTCTTCAATTTCTTGTTTCAAACACACCTTTTGATATGTTCTAGTTTCTAAATCGTCTTATTTTAGGTCTTTTTTTGACGTTTCGACCAAAATATTTTGATAAAATCGTAAAGTAGGTCGAAACGTCTTTATAATATATATCACACCGAATCCCTAAATGGATAAATTAGGTTAGGTAAACGAAACAATCAAATGATATTTCAACCAGTATCACATTTTATTTCCAAAAAAGAATATTCCTTAAAATAAATAAATTCATCTACACATTTATAAAACAAATATTTCTAATTCTTATTTAGATTTTTCCAATTTTATTTTCTCTATAGCTGATTCGTATAGCTCAATGGTCGCTATGCTTCTTTTACCACTAATTTCTTCAACAATTTTTCTTCTTTCTGTTGGTACGACTTCATCAGCTTGATCTCTTATTTCTTCCCAGGAATATTTTACGTCTTCTTCCGTTGATAATCGACTGCATATTACAAATCTCAAAACGAATTTGTTTTTAAAGTGTCCAGGGACCATGAATATATTTTTTCTTTGGTCGATTTTTTCCAATAAACTTTTCGTAAGGGAGTCTTCACCTTTAAGTCTAAAAGTTACTAATCCCATACTAGAAGTACACACCTCGAATCGATTGTCGTTATTAACGAGCTCTTCAAATTTTTTCGCTAAACCTATTTGATCTCTTATATATTTTTGTATACCTTCAACACCGTATATCTTGAGAACAAACCAGAGTTTTAGCGCTCTAAATCTTCGTCCAAGGGATATTTGCCAATGGCGATATTCCGGAGCCAGATCTTTGTGTTGATCCTTGAGGTAGATCCTTTGAACGTTGAAAGCTTCTACTAAATATTTAGCGTTCTTCACCCACATTGCTGAACAATCGAAATTAACTAACATCCATTTGTGAGGATTGAAATTGAAGGAATCAGCGTATTCAACGCCTTTCATTAAGTAACGGTATTCTGGGCAAGCAAACGCTGCTCCGGCGTAAGCTGCATCTACATGCAACCAAATATTCTCTCTATTACAAATAGGTCCTAATTCGGTTAAATCGTCGAATGCGCAAGTTGGAGTGGTACCTAAACACGCTACCAAATAACACGGAATCAAACCAGCTTCTTTATCTTTACGTATCGCTTCAATGAATGCGCCGCTAGATAATTGTCCTTCATCATTCGAAGGTATTAACCTCATCGGCATCGATCCTAATAAACCTGCTTTTTCAACTGACGAATTGGATTGGTCTGAAGTGTAAGCTACTAATTTTCCTTTGATATCCGATTCTTTCAAATCGGGATTTTGTTCCATTAGATCTTTCACTTTTTTTTCTTTAGCAGCTAGAAGGCCGATAAATGTAACTTCGCTGGCGGAACCCTACGAAACAAAAAAACAATTTGAGTAATTAGTTATTAGTTATTATAACAAATATTACCTGTATAATACCGCCTCCAGGTCCTTCAGAACTGTTTAGAAATTCTTCCGGAAGATCTAATAATTTACCTAACCAGTTCATCATAACTACTTCCAATTCAGTATAAGCTGGACTAGCGATCTGGAAAAATTTCTCAATTAAATCATGTTCAAATCGAAAACCAAAATTTTAGACCAAAAATTTAGACTTCATTGAGTTAATTAAATATTTTACAGAATTTATTATTGATTAAAAGTTGGTGAAGAATTGATTACAGCATTTCATTTAAGCAGATAAACAAAATTCAAATTACAATGTAACTGTGATAGTATCCAGTTTTTTTAGGTACCGAAATCAATTCGTAAAAGCCCCCTTTTTGCCTCATGGTGTTGAAAACCTGTCCAACAAACTTCGACTTTGCGTTGAATCTACATTTGAAAGGCAAAAGGGTTCAACATAACCAAGATATTTATATTCTGTCTTTTGCATGTATTACTGCAACTGATAAAGTTTTTTTTTCAATAGGCTGAACAGTTATAAGTGGAGTTGTGGACACTACAACAGAAAACTTAATGTGTGTGATGGTTCGTAGAGACGAAATCAGATACACAGTTACAACGGAACTTCAGGACAAAATTCCAAAGAGATCCACCATCCAGATCCTCCATCCGTGCATGGCACACAAGCTTCATGAGCACCAAATCAGTATTGCATAAAAGTGGAGCCAGACGACTCAGCACAAGTCCTGAAAATGTGGAGCGAATACGGCAAATATTCCAGCAAAATTCAAAAACTTCAATTCGTCAGGCTTCGAAGCAACTCCAACCAAAACCCACAGGGTTCTTCATAAACAGTTGCGTCCGTATGCTTATAAGATACAGTTACTGCAGGTGCTGTCTACAGATCGACCAAAATGTGTGGAATTTGCCATAGACAAATTACAACGTATTGAGCATGACGATTTCTTGAAAAAGATATGTTTCAGTGATGAGGCCACGTTCCGTGTGTCTGGTACAATAAACCGCCACAACGTACGAATTTGGGGTTCTGAAATCCCACATGCAGTAGTCGAGCATCAACGAGGTGTGCAACTTTATTAATTTCAGTAATACATGCAAAAGGCAGAATATATTACGTCTTCAAAGATATCTGAGAAAACAACATTCTGCAATAATACCTTGACCAAAAGTGTAAATAGGATTCTATTCTTTCGATTTAAGATAGTATCAGAAAAAATATCCAAAGGTGTTAGGTCTGTTAATCGAGCAGGTCACACCGTTGAACCTCGTAGTCCAAACATTTACCTTCTTGTGAAACTGAGTATTTCTCCAAATTAGACTATCAAGAAGCTCTCGAATATTACAATATTCCAACAAATTAATGGATTTACAATTATAAAAACGTCAAATAAGAATGAGTTCATTTGAAGACGATACAGAAACGGAGATGGATTTTTAAATTTTATATTTACCGATTTAACATCATAACTTTAACTTATTTTTGAAACCAGTTGCCAAAATTGCCATGAACACAAAATAGAATAAGTACTTAACAATACAATAATTAATTCTCAAGTTATCATTTTATGGAAATCTTTTTTTTTTTTAAATTGTGATTGAGACGTATCAAAAATATTTACCCAACTCAATCCGACGCATCCGAATCCAGCACTCAGCATCTCGCCAACGACGGCAGGAAATGAATTTGCTGTCGGATAAAAAGCGTGGAATTTCGGTGAATGCCAATGGGTGAGTCCTGGCATAATTATCCTATCGACGTCTTGAAGTACATCTTGCCACGATTCACCAGTTTGAGGGGGTTCTTTGGGCAATAGATCTCCCAAGTAACCGGGTTCTACAGAAGGTAAAACAGGTCTGAAATAAAAAAAAAACAGATTTAGTCATTTTTTTATTTCAATTTAACAATTAACACATATACAACTTTTGATATTAGTCACATGAAAAAGGTGATATGACATCCAAAACATAATGGGAACGTTTTGAATTTTATTGAGCAGATTGTTATTCTCGGAAGCTGGAAAAAGCGTCTAATGGATATAATATGGTTTTTTCGAAGAAAGTGAATGATGAAAGAATAGAAATAACAAAAAATTATCCTAGGAGTCGGGTCGATTCAAAAGAAAATATCCTTTTCGAAATGTTAATCCATTAACGTCTGGTTTATTTTTTTTTTTTAGAAAGTATTTGATCATAATTTCGTTATAGCATAGATACTATCCAGGTTTGAATAAAAAAATCGTTACTGAGAATAAGTATACTTATAAAACACTTCATGTCATCGATCAATCAAATCACCCGAAGAAAAAGTTATCTAACTTGGTTCAAAGTCGCGTTTATCTCAAAGAAAATTATTTAATTAGTATGCGACGGTTTTGTTCATTGTTAGTTTTTTTGCGATGATGGGATGAGGCTCTGGTTCATCGGTTATTCTCCGAGAGTTAAATTTCAATTGGTACTCGAAGTTGAGCACCTCAAACGTTTTTCACAAGACCTTCTTCATCTTCGCCCCTAAATCTTCGTCGATTAAGATGTCCTGGTATTATATATCTGGTCAAAAATATCGCTGTAAGGAGTTTCTAGCAATTTTTATAGAGTTAAGCTTCTGAACTAAAAAGCACTTTTGTTCAAAAACTAGTCTAAACGCCTAGCAGTACCAAATGCTAACGGATTGATAACACTCGGTGGAACTCCGCCATGACATCAGATTTTCCAATTCATCACAAATCTTTATCATAATCACTAACGTTCACAATATTTTCTAAATGAAAAAGTATATACTTGTACAAAGTTTGGGTCTATGGAATTTCTTTGAACTATGTTTTGTTTTGTTCGCTTTTTTGTAAGATAAGATTACAGCGAATATATTTAGGGGCTCTAAATCGTGTTCAAAATGCAATGCTAGGCATTAACTAGAGATAGTTATGTAGAAGGAAAACTCCGATTAGAGCTTCTATTGCCCCATCAGAGATATTTGATAGTATTGCTGAAGAAACTGCAAAATAGAAACGATATACACTCTGTATATTGATTGAAATATGTCCTAACTTGTTAAAACTTGTCTCTAATTCACTAATTGACATGACAGTATGAAGGGTTATGAATATGAAATTCGTGTATTGTTAAGAAATTATTGAAACAAAAGCTAAAAGTTTAGAGTAGCCGTGGTAGCAAAGAAAATATTCGAAATTGAAGATGAAGACACAGTTTAATGTAGGAAGTAGTAAATAATCAACGTAGTACCCGCTGGTACCGGTCTCCCTAGGACCTTCCAAAGATAGTATACATCGCCATTCAAAATCATTAAGTAAGATCTATAGAAGTTGTCGAATAATGCCATACGAATTAACCGAGATCTGCTGTTTGTCTGGAGGTATTATGAAGATTTAGTATGGTTTGAAATCATTCCAGAACACTTAATACTTATAGGAGTAATATTCAGGTTTACTCAACCAAAACAAGACAATGTTTAATTATATACTGCGAAGTTACAAGGAATGATATTGCAGGACTTGATGGTATTGAAATTTTAAGCATTTGGTGCGTCGGATTCATGGAGAAAATTTGGATCCAAACGCAGTGCGACAATTTTTTATATCTAAGCTTAAAGAATGGTTGCGTACGAGTTAAATCCGAAGCTATACTTCGAATATCTTTTTGTACAATCGTTTAGAAAAGTGGACACCCTCTAAAAAACTTATCAAAGTCAGAGAGAAATAAAAAAGCACCTAATGTGATTCAAGGCGGGAGTAATTTGAAAAATCCTGTAACTAGTTTTGTATTATTAATAATATGAGTTGTGGTTGAGTAGTTGTTAAGTCAAAAAAATGAAAGTTATGATATTTTCATTCCAGTATTCTGAATTTGAATATTATCATTTGTAGGGGACCTTGAAATAATAGACAGTAGATAAAATGAATGTTATCTCTTAATTTGGGCATTCAAACAAAAAGTTATTCCAAAATGCATACATATTAAATATTTATCGTTCCTTTGGTAATTACGTTATTTTTTTTATCATTTTTTATGTAAAATAGCCCCTCCCTACACCGTAAAACAAATACCAATGTAACAAACATGTAGATATAACAAATAATTGATTATTAAAACATACTTACCAGCTCAAAAATTATCGGTATTATTTTACATAATAATCACAACTAAACATTACGATAATTTCACAGACGATATTAATAATAATATTATTTAAAAACCTTCAAATTCACTATCATTTCAAATGAATCAAGGGCATTAACCTATCCGATTAATCCAATTATAGCGACATCTATTAAAACAGGAAGGTTACACGCATACCTAATTTAGCAATTGAGAAAAGTATGAATTAAAAATTACCATAATAACAATAGGTATCTTTGTATGATTTACAGAAATTACTTAATTCAAGGATTGGTTACTTATAATTGTATTTTAGAGGTACGGTAAGTTCTTATGGTGCGACCCAAAAAATTAAATTAACCCTTAACGTGATCACGTGTTTATCTTGGTCACAAAAATTATTTTCTGGCTTCTCACATGAATTTTTGTTCCTAAATACTCATTTCATTCCATAACTTCTGATCTATATTTTTGTATTCTTGGTTTATTGGTAAACTCGAAGTAGGTTCAATACAGACGGATGTTGCAAGTCGACTAAATGTCTCCAAAAGTGTCAATTCGGTTCCAGGAAACTAAAACTTTTGCCGAACTACGAGACTCAAAGTTATAATAGCCATTGTTGATGGTAGCCTGGAACTTACATCTCGTAGAAATTCTCGTAATAGCCCCAGAACCCCAAGACGAAGACTTTTCAAGTTAAAAATAAGAAGAGGAATCTGTAAGGCTAATTTAACATCCTTTGGAACACTAGTACTGGCGGAGCAAATTGAGGAACGCGATATTTACAGATGAATTGTTTTCAGACAGTAAACGAGGAACGACTGTGGATAAATCCATTGACATATTTCAACAATGGTTTATCTAACTTGGTGCATTGTTATGTTGTAGAAAATGCTTCAAAATAAACGGATTCTCCACCAAAGACATAGAATTACCTTTTTGGTCTTCTGAATTTTGCAAGATCATTTTTTGTCTCCAGTGATGGTTCTATAAGAAACCTTCAATTAATACTTTAGCAGATTATGGCGAACCCAATCATCTGCTATGCTTATTTGCATATTTTTGGATGACCGACCAAGGAGTATCAATATTCCTCAATTGTGTCATATCGATCTGCTTCCAGTTTTGCCTTTGGCATGTCGTTGTCTTATTTTTTTTGGTCCCCGTGATTGTTATGATTCGGAGAGATTGAAACCATTAGATCTGACCATTCAGCCTATCTTGACCTAACCTAACCATCTTCGGCGTTTAATGCACAGAATCCATACAATGCTTTAGAAATGAATTTTTTGATGGGATTTGAAAAACAAGTCTTAGTATGTTACCAAAAAGGGTATTCTTATTATAATACTTGCTGAAATTCTAGAATCAGTGAATAATTCAAAAGTATGGATAAACAACAACATAAACAAAACATGAATCCCTTGTAATTCCTAAATAAAATCGTTTACGAAAATGGTTAATACCGAGAAAATATTGTATTACACATAATTCGAAATACTTTTTCTATAATCATCAGGTTCGTCGGGTTCCGTGAAAAATAAAGTATGTGTCAACCGTAGTTTCAGTATCAACCATCAACAAGACAAATCGATTTGCAGATTCGGTAAATGTCGTACAACAGCCTAGCACACAGAGAGGTTGAACAGTTGAAAAGAGATTCTGTTAAATTTGATCCACTTCCCGGTTTCCGATTGAGCTGAAATTTTGCATGTATGTATAAATTGAGCTGATCTGATGGTGGAGCTGGCCGTAATTAATCGACGTAACCCCATCGAGTTTGGGCTCATTTGATTCGTCTTGACGCAACTCCCACAAATTTTAGAAAAAAAGCTCGTTCCGTTTGTTATGAATGTGGATTATTATGTCCGATTGATTAGATGAATGACCCAATGCCAAGGTGAACACGTGCCGAGGATTTAATGCTATGAAGGTGTCTGAACATTTTATATTTCTAACTAACTTTCCGCCTGAGGGTACCAGGGCGAATCCTGTTGTACTGATCCCTCTACAATGTACCTCAAGCCCTTATTATTTGTTAATAAAATGAGTTAAAGAGTTAAAAATGAATACTTATAAGTTTAACGATAATTAAGCTTCTTCGTCTTCAACAATTAATCTTGACAACTCAATTATAAAATCTTCCCGTTTTATCATAGTCTCAATTTTATAAATAAAAGCGTGTTACATTGTGATAGCAAGAGGAAAAAGATGCTGAATATTCTTAATTATACCATATATGTAATACTCTTATACATCGACAGTTCTTATGGGAAAAAACGTTACGGTGCTGACAGTATTCATTGTCTCTCTCGTTCGAGACACTTTATCTATACTGCGCATGTTTGAAAAGGCGCAGAACCGAGCTGGAGCCTCGGAGGATAGAGATAACTATACACTATTTGTTTCACTTAGTCGGATCAAAACGTAACATGCTTTTTATATATCGTTTTTATTAACAAATAATAAAAGCTTGATTTTCTTCCTTAATTTTATTTCTTTGTTTCATAGATTACTAAAAAAAAACAATGTATTATTATGATGTATAAAGTAATTAATAAACTTAACCTACATTCGGATTCTTTCACGTAATTCTATAGTTTCATTCAACACGACTAATTTTCGAAATAACCTGTCCGCGAATTGTTATATAAACTAAGCTATATAGTAACTTTTACATACGTAACGTTTTGTAATATGCTACGAATGAAATTTCATTCTCACTTTTAGTTTAACGGACCGCATTAATTATTATTCTCGCCGTAACCGGGTTTTTGTTCGGATTCTTCAACTTAAATAATAATAATACGTAATCGATAAACGGATTTTGAAAGTGTTATTATAGGTTGAATTTTTTTTTTCATCACAAATTCGCATCAACCAAATACTGGTCACCGGCGATTCAATTTTTTGATAAAGATGTGAAGTAATTTTTTAGGTTAGTTGAGGTTAGTTATATTGATCCAAATTTGACGATCTTTCTGTGTACAAAGAATAGACTCTGCGTTCACGTGTTTTATACACAATTTGCAATTGAAGGTGTCACATTTAGGTTCAGGTTAAGAATCAAATAAGTAGGGTCAGTCACGTATGTGTGAAAATCAAACAGTTATCTTGTTTATATTGCAGTTGCTGCTTAATTTTGATTTAGGAATTTATGTTGTGTATTTGATAAGAGTTTGGATTGAGCTAAGGGAATCTGTGAGTACGAAGTACGTCCAACGAAACAACGATGTGTGTAGCTCGATATATTGCATATAATTGGCTGGAGGAGGTTCAGTACAAAGCGATAATCGTACCATTTTGAAATTTCGATGCGTCTGAGTATAGCTACAAAATTTGTGGATTAATCGACTATGTAACTAAAGTGTCTTTTGATTAGTGATGTTTGTCAAATGACTTAATGACTTCGATGCTTTTCATTGTCCATGGTGGAGTCTGAGGATATTCGATAGGAAGATATTAAGGAAATAAAGAATTGGGATAGGATCTAATTCTAATAGAAAGGTTTGGAGTTTATATGAAAAGGGTAGGATTGGATTTTTCTTTGGCTGCATACGTAGAGCTCAAATACATTCTTCTAAGAATCATTCCCTTGATTCGCTATACAGACGTGTTGTTTTGAATGCATCTGTTATCAAACGTAGAGTTGGATTGTGAGAAAACTGTCGAGTTTTTTCAAAAGGGATTCGTTAGCTGTTGAATAAACAGTTGATCCATAATCTAGTATTGATCTGAATTTGGTAATGTGTTTGTCGATTTTAACGACATTCTTTGTTTATTAAAATCATATAAAAATGAATTTAAGTATCAGATATAGAATGCTTTAGATCAACCACAAAAGTATGTTGTTTGTGGAAGACATATTCACATTCGCGTGGGTTATTCTGAGCTTTTTTAATAAAAATAACACACCAGGAACCAAAAATTTATCCATTTCAAGCTTAAACCAACAAAGAAGCAAAGTGAATAAAAAGTAATCAATCTTTCAAATGTCTCAAGCTTAGCTCAGCATTTTCAACTTCGAGACAAATGATTTGTAGATAATAACATACTGAACACACTGTTTTTACTACCACTACACCAACACTCACAATTATATGTCTGACGCGCGTTTTGATAATTAAGTTACCGTCTTCAAAGACTGAAGGTAAGTTGAAGATGATAATTTGGTTATCGAAACGCGCGCTAGACATTTTAATTGTGAGTGTTGTTGTAGTGGTAGTAAAAACAGTGTGTTCAGTTTGAATATCGTCAACGGTTTTAGAAATTCCAATTTAGGTGATAATATATTAATTTAACCAATACAAGAACTGTAGCTGCACGTGGTAATTATTTTGGTGATGATATACCGAGAAGGGCAAATTTACACATAAAAAAGTGTGCATAAGAAAAAGAAGAGGCAATTTTTTAAAGATTAAAGTTTGTAGTTGGTATCAAATTGTATAAGATCATGAAGCAAATAAAATAACAAAAAAAAATAGAAGAATGAAGATAAAAATTGTAGACAGTAAGACCGAAAGGTAATAAAGAAATAGAGGATGAAATGGGAGATTTTGAAGATCTTTATAGATAGAATATACAATTGTAGTGAAAGATCCGGAAAATACTCAGACTCACAGAAGATTACAAAGAATATAAAAGTAAATAGCTGAGAACTAAAATGTGAAAACGACGTACATACAGTAGGAGATCAGTAGAAGATAGGAGAATAGCCAAAAATCATCAGCAACTTGTTGAAAAACACAAAAGGAAGATTGTATTTATTGAACAGCTCGATGATGATGTACCTAGATAAGAAGTTATTAGGCCAGTTCTCAAAATAGGCCATTTGTTAACACTACGTTGAATGAACGTTCACGTATAAAAAGAGAAAAATGCTATAAACAAGATAGACTTTCACAGTTAATCAGAAACTGCATTAAGACTTTTTTTTGGAGGTTACTTGATTGATAATTGAGTCTGATTCACCAAAACTGAAAGGGTTTATATTGCTATAAATAGACGATAAAGTGTGGTTACGTTTTTGTTGCTATACACTAAAAGAACTTAAGTTCATTATTATATTCTGAAAATAAATTTTTCTAGAATATATTTTGGGAAAAATAAACAAGAAACTCGATTTGACTAACTTTTATTTAGCTCTGAGGTACAGATTTATCGATATCCTTTTTAGAATACGAAAAAAATTACGTGACACAATTTAAAAGGAATTTCTACCCTCCAGTGAACGTAAATTACGCAGAAAAAAACATTGATTAACGAGATTGTAGTAAAGAGATCAGAATTAGGGACGATTGTCATAAATATAGACATAATTATATTTCTTATAAAACCATTCACCTGTCAACAACGATGGATTAGATTGAGTTTGCTCACGTTTCAAATCAGATTTATTTTCATCCTAGAAAATATTCTAATCATCCTCAATCTAATTATAATGTTAATTAAATGCAATCTGATTCAGTTAAGAAAATCACGTACCAATTTATTTGTCGACTTCGTATGATTAATTTGGAAATGATAAAATTGGTAAATCAAAGCATTTTTTGATGATTTTTTAAGTTTAATTAGCATAATCCACTATTTTGTACCGGAAAATTATAACAGAAGTGGCTCCCAGAAATACATTTTCAAAATTTTAGATCTACTATTGAAAATATAAAATATAAACAAAAAAAAAAACAAAATTTATCGATATTTGCCCAATTAAGTGGCAATTTTTATACGATAATCGAATTCTTCAATAAATTCTGCACAAGTTTTAGTCTAAAACTTTAAATAAAAGTTGGGGGAGAATGGGAAAAAATTGCCTGAAAATTCGCTTCTGTTTGAAAGAACCGTTGACCAGCAATTCAAAATATATAGATATTAGTTATCGAGATTTTTTTTAAGAAATTTAAATATAAGTATAAAAGTTTAAGTAAATCTTCTCAAAGTAAACTTAATTTACATTAAAATAGCAAATATCGCATATCAATATCTCTTTTCTGCCCCGAGATATCTCAAAATACGTTTAAACGGTTCGCCCAGATGGAAATAAAAAATTAATTTTGGATGGAAACAGTCAACAACAACAACAAATCATTAAATAAACCATGTAACAAATCCAACCATTAACAACCTAACGCTCTAGGTGTTCAAGACGTCGTCCACCATTTTCTATACACTTTGATGGGTGGATATAGGTATGTATGGATTTGCTGCAATACTGGAGAACCCTGTGTTTACAACTGATCCATTAATCCTTTTAAAAAGTCCGGAAGGTGGAATGGCTTCCATTTCCAAAGATCTTCGTCATCTAGGTGCAGTGCTCTGGACTTTAGTGTTTCACACTTGGAGAGAGGTCTCGTCCTATGTACAGAAAAACCTGCTAAGTCAAGCGAGTTTAGGTTTTTGTTGAGGCGACATTACCCCCATAGAACTCCTGTTAATATTCGTAGATTGTTCTTACTTAGGTTAATCCATTTTGCAGATCTACTCTGGTCATAGTTTCCCAAAAGCTTGTCTCAGCCTTTGTAGGTTGTCCCAATAATTGGTTTTAGTCCTATCTACTTATATTTTTTTTTTCAGCTCTTACCGTCTCAAATTGTTCTATTTGATATAAAAAAATCCTCACCAAAAATGAATCCTGTAGTCTTTGAAGTCAGTTTACCTTCAGTTTCTGAGGACGATAACTTGGTTATCGAAACGCGCGTCAGATTTATAAACCGTGCAAATATGACTGACTATTAATTCGGGTAGAAATTTCAGGAAATTATACAAACTTTCTCCAAATTTCAAAATTTTCTTAATGGCCGTAAATAGTCGTTTTGACGATTTTTTTTATATCAAATAAAAACATTTGAGATGATAAGACACATTTTTATCAAGGTATTTTATGTGTCGATGTTTATTTCATCTTTAATATCTTTACTTTGAGTCTAGTTCTTTTCTAATTGATGTATTATATCATACTCCTTCAAAATTAATCTATATTCATAGTCATACTGTTTTTTAACAAGATTTTATTCATATGGAACTAATTTTTTTAATGATCGAACTGATTGATTCACTTCGAACTATTATAAGTAGTGATTATGCAAGAAAACTGAAAAACAATGTATTTACGCAATTATAAATTGGTTATAGAATGATTACCATAATGGGATATTAAATAATAATAAATTGTTATCTGGTTGTTGTTAATCTCGTTAAGGATATACAAATTACTAATGAACATTTTTAATAATTGAAATAAATAATCTTCGAAATTAATAACCCAATAAACAATTGTTTTTTCTCGAGAATTAGAATAATTTTAATAACTAATAAATGAAGTATTTCGAAAAAAGACACATTTATTCTTAATTGAAAGCTGGATTCACACTATAAGATCGATTACGGTTCGTTCGCGAACCAATCTCGTGAGATTCCATATTATATTGATAAATATAAATTTACCATGATGATAATAATATTTTTTTTAAATGATCAAAAAGTAGAGATTCCGACAAACAAAAATCTCACCGTTTTTTTTTAAAACTGAAGTTTTGACGGGATAATTTTCGATTGAATGATGCTTCTTCAATAATAAGTCAAAATCAATCGATTAAGGGACATAAAAGGGTAATTTTTCACTAAATTTCATGGCAAAAATATTTGTTATGATAAATATAAAAAGAAAATTCTTGTTTTTTTGGATTTTTCACATAAATTTTGAGGCTACGTTTGAATACAGAAGTAGTAGAACTTTTTTCGATAGAACTTGTAGCTTTGCTAAATAAACCGTTTATCAAAAACTCATTCTGATCTCAGATAGGCTGTAAATTATTTTTAATTTCATTTTTATTATATTTTCCTCTTTTTCCAATGGGTTTTATACTATTATTAATTTTTTTTGGCTTTAGAATTTATCGACTCTGGTCTATATTTTAAATTTTATAAAAAGAAATAGGGAAAATTTGGTTTTGTACTTACCTATCTCTTATAGTTTCGAAATAGTCCGCGATATAGTCCACGGCGGCCTTTCCAAACTCCCTAAACTGTTGCGTATCCATGACAATCTATCAAAAAATCGAAGAAAAATCACTTTCTCTTGATAAAACCCACTTTCACACTCACTGTGTTGGTAACGTTCGTGATATTACAAACGATCTAGGAGGAGTATCTAAATAAAACTCGGCTGTGTTTTTATATTCAACAAGTCTTATCGCGGTACTACTTTTGATTGCCCTTCAATGTTCCATTGTCGTGTACCAATATTTCTTCTAGACGTTCCATATAACAACCATTATTTTATATGTTTATTTATGTCCAGAAATACATTCAAACGCTACGTCCTTGGATTACTTTTGCACAAATAATAACAGTAGTTTTTTTTTCGGTTTAAAGGTAATTGTAATTTTTTTTCGATGTGTTTTGGAAACACGGAAAAATTACGATATCATGCTTGATTTACGAAAAAATAGTAGACAGGGTTATTTGACTCCGTCTTTAGAGTAAATGTAAGTTTGTGGTTCTCTTTTAGGTTAGTTTTAAAAGGTGAAAGGGGGGGTACTTTCCCCACTATTGAAATTTAATTGGAACTACTTTCTATATACTTTTGATCAGCTCCGTACGATATCTGTTATTTGGAATTATATCAAAATACAAATACTAAATTTTTTTAAAAAAATCACCACCTCCAAAGGCGATTTTTCACATACAATATTAATTTATACAGGATGTTTCAATTTAGGAACGTTAAACATTAATCTCATCCCTCATTATCCTCAATTGTATAGATTTTTTATTATTTTATGCATCAATCATAGCAGTGTCGTAGTTGGTAAATGTAAATATATGAAAAGCACCGCTGGAAAAATACACTAACGGGAAAAAGTTTTTGAACCAAAACATCTTTTTGTTCTACACGAATTTTTTTCGTTTTCGCAAATTCACATTTGTAAGTTTTAAAATAGGTAAAACCAAGAAACTATCGGTTGAATCGGTAGTAATTGCCATCAACTCTTCATAGTCTAGGCAAATAGGCGATAGAAAATCAAAACCGCTGAAGATAAACTCATTATATTGATCAGTAAACATGATCCACGACTCACGAGCCCACACACAGCAACTCAGATCAATAAATCTAAGATTCTGCCTTTGGGTACTTCTACAGTGAAAATAAGATTGAGAGAACCAGCCTTTCCAGAAAGGTGTCAGTGCAAAAACCCATTTAAAGACGTCAAAATAAAAGTAACAGAAGGAGAGAAAATGGTTGAAAATGAATCAAACTTGTTCAATATAATATAAAATTAATGAAGAATTATAGCGCGGTCACATCAAATAACTACAAGGAACGTTAAAAATTAGTCCCTAGTACCCATGTGCAGCTCGGATATTAGATTACACTCACAAAGGATATACAGAACTGTAGTGAGGTAGATAAATCAAGGAAAAAAATCAAGATGATTACAATTTGACCAAATGGGGTGAATAAAGGAAAAACTGTAGATGAAATGAAAAACACATAACCAGAAATATGACCAACCGAAAAACTGAAAGAATCTAAAGAAAACAAAGCGCAGGCTAAAAGAAGAACGGATGCTAGGGTAATCTTGGCTGTAAAATACGGCGGAGACTCGGTTATGGTTTGGAGATGTTTTGTAGGAAAAAGCGACTGAAGACCTAGCAAAAATTTAATAAATTATCAAGGAAGGATATTAAAGGAAAATGAAGTACTTTTCGGCCAGCACTTAATTGGCAGAAAATTTACCTTCCAGCCTAACAACGATCCCAAACATTCCTCAAATCTGCGCAAAGGGTATTTGAAAGAATTGGAATATACTAAAAGAAAGATTGGACCGAAATATTCTGCAGACCTTAACCTAAAAGAAAAAAATGTCTCGTTTCTTTGTTATGTCGAAAACTTTTAAGACAATCCTTGTACAATTCTTTGAAGTGATTATTTGGGATTTCTATTTTCACAAATATGTATCAAACAATTTAGATTTTGGAGTTCATGGTTTTTATAGTGATTATGATACAATAGAATTAATAATTCCAAATCAATTCACACCCCATATCGTACGTATATGGAACAAAATTCTAGTGCCTTCTGTACCTTTACAACAAAATGAAGGATCCCCCACAACTAGTACACCATAAACTGATACCAAAAGAAAGTAATTAATAATTTTTGTGAAATTATTTTATTATTTACCATCTTGTTTAAATTCATCCCGACTGACATATTTCGTAAAATTATTTTGGAAATAAAAATACCCTTCCCTGTTCCCCGATGCATCCCAAATTCATGTGATATTACGTGGTTCCCTTGTCCAAAAGGTCAAATGAAATTTTCTAATTTCTAACTTATGATCCGCCCTTAGAACGAGCGTTTCGTTTTCGGGAAAAGAAGATGCGTCCCAATGGAGTAGTAGCTGGAAAGTTCCTTCGTCAGTTATATCTTTCATAATGACTGAACCTTCGGTAGAATAGCTGCCCCCTTCTACTTTAGGTATATACGTTACTTCCGAATCCAGAACTTTTTTAAAAGGAACTAATGCTGGTTCGAACATATTGGTTACGTATTCGCGGAAAATGTGGAATCCTTTTGGAAATACTGAAAAAAATAAGCTCGTTAAACTTAGAGTTTCAGTATTAATTAATAATGAACTTGGCTGGAGTTTTAAACTTTTCCGATTCAAATATACCCTTAAAATACGAAAAATTTTTATTTCACATAATGCAAACGTCTCTTTCAATTCTATTTTGTGCTTTTGCATTACGGTTTTCGGGTCTGTTTTGTTTTGAGTACATATCAGTCATGATCATCATCATATTTGTTTGTTATCATATCTTTTTCTGCTTCTTTCATTATTATTATCACTTGTTTTTCTTGTGTTTTTAATAGCTGCGAAGAATAGTTTATGATTTTTTTCGTTCCTCATCTAATCTTTCAACTTCTGTTCTTTGTTTCTTTTGTTTGTTGCAGACTAATTGTGCTTCAGTTGATAAGGCTTTACTCTATTTTTATTTTGTATCGGACGAACAATTTCACATCTTCTGTTGCTTTTATTATAATACATCTCAACTTTACTACATTTCTTGCACTTCTATTTTCTTTATAATATATATGTTTAGCGTTTCTTCAACTTCAACATCATTATCACATTCTTATTAAGCTTCAACGTCTTCTCTTGTAAGCTTCATGATCAAACGTTGTTTCGATGGCTAGTTCTTACTGCGATGACAATTTACTTGCATATTTTCTTTTCTTAGAGTTAGTTCTTCTTGGACATTGGAAATAATGTACTCCACGGTGTCTATTAATTGGTACTACATTAAATTTTTTGTTGAATCGTTTCCCCATCTTTTTTTCCACGTTTTTAGTCTTGTTTCTCTGGCTCTGCTTTTCCTAATGGTCTGTTTGTCCTCGGTGTTTTCACGTATGTAGTTTCTTTCCGTAATCGGTGCCCAATATGGATATGGTACTTGAATTTCGAGTATATTTAATCTGCCGGTTGGAGTGATATGGTCGGTGGTGAGAATTTGAACTTACCCTATAATTATATTCGAAAAACTTACCCAAGTGCGTATTCCAAAATTCCTTTTCATCGTTATCCGCATGTATCTTAATCATATTTCTCAATCCAATCAACAAATGAGAATTTCTGAAAGGTATGGCAGCTTTGAAACTCCTCTGACAAAGAGGATTGATACCTGATTTACATTTACATATAGAGAACGTATCGAAATTCGAGGGTATACGTATTCTAACTTCCTCGAAAGCTCCTTCAGGTAATTTAGAATCTATATTCAATTTCATACAGAAATCTCCTACTTCTTTGTTGTGAAAATAAATATAATAAATCGATTTGCCGCAGGTTATGAAACAAAGACTTATGTTGAGTTTGTGCACTCCATTTTCGTTAAAATTACAAATACCATCGATACGTAGCTGTCTAGGTAAATTGGGAACCGAATTGACGGATATAATGTCTTTCATTGTCAATGTAGGATTGGTCTCGTCGCATAAATAAAAAGAAGTGGTAGCCGAATAACATTGTTCGTAAGGTTTGTTTGTCCGATTGTATCGGAATATTTTTAACGGTGTATTCGTACATATTTACCGCTAAACTGAACTCTTCGACGAAATATAAAATATCAGGAATACCTATGAGGTTGATAGCTGAACTTTTGGAATATTTCTCACTACCACCGGATTCGCCGGATAAAACTAATACCGCTTCTTGACTCATTATCTGTTTAGCTTTGTAAAACACCCTTATATCTTTTTTTTCTGTCGGGCTCAAAGTAATCTCACTAGGTTCCAAACTAAAACTGTCATTGTCGTTTGAAAACAAAATTGCCTTATAATTGGACGTTACATTCCCATCGTTGGTTAAAAAAACGTGTACAGAAGAAGTTTGCCCCAAATCGGAATTGATGGTTACGGTTTCCTTTGGATAAAAATAAGGAAGCACCGAATAAAGATACGAAAGGAAAATTATCATTTCCGTATTCGTCGGTTCGACTATATTGTCCGTCGATATTGTATATGATAATTCCAATTTATTCCAAGCTTCAGATACCAAACAAGCGTTATGGAGAAGTTGTCCTGGATCGGTGAACGGCTCGAAATAAGTTTCACGAAAATATTCCTCTAAATAAGGGCAGTAAGTAGCAGTCAGAGTTATCAAAGGAAGACTGTCTCTAATATCGTAGCACAAGTCTCGAATTACTCTGAAAAGAAAGACAAACAATTTATAATATATCAGCAAGCAGTCCTGTTCACGGTACATGAGGAGACGCCGTGCAAAAAGTTCACAGAAATTCAAGTCACAACAGCCAATAGCTGAGAAGTTATTGGTCAAATGACTACTTCAAACAGTAGCTAGAACGGGATGTCGGCTCAAGAAAAACAGTGTCAGAAAGGCAGTCAGAAGAAGATCAAACAACTTGAATTCTCAAAGGATGCAAAACTTTAAACACATAAATACTAACTAAGTATACCCTGGTTACCAAAGATGTAGTGCCTCATGTATGAAAAAGGCTCTATTCAAGTGAAGCTAACCAGACTGCAGCATATAGTAGATGAAATATTCAATGGAATAAGCTTGCAAGAAGCACGAGAAGGGGACAGAGTAAGTAACAAAACTGTTACCAAGAACGATTCTTTCTCAAAAGACTAAAAGGACGTGAGAATCACTACAACAGAAAGAAATCCGAACGTAAATTATGAGCTAATACTAAAAAACAAGCGCACCAGCTACGAGCAGAAGCATTTTATCAGCTCATGAAAAAACGATGTGAAAAATCTTGCTTTGATCTGCAACAAGTTCAATTCTGTCCATTCATCATAGAGGAATAATCCATTGAAGATTATCTTAGTTCATTTAAATCAGATTCTCAAAATTTTTTCATTCTGGACCACTTTCTAGCTGCTATATTTCGATATGTTTCCAGAATTCAACAATTACTGGGAGCTCAATTAGAATACTTTGGGAATCTCTAATACAAAGATGGAAATTTGAGTTGACGGACGAATTAACCATTTTTTATAAAGGCTCAACTTTTTGTAATACACCTTTGGGTTGAATTCTGATTCTGAAAAAATAAAGTAGTTTATGTTTTTATGCAAAGATGCGATCTGCAACGATTGATTATCGATTTTAATTTGACATATTGAAAAGTGGATATGTTTTTATTTGCCAATGGATTTGGTTTTTGTCATTTAGTCACTAAAAATAAGAAGGATACTAAATTAATTTGTTCAATATGAATCTTTACAAAACAGAGTAGAAATTAGAGAAACTTCAATTTCAAAATGGTGAAGATTGGTGAAGACTAAAGATGGGGAACAAATTAATTGGATTTGTACCACGAAAATTTTCCTATCCTGTTTACGAGACCGTTTCATTTGTTTTTCAATCGAAATTGAAGTATGTCAGTGAGCTTTTCCAACCAGATCAATCCTTTCCCAAACCAGAAATGGAGATTACTAAAGATGCCGAAGCAATTCATTGGATTTGTGTCTTTCAAAACAAAATAAGCAAATTGTAACAAATTCTTATATTTCTATGATTTTTGCAATACATTCACTGTAAAATTGGAGCGAAATTTCCCTTACCCAGAGGACACTTTGTACAATTGCTTCACTTTCTTGAATAGCTTATTGAATTAAAAAAAAATAAAAAACTTTTACCTGCTGGGGACTTCCTTGCCAGGCCATAATTTATCTTTTTTCAAATTGAAATGATATTCCAACCACAGCATCAGCTTTATTTCTCCTTCGTCAATATCTGAACTGAAATTATCCTTTTTGGCGAGATAATATTCTCTACTTTGTTCCTGGAACGGATCCTGGACAATCAATTTACCAGCAGTACAATAATTGTCTGACAATAATCTATCGTAAGTCAACATTTTGTAGATTCTGATCAAAAGATCCAACCAACTTTGTTTGCTCAAAAAATTATAATCTACTTCAGACAGAACTACGTCGTCGATGATATTTTCATTATCGACAAATTGTTCTTTGAATATCAAATATCTTTTGTAGGTCAAAAGGTATTCCGGTCGAATGTTTTTTGTAAACATACCATACTCTTCCATATATAGTAATACATTTTTGTAGGTGGTATAATCGTATAAAGTACCTTCTATATCGTCTAATACCGCAGAATGGATTCTAAAAATTACAAAATTGGCTATAAGCTAAAATTTAAAACATACTTGGATAGATTAAAAAGTGAAGGAACTACAGCAGTTTAATTGGGGTTAATGTACCATGTTGAGAGAATTTCTATATATTTTTAAATTAAATGTTTTTGAATCGGAAGTAGAGTATTTCAGTGAGCTTTCGAAAGCTTTCCAACCAGATCAATCCTTTCCCAAACTAGAAATGAAGATTACTAAAGTTGTAGAGACAATTCATTGGATTTGTGCCACGAAAATTTTCCTATCCCGTTTACAGGACCGTTTTATTTGTTTTTGAGTCAAAATTTGAGTATTTCAGTCGTCTTTTGATAGCTTTCCTACCAGATCAATCCTTTACCAAACTAGAAATGAAGATAACTAAAGTTGTAGAGACAATTCATTGGATTTGTGAAACGAAAATTTTCCTATCCCGTTTACGGGACCGTTTTATTTGTTTTTGAGTCAAAATTTGAGTATTTCAGTCGTCTTTTGATAGCTTTCCTACCAGATCAATCCTTTCCCAAACTAGAAATGAAGATAACTAAAGTTGTAGAGACAATTCATTGGATTTGTGCCACGAAAATTTTCCTATCCCGTTTACGGGACCGTTTTATTTGTTTTTGAGTCAAAATTTGAGTATTTCAGTCGTCTTTTGATAGCTTTCCAACCAGATCAATCCTTTCCCAAACTAGAAATGAAGATAACTAAAGTTGTAGAGACAATTCATTGGATTTGTGCCACGAAAATTTTCCTATCCCGTTTACGGGACCGTTTTATTTGTTTTTGAGTCAAAATTTGAGTATTTCAGTCGTCTTTTGATAGCTTTCCTACCAGATCAATCCTTTCCCAAACTAGAAATGAAGATAACTAAAGTTGTAGAGACAATTCATTGGATTTGTGAAACGAAAATTTTCCTATCCCGTTTACGGGACCGTTTTATTTGTTTTTGAGTCAAAATTTGAGTATTTCAGTCGTCTTTTGATAGCTTTCCTACCAGATCAATCCTTTCCCAAACTAGAAATGAAGATAACTAAAGTTGTAGAGACAATTCATTGGATTTGTGAAACGAAAATTTTCCTATCCCGTTTACGGGACCGTTTTATTTGTTTTTGAGTCAAAATTTGAGTATTTCAGTCGTCTTTTGATAGCTTTCCTACCAGATCAATCCTTTCCCAAACTAGAAATGAAGATAACTAAAGTTGTAGAGACAATTCATTGGATTTGTGCCACGAAAATTTTCCTATCCCGTTTACGGGACCGTTTTATTTGTTTTTGAGTCAAAATTTGAGTATTTCAGTCGTCTTTTGATAGCTTTCCAACCAGATCAATCCTTTCCCAAACTAGAAATGAAGATAACTAAAGTTGTAGAGACAATTCATTGGATTTGTGCCACGAAAATTTTCCTATCCCGTTTACGGGACCGTTTTATTTGTTTTTGAGTCAAAATTTGAGTATTTCAGTCGTCTTTTGATAGCTTTCCTACCAGATCAATCCTTTCCCAAACTAGAAATGAAGATAACTAAAGTTGTAGAGACAATTCATTGGATTTGTGAAACGAAAATTTTCCTATCCCGTTTACGGGACCGTTTTATTTGTTTTTGAGTCAAAATTTGAGTATTTCAGTCGTCTTTTGATAGCTTTCCTACCAGATCAATCCTTTCCCAAACTAGAAATGAAGATAACTAAAGTTGTAGAGACAATTCATTGGATTTGTGCCACGAAAATTTTCCTATCCCGTTTACGGGACCGTTTTATTTGTTTTTGAGTCAAAATTTGAGTATTTCAGTCGTCTTTTGATAGCTTTCCTACCAGATCAATCCTTTCCCAAACTAGAAATGAAGATAACTAAAGTTGTAGAGACAATTCATTGGATTTGTGCCACGAAAATTTTCCTATCCCGTTTACGGGACCGTTTTATTTGTTTTTGAGTCAAAATTTGAGTATTTCAGTCGTCTTTTGATAGCTTTCCTACCAGATCAATCCTTTCCCAAACTAGAAATGAAGATAACTAAAGTTGTAGAGACAATTCATTGGATTTGTGAAACGAAAATTTTCCTATCCCGTTTACGGGACCGTTTTATTTGTTTTTGAGTCAAAATTTGAGTATTTCAGTCGTCTTTTGATAGCTTTCCTACCGGATCAATCCTTTCCCAAACTAGAAATGAAGATAACTAAAGTTGTAGAGACAATTCATTGGATTTGTGCCACGAAAATTTTCCTATCCCGTTTACGGGACCGTTTTATTTGTTTTTGAGTCAAAATTTGAGTATTTCAGTCGTCTTTTGATAGCTTTCCAACCAGATCAATCCTTTCCCAAACTAGAAATGAAGATAACTAAAGTTGTAGAGACAATTCATTGGATTTGTGCCACGAAAATTTTCCTATCCCGTTTGCGGGACCGTTTTATTTGTTTTTGAGTCAAAATTTGAGTATTTCAGTCGTCTTTTGATAGCTTTCCAACCAGATCAATCCTTTCCCAAACTAGAAATGAAGATAACTAAAGTTGTAGAGACAATTCATTGGATTTGTGCCACGAAAATTTTCCTATCCCGTTTACGGGACCGTTTTATTTGTTTTTGAGTCAAAATTTGAGTATTTCAGTCGTCTTTTGATAGCTTTCCTACCAGATCAATCCTTTCCCAAACTAGAAATGAAGATAACTAAAGTTGTAGAGACAATTCATTGGATTTGTGAAACGAAAATTTTCCTATCCCGTTTACGGGACCGTTTTATTTGTTTTTGAGTCAAAATTTGAGTATTTCAGTCGTCTTTTGATAGCTTTCCTACCAGATCAATCCTTTCCCAAACTAGAAATGAAGATAACTAAAGTTGTAGAGACAATTCATTGGATTTGTGCCACGAAAATTTTCCTATCCCGTTTACGGGACCGTTTTATTTGTTTTTGAGTCAAAATTTGAGTATTTCAGTCGTCTTTTGATAGCTTTCCAACCAGATCAATCCTTTCCCAAACTAGAAATGAAGATAACTAAAGTTGTAGAGACAATTCATTGGATTTGTGCCACGAAAATTTTCCTATCCCGTTTGCGGGACCGTTTTATTTGTTTTTGAGTCAAAATTTGAGTATTTCAGTCGTCTTTTGATAGCTTTCCAACCAGATCAATCCTTTCCCAAACTAGAAATGAAGATAACTAAAGTTGTAGAGACAATTCATTGGATTTGTGCCACGAAAATTTTCCTATCCCGTTTACGGGACCGTTTTATTTGTTTTTGAGTCAAAATTTGAGTATTTCAGTCGTCTTTTGATAGCTTTCCTACCAGATCAATCCTTTCCCAAACTAGAAATGAAGATAACTAAAGTTGTAGAGACAATTCATTGGATTTGTGAAACGAAAATTTTCCTATCCCGTTTACGGGACCGTTTTATTTGTTTTTGAGTCAAAATTTGAGTATTTCAGTCGTCTTTTGATAGCTTTCCTACCAGATCAATCCTTTCCCAAACTAGAAATGAAGATAACTAAAGTTGTAGAGACAATTCATTGGATTTGTGCCACGAAAATTTTCCTATCCCGTTTACGGGACCGTTTTATTTGTTTTTGAGTCAAAATTTGAGTATTTCAGTCGTCTTTTGATAGCTTTCCAACCAGATCAATCCTTTCCCAAACTAGAAATGAAGATAACTAAAGTTGTAGAGACAATTCATTGGATTTGTGCCACGAAAATTTTCCTATCCCGTTTACGGGACCGTTTTATTTGTTTTTGAGTCAAAATTTGAGTATTTCAGTCGTCTTTTGATAGCTTTCCTACCAGATCAATCCTTTCCCAAACTAGAAATGAAGATAACTAAAGTTGTAGAGACAATTCATTGGATTTGTGAAACGAAAATTTTCCTATCCCGTTTACGGGACCGTTTTATTTGTTTTTGAGTCAAAATTTGAGTATTTCAGTCGTCTTTTGATAGCTTTCCTACCAGATCAATCCTTTCCCAAACTAGAAATGAAGATAACTAAAGTTGTAGAGACAATTCATTGGATTTGTGAAACGAAAATTTTCCTATCCCGTTTACGGGACCGTTTTATTTGTTTTTGAGTCAAAATTTGAGTATTTCAGTCGTCTTTTGATAGCTTTCCTACCAGATCAATCCTTTCCCAAACTAGAAATGAAGATAACTAAAGTTGTAGAGACAATTCATTGGATTTGTGAATCGAAAATTTTCCTATCCCGTTTACGGGACCGTTTTATTTGTTTTTGAGTCAAAATTTGAGTATTTCAGTCGTCTTTTGATAGCTTTCCTACCAGATCAATCCTTTCCCAAACTAGAAATGAAGATAACTAAAGTTGTAGAGACAATTCATTGGATTTGTGCCACGAAAATTTTCCTATCCCGTTTACGGGACCGTTTTATTTGTTTTTGAGTCAAAATTTGAGTATTTCAGTCGTCTTTTGATAGCTTTCCAACCAGATCAATCCTTTCCCAAACTAGAAATGAAGATAACTAAAGTTGTAGAGACAATTCATTGGATTTGTGCCACGAAAATTTTCCTATCCCGTTTACGGGACCGTTTTATTTGTTTTTGAGTCAAAATTTGAGTATTTCAGTCGTCTTTTGATAGCTTTCCTACCAGATCAATCCTTTCCCAAACTAGAAATGAAGATAACTAAAGTTGTAGAGACAATTCATTGGATTTGTGAAACGAAAATTTTCCTATCCCGTTTACGGGACCGTTTTATTTGTTTTTGAGTCAAAATTTGAGTATTTCAGTCGTCTTTTGATAGCTTTCCTACCAGATCAATCCTTTCCCAAACTAGAAATGAAGATAACTAAAGTTGTAGAGACAATTCATTGGATTTGTGCCACGAAAATTTTCCTATCCCGTTTACGGGACCGTTTTATTTGTTTTTGAGTCAAAATTTGAGTATTTCAGTCGTCTTTTGATAGCTTTCCAACCAGATCAATCCTTTCCCAAACTAGAAATGAAGATAACTAAAGTTGTAGAGACAATTCATTGGATTTGTGCCACGAAAATTTTCCTATCCCGTTTGCGGGACCGTTTTATTTGTTTTTGAGTCAAAATTTGAGTATTTCAGTCGTCTTTTGATAGCTTTCCTACCAGATCAATCCTTTCCCAAACTAGAAATGAAGATAACTAAAGTTGTAGAGACAATTCATTGGATTTGTGAAACGAAAATTTTCCTATCCCGTTTACGGCACCGTTTTATTTGTTTTTGAGTCAAAATTTGAGTATTTCAGTTGTCTTTTGATAGCTTTCCAACCAGATCAATCCTTTCCCAAACTAGAAATGAAGATAACTAAAGTTGTAGAGACAATTCATTGGATTTGTGCCACGAAAATTTTCCTATCCCGTTTACGGGACCGTTTTATTTGTTTTTGAGTCAAAATTTGAGTATTTCAGTCGTCTTTTGATAGCTTTCCAACCAGATCAATCCTTTCCCAAACTAGAAATGAAGATAACTAAAGTTGTAGAGACAATTCATTGGATTTGTGCCACGAAAATTTTCCTATCCCGTTTACGGGACCGTTTTATTTGTTTTTGAGTCAAAATTTGAGTATTTCAGTCGTCTTTTGATAGCTTTCCTACCAGATCAATCCTTTCCCAAACTAGAAATGAAGATAACTAAAGTTGTAGAGACAATTCATTGGATTTGTGAAACGAAAATTTTCCTATCCCGTTTACGGGACCGTTTTATTTGTTTTTGAGTCAAAATTTGAGTATTTCAGTCGTCTTTTGATAGCTTTCCTACCAGATCAATCCTTTCCCAAACTAGAAATGAAGATAACTAAAGTTGTAGAGACAATTCATTGGATTTGTGCCACGAAAATTTTCCTATCCCGTTTACGGGACCGTTTTATTTGTTTTTGAGTCAAAATTTGAGTATTTCAGTCGTCTTTTGATAGCTTTCCAACCAGATCAATTCTTTCCCAAACTAGAAATGAAGATAACTAAAGTTGTAGAGACAATTCATTGGATTTGTGCCACGAAAATTTTCCTATCCCGTTTACGGGACCGTTTTATTTGTTTTTGAGTCAAAATTTGAGTATTTCAGTCGTCTTTTGATAGCTTTCCTACCAGATCAATCCTTTCCCAAACTAGAAATGAAGATAACTAAAGTTGTAGAGACAATTCATTGGATTTGTGAAACGAAAATTTTCCTATCCCGTTTACGGGACCGTTTTATTTGTTTTTGAGTCAAAATTTGAGTATTTCAGTCGTCTTTTGATAGCTTTCCTACCAGATCAATCCTTTCCCAAACTAGAAATGAAGATAACTAAAGTTGTAGAGACAATTCATTGGATTTGTGCCACGAAAATTTTCCTATCCCGTTTACGGGACCGTTTTATTTGTTTTTGAGTCAAAATTTGAGTATTTCAGTCGTCTTTTGATAGCTTTCCAACCAGATCAATCCTTTCCCAAACTAGAAATGAAGATAACTAAAGTTGTAGAGACAATTCATTGGATTTGTGCCACGAAAATTTTCCTATCCCGTTTGCGGGACCGTTTTATTTGTTTTTGAGTCAAAATTTGAGTATTTCAGTCGTCTTTTGATAGCTTTCCAACCAGATCAATCCTTTCCCAAACTAGAAATGAAGATAACTAAAGTTGTAGAGACAATTCATTGGATTTGTGCCACGAAAATTTTCCTATCCCGTTTACGGGACCGTTTTATTTGTTTTTGAGTCAAAATTTGAGTATTTCAGTCGTCTTTTGATAGCTTTCCTACCAGATCAATCCTTTCCCAAACTAGAAATGAAGATAACTAAAGTTGTAGAGACAATTCATTGGATTTGTGAATCGAAAATTTTCCTATCCCGTTTACGGGACCGTTTTATTTGTTTTTGAGTCAAAATTTGAGTATTTCAGTCGTCTTTTGATAGCTTTCCTACCAGATCAATCCTTTCCCAAACTAGAAATGAAGATAACTAAAGTTGTAGAGACAATTCATTGGATTTGTGAAACGAAAATTTTCCTATCCCGTTTACGGGACCGTTTTATTTGTTTTTGAGTCAAAATTTGAGTATTTCAGTCGTCTTTTGATAGCTTTCCTACCAGATCAATCCTTTCCCAAACTAGAAATGAAGATAACTAAAGTTGTAGAGACAATTCATTGGATTTGTGCCACGAAAATTTTCCTATCCCGTTTACGGGACCGTTTTATTTGTTTTTGAGTCAAAATTTGAGTATTTCAGTCGTCTTTTGATAGCTTTCCAACCAGATCAATCCTTTCCCAAACTAGAAATGAAGATAACTAAAGTTGTAGAGACAATTCATTGGATTTGTGCCACGAAAATTTTCCTATCCCGTTTACGGGACCGTTTTATTTGTTTTTGAGTCAAAATTTGAGTATTTCAGTCGTCTTTTGATAGCTTTCCTACCAGATCAATCCTTTCCCAAACTAGAAATGAAGATAACTAAAGTTGTAGAGACAATTCATTGGATTTGTGAAACGAAAATTTTCCTATCCCGTTTACGGCACCGTTTTATTTGTTTTTGAGTCAAAATTTGAGTATTTCAGTGAAATTTTGATAGCTTTCCAACCAGATCAATCATTTTCCAAACCAGAAATGAAGATAACTATAGATGTAGAGACAATTCATTGGATTTGTGGAACGAAAATTTTCCTATCCCGTTTACGGGACCGTTTTATTTGTTTTTGAGTCAAAATTTGAGTATTTCAGTGAAATTTTGATAGCTTTCCAACCAAATCAATCCTTTCCTAAACCAGATGAAGATTACTAAGAGAATGTTCTTTTCCAGTTGACGATACAGTTTCTGTGTGATTTGCTTCCTCAGACACTCCAATAATATACAGTGTTAACTACTTTAATAATAACCTGATTCAAATGAACTATTAACATCAGACAATGAGTATTTCAGAATACAAAGGCATCAGATTATTGTGTTTTTTGATATCGATGCAAATAATCTCTTTTATATTGAATAACCAGCTTTAAATTATCATTAGAAAAAGTATAGAGTAAAAAATATATTGTATGATGATCACTATCCATGAGATCATGGATAGTATCGCGATGTTCCTACCCATCGACAAGATGTTTTATTATTCGGCCATCAGTCATATTCTTCAAGAGCGTCACAATTGGTAAATGCTTCTTTTTATTCTTGCCTCCAATTCTTTTGTTTTGGCTTTTCCGGTACACCTCGAAAGGATATCTGAAACAATAATTTTTATTAAACTCTCAATGATCTCGATAATCTATGGATCACTAAGTGGATATTGACAAGTAAAGACATTTCTTACTCTTGTCAATGACGGCTTTTAGATAAACTTCCTCTTATGTACTAATATTAGCTTTTAATGATTTTTCTAACCAGCTCAATTGTTTTGTAGTGTTCTAGTATTTTATGGTGTTAAGTAGATACTTTTTAGATCTGTACAGTGGAATTTATACAACGAAAAATGATTATTTTTGCAGTATTTTAGTCAGTAATAAAGTGTGAGTTTTCAAACAATTCACAAAACGTAAACTTCAGAAATTTGTTTACCCCACGGTGGCCATTTTTAAATGCGCATCAACTGATGTTGACGATTTGTTATGCTCAATAAACTACAAGAGTGTTGACGTCACCCACCGCAGGTCAGGGATCACTTTCCAAACAAAGTTTTAACAGCGTTGACGATTATAAATATATTTAGCGAATCTGCTGTTGTGATTGCGATTAAGAATTTTATGGATTCGAAATCAACTCAAACTCAAAATGTGTCAAATTTGTATTATTTTGGACTAAAATAACCATAACACCCATCTGGACAACTATATCAAGCTTTGAACATTTCTAAAACACCACTCAGAATGCTACCGGCTCAAACAAGTCAAGACCGAAGGAACTGAATGATTTTTTTTTTTAAAAAAAACAGTTCGTCCATTTCTCCTGATCAAAGTGATAAAAAATGAAATTTGGAAATATGTAATGCACGTTTTGCACAAATTGCATCATTCATAGATTTTTAATGAAAACCTCTAGCTAAGACATTTAGAGATTCTTGTAGATCATGATTTAAATTTCAAATTTCTTAGATGAATCAAGGTTATAGTTTCCGAAGAACCTATCACATAAAAAAACTTTTTGTTTGACGTTAAAATTTCATAAAAATTACGAGGTTCATAGGTGAAGTTCCGATTTTGTATCTAAAAATATACTCACTTCGATATAGTTTCAGGGATTCTATAAAACAATGAACTAAAAAATCCCTGCGTGTATGTATATTTTTCCAATATAATCTTCAGTTTGTCCAATTTTTGTCGGAAATCGACATTATTCATATCGTAGTTATAATCATCAACAGTTTGTTCTTTTATATCGGGATACCATTTCATACGATGCCGAAATGACAACAGCGAACAGTTATTTGCCGAAGCTACTACTGAAATTTCACAAAAAGCTTCGCAAGAACAGCTAATCGTCATCTGAAAAGCACTTTTTTCGTATTAGTATTTTGTATATCTCAGAAATTGGATGCGCTTGGGAAGACGAAAATATATAAAAATCAAATATAAAACCATATTTTTGTTAAAGTAATTTCGTTATCTGCGTTAGGTTAGGTTCGTACCAGCAAACTCGACCCAGAGTCTTGGTTCATTTCTGCATCCTGACGCAAATCCCTTGCCCTTTTTTACTTCATTTTCAACCATTTCCAACTCAGAGTTTTTCATTTTTTCTATGTCTAGTTCTACTATTTTTTCATAACCTACCATTTGACATCGTTTTTTCGTCAAAATAGAAACTCTCTACAACAATTATTGTACCGAAACTACAATGTCCAATGATCTAAAGTGTTTCTTGAATCTTATTTTTTTCTTTGCTTTCTTCTTCTGATTGTGATCCTTGGCCAAATCGCTCTGTATATCATGCAAATCATTTGAGTTTAACCATTTATGCTGATGTCTAGTTCGGATTTTTGTATTAATAGCATCTTCTGCAACAGCAACTGTTTTTTCAACATCTTCATCTTTCCTCCCACTTTCTGCAAGCCTATCAGAATCCCCTTATATTTCACAGTGTCCAGGTACTTAATAAAGGTAAAGATAAATCCAGGAGAGTGCCTAGCGAATGATCATTATTCCTTTCGGTTTTATTTCATATTCAGGATGTTACAAGTTTGAAGACGCCACGTTCTGTAGTATTTGTTTGGTAGCCATCACTAGTGAACGTTTTCAGTGAGTTTATGAATATAAAAAAAATTGGTCATCATTAAGTGAGACAATAATTTTATTCGAAAGGCTTTAGCGCCATAAATATAAAATGGTAGCAGAGTTTGAACGAAGCCATACGACCTGCGAAGACCAGCATCGCAATGGTCGATCAAATGAAGTGACGACTCCAGAAAATCCACTGGAAGATCGTCGACTGGAAGTGCGCGAGCTAAAATACATAGTAGGTATTTCAAAAAGTGTGTTACATCGTATATTAACTGAAAATTTGGACATGAAAAAGATGTGCGTAAGATGGGTATCGCGTTTGTTCACAATGGAACAAACACAGCGTCGTGAAGATGTTTCCATCGAGGGTTCAACGGAAATAAAGTCGAGTTTTTGCTCTGTTTCATAACAATCCATGAAACGGGGGTCCAGCATTTCACACCCGAAACAAAATAATGAAATAGAAAGGGAAAACCGGCTCCAAAGAAGGCAAAGACCGTTCATCTGGAGGCAAGATGATTGCGTCGGTTTTCTGAGATGCCCTATTTTACCCATTTCCTGTAGGATAGTTGTATATTGTGATTTTGTGATTACCAGTGCTCTGCACCTTCATGAGATTCTTTTTGTCTTTTTTTCATAGATTTTCACTTATATTAGTGAAATATATGGGATATATCAGGCACTTCAGGCACTGGTTACCGCTTCAGATTATTTACATCAATTTCACCATAAGATTCTGTATCTTTTTTCTTATATTAAATACTTTCTGTTGTAATAATTCTTCTGATAAAACGCCAAGCAGAACTTTTGTTTATATATAATTGAAATTAATATTTAAAATATCTTATAATAGAAGAGAAATTAAGTAGATTTTGGTAAAAACATTTCTGCATTTATTCAAATTATGTACTTACTTTAGTTATAACATCGCATTGGGTTTTGGGAAGAAAGGTAACTTTGATGTCCTGGTTGGAACCTTGTACGTTTTTAACGAGTTTCGCTTTCAAATAGTTATGCTCGACGACTACATTGATTCTACAACCTTCCCGATGAGAGTGAATGGTAAAAGGAACTAAGCTCATACAAGTAGCTTTTATCGGGATGGTTGGTAAGCAAACCATCCTGATTTTACATTGTATAGTAGGTTTCGAGATTTCTGCGTACAATCTAACGTAGTTGAAAGGGCAGTTTTCGAAATAATCGTTAACAAATATGGGTATATCGGTTCTGTAAACGCCATAACAATCACCGTCGAAACTGAACGCGAAAACTACTTCTTGATCAGATTCTAAAGTTACTTTGATATATTTTTCTTTTATTTTATAAATTCCACTACAATCTTGAAGTTCCACTTTGAAGTAATCACCTAAATTATCTATTAATAATTTGATATCCTTTGTAACCGTCGATATATTCTTTATCCGTATGGTTTTTTTCAATAAATCTTTGTCAAAATTCAAGTAAAGTGAAGAGAATTGAAACCAAGGAGTCCCGGCAGCGCAAGAGACTCGTAAACCGATTATTTTAGGCGAATCACCGTTCTCTATAGGAAGTCTATCAAAATACGTCGTATATTCAAAACTTTTTGGATCGTTCAACGTTGGAGGGCCCACCAAATCGTTTATAATCATTGGTAAAAAAAACGTATAGGCAGTCGGTTCCGGCGGTTGAAATTCCATATACAAAGTAATCGTTTCGTGAGGATTCAAATTAATTTCTTCCACGACACGTTTATCCATATCGAGAATCTTATAATCCAGGTATAAATCTAAGGCGAATCTTATCGATAATTTGGCGCTGTTGGTACTTTTTATTTTAAATACTTTACGCTGACAAGCGCCTGTCACTATCTTTCGGATCTGAATGTAATTCGGTTCAATGCTGAATGTCGGGTAGTTCACGGTACCCACAATTTCTATTTTGTGATTGAATCTATCTTGGACGACGAAAACGCATTCACATTTGAACGTCTCCACAGTCCTGTAATGGATAAATAATTTAGTATTCAACACTATTCTTATAATGACTAACTATTTATTCTTAAAATGGTAAAATCCTTTCTAAATGAATTCGCCCAGAAAAAAAATCGATTTTTGGGAACTTTTAGAAACTTTTTTTGAGCCATGTTGAGGTTTACGTTATGACTAAGCTATTTGAGAGTTTCGAGTGGCCGCCATTATGGCCCAAATTGACCTATCGGGACCAATTTTTTTTTAAATGTGCGTGATTTACTCTACTTTTCCGGGAAATATTGGATTTTTCCAGGGATTTGTAAATAAGTAGCGGCTGACGATTTTTATTTATCGGCTGAGTGCCACTAAAAATGTTTCTAAATATAATACGATTGAGTGGTTAGTTTTGCGAAAAAACCTACATTATAAGCGTTGAGAATAAAATACACAAACGTATATGAGGCTTGGACATTTTCGTTGCGGGGCCGTATTTTCCAAACGGAGCATTTTTGTTAACGGCGATTTCCATCGCGCCTGGATTTGACCCAAAATAAGTCGAAAATGAAGAATAAAATTTTTCCATATCTCGCTTCCTTTTCGAGATATCGATATTTGAAGTTGAGAAAATTTATTTTTTTTTCGATATTTGTATATATCAACCTAACCTAACCTAACTTAACCGTCTCGTGGTGCACTTTGAGTATAAAATCGGTTCAAGATGATAAAATTACTAAAATAAGTTTAAAAGCGGAAAAAAAATCAAATTTGTAGATTTGAGACCATATTTTTGATTTATAGGCGTTCGTTGATTTCTACATTCTCCAAATCGCTGGTAATTAATTTCTTGTAATCTGTCATCAATTGGCCAGTCACAAATTTCTTCGAAACATCCCTCAACCTAACTTAACCTTCTCGTGGTGCACTTTGAGTGTAAAAAATTCAAATATCGTGAATTTTTTACAGCCAAAATTGTCTAAAAAAATTTTCTTCGCATGAGGATTATTTTAGTTTTATTTTATTATTATTTTTCTTTCTTATGGGGGGCTTCGCTCCCTCGATTTCACGGGAACTTCGCCGCTCGACCCACCAGGGCTCCGCTGGACCCCGGACCCTGGTCTGCCCAAAAGCCACAGACCGCCAGGAACGGGTGAGTTTATAAAGGGGTGATTTAGGGCAGATAAATTCGGAGCGGATAGATTTGGAATGATTTTTTAAGTCATTTTTCTTATTCGGTTGATTTTGTCGTTAAAAATAGGATAAACTATTTATGAAAAACATCAAATTATTCATGTATTTCATGTATAAAATTAAATGAAATTTTTTTGTTTATTGAATTACAAGATTCATATTGAATTCGAAGCGATAAAATATTCATTTCAAACGAAGTATTGAACACCATCTGTTCAATTTTGAACTAACGTTTCATTATAAATTTAAATATCTATATCTCGAAACCGAAGCGAGATATCAATAAATTTCATTCTTCATTTTCGATTTATTTTGGCCTAATTAACCCTTTTAAATCGCGGCGTTTTCATGCTGAAGATTGTTGGCTTGAAAATGTTTGAATACGATTCGAATTCGAATTCGAATTATTCTGTTCTCGTAGTTTTTGCGATGTAATTAATAAAAAATTCGTCATAAACTTCATTAATACATCCAGAAATTTTTCCTTACCATGTGAGAATCTTTCTAAAATTCACCCAATAAAAAATCTCAATTTCTCTGTGAGAAACAGGTCAACTTCTCCAGATATTCGCGGCTTGTTTTACAAAATTCTGTAGCCGTTCTTTTCACAAACTCCTCATCGATATCTTCAAATTTCAACATTAATTTGATGGACCATAAATGGAAGAAACTAATTGGTCTGTTTCTGAATCAAATTGTCTTTTAATTTATTGATTTCATTAGCAGCTTCAATTGCTGATACAGTTTCAAGTTTCAAGACAGCTTGGTGAAAGCTTGCTGACTGAGCATGTAAAAAATGAAGCCACTATTCAAATGTGGGATCTTTAGAAATGTTTTATTGTAACAGGGGACATTTTTCAATACTCTAAAAGTAACTTTTTAATAGTTGATACCTTCTTAAAACCATCTGGAAGGCAGGTTCATAGTTTTGGTATTGGAAGTGAAGATATCGGTTTATATATGACTTCGTTTGGCGATTTTCCTGACTTGGGTATTATTATAATTTCCAACTACAACAAAAGTTGACGTTGGAGTTAGGGATCGATTTTTGAATCGAATCGTAACCTTATGAGGTCTAAAAGATCTATTTAATAGAAATTGATAAATGTAGATTCTGTGGAAGAAAACAAGAAACAAAATTGGCTGTCGTTATGAGGTAACACAGAAAATGATTTTAATGGGGAAATTTAAGTATTCAGAATGTGGACCCTTGAGGTCAGCCTAAATACTTCATAAACTGGAGGACAAGCTCTTCGACAAAAGCTGATGGAGGCGCTACAATACAACGTTACTCCCAGTATAGTTTACCATCTACAATTTTTTTCGGAAGGTAGTTCAGGATCCTGGGACCGGTGTGGATGTGCCAGCGAAAGCAATAACCAAAGGGTTATCAGAGATTCCAAAATAAAGTACTAAGGAGCACCGTTGATGTACCTTCGAAAAGATGACCTTCGTCGGTACCTGGGGGTACTTATTGTAAAGCAGGTAACCGAGAATTACGAACAGCTACTCTCAAAACACGTAAAGAGGACGAAGCCGTTTGAGTTAGTTACCTAAGTGCGTAGTGTAAAAACAAAGAGAAGTGTAAAAGCTTCCGTTGTAGTGTTGATTATAATACAAGGAGTTTTAAGACATTTATAATACTCAATTTAATAATACTCCGTTTGAAAAAATGATTTTAATAAAATGTGTGAGGTTCAGTAGCGCCCAGAGTTTTAAAGGAACGAGAATAACATTTTTTTATAACCTTTTTCCATATCCTTTACATTCTTTGAATATATAAATGACCCATGGAATTGGGTAATTCAATTCCGAATAAATATTGAAAAAATATCAACTGATAATTATATTGTGAACTGAATTTACCTGAAATGAGCGTATATTTTGAAAAAGATAACACTCTTTCCAGGTACTATCGCTTCTTTTGGAGATACGGTTATTTCTGCCATGGGATGTTCGTTTTTGACATAAAGTACTATCGTCGATCGACTGTTGTTTTTAAAAACTAGATATTCCGATACCGTCATATTTAACGGGATATCATTGAATTCCACGGAGTGGGTATTGAATAAAACTGACGCATTACTGTTTTCCGTGCTGAGACCAATCACTTGTTTCGCACCACTTTGTGAATATAAGAATATATCCGTTTTAAAAACCGCGTCTATTCTCGGAGAAAACACGATTTTGCAGAATAGAGATCGTCTCGATTCGATAGTACCACTACACGGTCTTATACTGAAATTCTGATCTAAAAGTACCAAAGAGAAATCGATGGCGCAGTTAACAGGATTGTATAATTCCAAATAGGCCACATCGTCTTTAGGATTAGTTGTGATTTCTTTCGTTTTACATTTAACTGTTGACGGCGCGACTTCGGCGAAAACAGTGGCGTCGAAAATATGACAATTATTGATGATTATGTATACGGGAACGTAGTATTTTCCTAAGCCGTGAGAAAAACAATCGAAATAAAGTTTAGATATGGCGAATGCGCCGATCGTCGTTTTCTTCTTGCCTTTCACTATCACGGAATTACTCAAAGCAACTATAGTAATAAGTATCGGGAATTCGTTTTTGTTTTCAATTGTAAAAAAATCGGAACAGCTGATGTACGGTGCTATCTGAAACAATATATAAATAAAGTCACGCTGAAGCACTAGAAACAGAGATTTGAAACACAGGAATGATCAGACAGCAAGGCATTAAGTATTTAAAATAGGATATGACTACCAAGAATTCAGAAAATTTAAGAAAAAGCTCAAGCAAACATAAATAGGGAGATCAAAACCAGCTATAAGCGAAAATTTTATCAAAATACAAAAGTTTAATGGTAATTTATTGATATTTTGAACATTTTAATCAAGATTCAAGTGGAAAAGTGAAAAATAGCATCGGCGCGACTTGAACCTGGGACCTATGGTGTGTTAGCGTCGTACTTTAGTCACTACACGGAGACCTTAATAATACGTTTTTTACACAATACTGCTCAAAGTATGTTTTTTTATACACTAAGTGCGTAAAGTAAAGTTTTACGCACTCAAAACTCTGTACTTTACGCAAGGTACTATAAAATATGTGCTAAGACGATATATAGAAATGAATACATGAATAAAAATGTGATGATGTACTTTCCAAATAACAAATACGTTCAAATATCTTGAAAAAGTCGAAAAAAAAACTAAGAATAATAGTAATACAAATACAGAAAAGAATCTAGGTGCAAAAAAAAATAAAAATAAGTGAATATCGAACATTTATATATAGGAAATACATTAAAGAAGACATAGTAAAGCGCGTTACATATTTATTGGCATTAAATACACGTTTGGAGAGTTTCGACCACATTCTATTACCGTTTAAATACAAAATATAGTAAAACCTGAAAGTACCGAGGTCGCCAATTTGAAAGAAATAGAAAGAAACATAAAAAAATGGTAAAAGATGACACAGAAGGTTAAAAACCACGCCTCTTAATAGCAGACATTATTAAAAGGATAATGAGGATTAATTCATCTGGAGAAACGGGTCATAAGGTATCTCCAAGAACAGCTAATATTGTTTTTAAGGAATTTGAGATCAAATAACAATGAAGAAGATTTTTAAATATTCATTTAACAATTTTAGCAAACTCCTACAATAACTGTCTGCCAAAAGATCTTCGAGTAAAACTCAAAACCGCAAATCAAACATATCCAAGACATTGGGTAGACTTCTGCATGGTTCGCTGATTACATAGCTTGTAAAATTCCAAATTCAATACCCAAATTATCGTGAATTGAAACTTTTATTGACCAATACGAATTAGAATCAACGTCAGCTTTGTTGCCTTCTCGACAACTAGAACCCCGATCGATTTTTGAAACCTCGTATTTCAGCTGCTCTTCGGGGATAATCAGACGAAAAATTCTGGGAGTGCCAACAATATTACGGGGATAGAGTTATTGTACATCTGCAAGTAGTCTCAACAACACTTTCAGACATACACATATCATCCAAAGATCGCCGAAACACCGGCCAAACTATTCTATACATATACCTTTTAGATGATCCGTAACTAAGGAATAAAATAGTTAATAAAGGCATTTTCAATAATAAGAGAACCAAAATAAAAAGGAACAAATGAATAAAAGCGATAGTCATATGCCAGATTTAGATACCAGTGACTATTAGCTATATTTAGATTAAAAAAAAAATACTTCAAGGGAAGAAATTTTGTTGAAACGAGAATATTACGGCAATTATGATACCAAAAAAAAATCGTTTTCATGAAAATGGTATGAATAAGTTGAGAAAACTTGGAGAAAATTTTGAAAATCATTTCACCTTTCCTAGTTGAATATAATGCGGACTTATTTTCACTGCTATAAGTTGTTCTGGAGTTAAAGGTATTAAACCCGGTTTTTCCTGGGTTGTTTTAAACACGTAAGGACAATCTCTCACAGGTTCATTCGTCATTAGTATTTTCGCCATTGAAGTTGGGTAGAAACTAAAAGCATTCCTTTCAGATTCGATGTTGACGACGGGTTTCCTATTTTTATTCAGTAAATTCAAATAGATTTGATCGTTTTTACGTTTTTTCTCAATTTCAGCCGGAGACAAAGTATAATCGTCCTTTGCGCTGTTGAATCTTGGAATATTTTTAAAAATTGTCTTACACCTAAACAAAAATTAAAGATAATTTTGAATAGTTCAACGTTTCCGTACAAAAAGAGTCTTACGGTACTTTACTAGTCCACGGTCTCAAACTTCTCGGTCTATCGTTCGGAAAAGCAATCAGATCAGTATTTCTTTTATCAAAACTCATTCTGTTCGCGTTATCCACGAAAGGTACTATTGGTGCAGTTTTGGCTTGATTGAATCTGATATCGTCAACCAAAAAACCTACTTCGTGTGTTATAATTGGTGTGATGCCCATGTTGAATTGGGGCTTAATCATTGGACTCACAATACCTGGATGTTTGTGACAAATATACCTTGACAATTAGAAATAAAAAAAAAATAAGATTATAGAGCTGTAACTCAAAATTTGACAATTTACCTAGCGTGGAAATGTGCAGTACCAACTTTATAAACGATACCGTAAGCTTTGTAGGTCAATCGTAAATTTATGTTAGTATCGATCTGCCCTATAGTAGAAGGTTTGAGCAACAGCCAAACGTCGACGCTACAATTAGGCTTCAAAGTCATTTCCGGGGGGACAATTTGAAAGCATGCCAATTTTTCGTACTTGAACGTGATCGGTAAATATTTGGAACAATTTTTTATATTGAATGTGAAACGATAGAGTGTCCCGACGTATAAATCATCGCGATCTATCGAATGGGGGGTAAGTCTAACGTTGGGCTCTTCGATTTCTCCGTACAGACATATTCGTAGATAGTTCGAAGTGAATTCGATTTCGCTGAATTGATTGTCGATTGATGCTACCGAACCTATCTGGAATTGATCTAAACAAAGTTCGAATATAGAAATTCGAGAGATCGTTTTATGAAAATAAAAAAAAAAAAAAAATGTGACTCACCTACTTCGGAATTACTCGAAAACGTTTTGACTTCGATGTCTTTCCCTAGAAAAATTCGTATGAGATTTCGTAATTATAATTAGAGCAACCGGTTGATTTTATTGCATTGAATTGAATGCATCACTTTACCAAAAACTTCCGTCGATTTACTGAGCGTTTGATAGAAATATTGATGTTGTGTTTTGACAATAATAGACATCATCAGACTCATAAATGGAATGCTACACAAATTTGACTAGATGGCAAAGAGGTAAGTCACAAAATCTAACAAATATCATCATTTGGAAAAATGTCAATTAACAGTAAATGGAAATCTATGAAAACTTTGTGAAAACTTGTTTCATCTCAATGTTCTATTCCATGCTAGTCAATTTCTTTGACATTAAAGTCGACACAAACCGAAGCAGCTGGGGAAAATCCAATATTTCAATCCGTTTATGAATATTTCGCATTACAAGAAACTTGTTCTGCAAACTAATGACTTGCCATTACCATGTCAATGAGAAACGATGTTTATAAACTGATAATATTGATTCTGTTTTGTCCTGTCTAAAGCAAGCAATTTTTCAGAACGACATCCAGCTACCGGACGACGAATAATTCGATATTTCTCCAATCGATCAATTTCTATGGTTGTATATCAAGATAATTATTTGTGAAATGTTGTAATGTAAAGTTAGAAACCATAAAATCGAATAAATTCTCTATTCTGATGTAGTAATGTTCCAACTTGTCCAGTATTTACAGATAAACAGAAATGTTTCAGTGAAAAAAGAAATGGTCAATTGATACTGCTCAAAATTGAACTTTTGTTTGGGTTTTAATATCACCCAACATCATTGGAGTATCATATAGCAGTGTTTACAGTTGATCTATCAATCCCACTCATCTTAGAAAATCTAGAATGTGGAATCGCTGTAGCTATCTACTATTTCATACGCTCCCAGGTGCAGTGCTATGAAGTTCGAGGAAATGTGGATAGAAATTTCGTCCTCTGTACAACAAAACCTACCCGCTGCGTTATCTTCTAGGTCTAGCGTCTAGGTCTGGGACTCCCGTTCTATCCTACCCAAAATTAACCTTGATATGGCTAAAAAAATTGATCAAAGAATCCATTACATTTTACAGCGTGAAATTATTTTTCTATGTGATAATAATCCAATCACAAGGTGAGATCAATCTGATCTTGATAGGTGAGTTTTTTAAATTTAATTCTTCATCGTATTATAACTAAAAATCTCTTCTCGAATTTCTCCAGTGTTTTAGTGATAATGAACGGAATGGAAATAAGTTATGGAAGTGAGGAAACTCCTAAAAAAGCTAAATACCTTTTATGACACCATCTCTAAAATTAACTTTTATAATTTTGATCATAGCTATGCAGTACTTTTGTGTAAAAGCTCTTAAGCGCCGTGGTGCAAACCTAGAAACAAATATATTGATATTATTCATTCAAAAAGCGTCAAGTTCCAACAAATTGACCTTCCTTTTTTCTATACCTTTGTATCGTAATCATTAATCACTTCGTTCAAAACTAAATCCCCAATTAAGTTTTTTTCATCAATATATACATACAATACGATTCTCTATCTAGTAGATATTGGAAATCGCATATTTGGAGACTCACAATCATTTAGAAAGTAGAAGATGATCCCGATAGAAGGCTGCAATTTTGTAGAGAAATTATGGAGAAAATCGACTCGAACAATATTGTAAAGAATCCACGCTGAATGAAAAAAAGTCATTATATTAATCAGAAAAGCGAATGTATGTACTGGAATTGTAGAAAATCATATTAAAACACTAATATTCTTTGCTCTTGGTAGAATACGTTTATTTCCTAATCCTGTAACATGCTAATGTCCTGATTGAGACAAGTAGGTGCAAAAAATAACATTTTCTCGTATAGAAATCCTCATTATTCGGGGAATTCGTTTGATACATTTTGAGCGGGATGAGGAACTTTTTTTTAAAAAGAGAAAGGTTCATTGGAATTGGCCCTGATATAGGAGTTGCTCCTCTGCAGGGCTGGGGTTGTGTTGTGGTGATTGGTTTATGATTGCACTGCTTGAGGCTGAAAAAACAACAAACGACCAAACGGGACAAGAAATCTCCAGTCTAAAAAATGTTTCTTTCTATTTGAAAATAAATTTTGTAGTTTTTTTTTGTTTTTCTCTTTTTTAAAACCAAAAGAAAACTTCTGGCTACTGGCAACGAAGCTTTTCCAAAATACTACCTTTCTACTAGTTTTCCTGTGGTTTTGATGTAACCTGGTGAACCCATTCAAGAGTCAAACGGAATAATAAAGGTGCAGCTGTACCCGCCCTCCGTTATTTCCCGAAAATAACTTTTAACTTTTATTTCACTAGCCTCGTAAATCCACCACAATTATTCCAGCCCTGCGGTGGAAATTTTTTCCTATATCAGTGTTAAACCACATCACAAACATCTTTTTCTTGCCTCTCTACACTTGTTGCGACTTCTTTTCATTTTATGATATTTTTTCATTATCAATATCGTCGAAAAAAATGAGATATGACGGTCGAACTTCATATGAACATATTGTGCACAAAGAGAACCCTTTTTATTTCAATCTTTTATGATCTGATGCAGACTATTTGGGTGAACGACAGAAAAAAATGGCACTTACGTAATTATTATTATAGCTTTGTGGTTTTTCGTGAGTCTGCCCTCCTTGGGATTAAATAGAAAGAATTTGAGATTGTTATCAATTTTTTTCGCTTCTTCCAAGGTCTAAAATGATTTATTGACTTGATAATATTCAATCTGTGTGAAATACGAGGAGAAAAAAACTGTTATCAGTATTATTCACCTTTTCTTCATTATTGCAATTAGCCATAGTGCAAAACATCGTACTAGTTGAACTATTATTTTTAATGATAAGAGCCCTAATGCTATCAGCATTGTAGTAGGTCTTTGGAAAATCTATAATAATCAAATCGAAACTATTTGGAGGATGTTCTATTGTCAATTTGGGGGTGATAAATGTTCCTGTAAGTAATATCCTTTGCGGAGGCTCAGTTTTTATCCAGAATTCCTTCAAGAATTGCCCCTCTCTCGATCCAAGTATTTCAACTTTTATTATTATAGATTCATCAGGCTGAAATTATAATAAATAGAAAAATATGAGGTATTAATAAAAAAAGGTATCAAAACTGATATATCCTCTTAATCTACTAAACCACGACCAAAATATGAAAAAATAAGGAACTATTTGATATGAAAAACACCCAAAAAAACAAATTAGAAACCACTGAATCCAACTTTTAACATAAACCAATATAAAAGCTGAACTAGATTCTACTCTGGGTGATACAACTTTTTCGTTATCAACTCAGGATAGCAGAGTTTAAACGAGGCCATACGACTTGCCAAGACCAGCATCGCTTTGGTCGACCAAATGAGGTGACGATTCCGGAAATGTTGAAGAAAATCCACCGGATAATCGTCGACTAGAAGTGCGCGAACTAGTAGACATAGTAGGCATTTCAAAAAGTGTGGTACATCGGATATTAACTGAAAATATGGACATAAGAAAGCTGTGCACAAGATGGGTGTCCAGTTTGCTCACAATGAAACAAAAACATGTTCCATAACTATGGATGAAACATGGGTCCATTACTTCCCATCCGAACCCAAAGAACAATCAAAACAATGCAGTGAAAAGGAAGAATCGACTCCAAATAAGGCAAAGATCGTTCTTTTTCCAAAATTTTTGTGTTTCCTTTGTTGGGCCTGGTACTTTTGGAACCATCCTCGTAGTGGAGACACAGAGAAACTGTTGGATGCCACATAATCCCCATTTTGTCCAAATCCACGCATCCGCGAAAAAAACTAATACGAAGCAAGAAAAATTTGGATATTTTTCTGAGAAAATTGTAGGGATGTAGGGAGGTTAATAAGAAAACAAATCGAATAATGCAGAGACTTATGCGTTATTTAAATAATTCTTGTTACCTTTATTGAACCTTTCATCGGATCAACAATCAATTCTAAATCATTTCTTCCTAAATCGACACTGAAATGTGTTATCTTCTGACCTTCATTATGCAAAGTCAACGATAATTGATCAGAGGAAGTTCCGACGTTAATGTCACCAAAATATAAAATTTTCGGAGTTGTTTTCACCAAAGCTTGACTGAGATTCCTAAAATTCCATTCACACCATTGTCATATCCTCAAATTATTATGCAAAGAGGTATTACATTTAAAAAAAAGAATATTCTAAAAAAACGTATAAGAAATAAATGTAGTTGATGGTGTACATTTTTTCTTTCATAAAGGAATAACTGTTCACTGATGAAGCTTGTCTGACCTTCAATATAAGATAAATTTGGGAACTTAGCACTTGGAGATAACATTTTTTCCATTTTCCAAATAGTAAACATAGAATATAATTTTAAAATTGAAAAGCTTCCAATTAAGACAAGTAAATATTTTAAATCTAGGTTGTATAAGTTCAGACACTAAGCTAGTGCCTAGTTGATGGGCGTAAGTCTTTTATCAAACTTTTCATTGGTCATTTCAATTTCTTTTCTAACATTTTCTAACCACTTATGGATCCCTTGCAGTAATATTATTGGTCACACACCAAAAAGTATTTTTTATCAATCTTTTGATCGAAATTTCTTAATTTGATACTGAACCCCGTACATGGATTGCAATAGCTCTGGATGGATAATCGTGATTCTCTTCCAATTTTCCAATATAGTTGTCTAATTTGTATCCAAAGCGAAAAAGCATTTCCTCATCCAGATCAAATCCAAGATACTTACGATGGAGAGACAACTTCCTGGATTGCTTTGAAGACGTCGTGGATGGATTTAGATTCATGAGGGAAAATTTAGATACAAAAAATGATTTAATAGTAATACGGTAATTTGTGGGTTGTGGTTACTTCAGTTTTGAATCAGACACACGACAAAAAATATTTTTTACTCGATTTTTGTCCTCGTCACAATGATTGAGTACTTCGAGATTGAACGCTTTCTTAATAAGACCTATCTCAACATGGAAATGTGCTAAAAATGATTCAAACGATTCAATATTCATTTCACTTTTCATTCATAGAAAGGAAAAACTTTTAGAATTGATTTTGCTACAATCTCTATACATTTCCACGCGTTCTCTAGTACAAAAGAAAGTTCAAAATAACGTTTCGAGAGAACGTTAAGAATTATTATTTTTTGTAGTGAAACATTGACCTGAATTTGTGGACTAAGTAGTTCAAAATTTATGTAAATACCACGAAATTTTTAACTATTACTCCAAGTATAGAATTAGAATTGACTTTCCGTGAAAATAATTATCCAACAATTACAATTTAGTAAACTTGGATGAGATTTTATAGAAATCATAATTGTATTGACCAACCTCCAACAGCGGATGAGAAGAATCATATTATTCATGGTCGCGAATTTAATGACGATAATTATTTTGATAATTACAAATTATAAATAAGCAGACAAATCTCATTACGTTCTGCAATTTTCAACCCAATGAAGCTTCTTTTCTTTGACTGCCTACGTCTGGTTGAATATTTTTATCGATGTTAAGTCTATTTTGAGAGAAAATTGTATTGTAAGTGTTCAAATTGATCAATGCATTCACGGCAATGTTTCTCAACGAAGAAGCATTCTTCAATTTCAAGTCCATGATCCTCTTGTAACATAGTCATCGAGAAAACCCCACAGGAAGATATCACAGGGTGTCAGGTCACTCAACGAATTTACGTCTGCGTATCCATTCTCCAAAATGAAAATTAAGGTACGCACACACAACGCGGCTCCATCCTGCATGGAATGACGCATGTTCGCGAGTGATGGATCGTTATCCATTTGTCTACATGAGTCTTCAAGCATTTCCAGATAACTTTGGCCCGTCACGTGATTCCCCATGAGACCTCCCGCGTGGCTACCTCGCGGCAGGTCCCAGGCAGGTTTATTAATGTTGACATGAGGATACTGTTGGTTCCAATACATCCTGCTATGTCGATTAAACGTACCATTCGGCTGGAAGGTTAATTCATCCGACCACACAATGGAATGTTAGAGCTGCGGATCATCCTGGTACCACTCGCAATGGTTCTGCAGCTCAACTAACGCCAAAGTCGTCATTTTCATATTTTCGTCGGCAACAGAGCCCGTTTTTAAGAATTTATTCTATTGAAATTGGTAAACAGAGTAACAAAAAAAGTCTTTAATGAAGAATGAACTTATTCTAAAAACGCGTCGTGTTGTCATAACACAAGAACGAACGTGATCAGTTTTAATCTATGTCGACAGTGTTGTCAAACTTATAAGTGTTGCTAATTTTTCGAGAATATCAGTATCTCAGAAATATGTTTGTGAACTATTTTTTGAAGTACTTAATTTTTTGTACTTGATTCCGTTACAAAAATTATGAATGCTTTTATTAGTCGGGTCAAATTAGACCAAAAAACAAGATTGAAGCTACATAAATTCCCATCAAACTGAAAATCAATAAAATTGTTCAAAACACAATTTAAAATAAAATTTGATTGAATGAATTTGAATCATTTCCGTGAATGGAAAAATTTTAATCAAGGTCAAAGGTCAAAAAATGAGTTTTTCGCAATTTTCAGCAAAACGGTGAGTTTTATCATAAAAACACCTCAAACAAATATTGTAGATCATAAAATTATCTACAATAAACGTATTAATATTTTTTTTTCTAGGAGCTACAGTTTCTGAGATATAAAGATTCAAAAAATTGTAAAAGTTTAATGGCTATGATGATTGGACGAGAAATTGTCAATTGATAATTCATTTGATGAAATTAGGACAGTTCCAAACAGTCAACAAAAATAAAATATATTGGTGAAACCATTAAATACGACTTTTGCAATTTTTTGAATCGTTGTATCTCAGAAACAGTGGCTTGTGGGAAAAAAAGTATTGATACGTTTTTTGTAGATAATTTTATGATCTACAATTTTTGTCTGAGGTATTTTCATGATAAAATTCACCGTTCTGCTGATAATCGCGAAAAACTAATTTTTTAGACCTTTGACCTTGAATACAAATTTTTCCATACCCAGAAATGATAGGGAACAATAAAATTCTATGTTCAATTGTATTTTAAACAATTTTACTAACTTTCAGCTTCGAATCTCTAAATTGACTTTCTCTAAATCTCTAAATTAAATTGACCGGATTATATCAAAGTCTCAGCTTGCTGAACGTTGAGATAAATTTCCAACATTCTTTTTGTATGATTAGTAAACATTTAAAATCGATATTATTTATGAAAAATCCTTTAAATCTAAATAATATCTGACCTACTAAATCATTTCTCACTTAGAAGGCGAGGAGTTTACTCAAAAAGTGAAATGGGAGTTCAGTTACGTTTATTCTAACGAAATTATTCCTATAGTTGTTTTATGAATTATTAATATGGTGTTTGACTCACACTACTAGTTCATAAAGAATCGGTTTCTCGTTTATGTAAACAGTTACATGAACTTGTGGTAGCGCCGTAGCGCTAAAATACGTATATCGAATATATCTAGTGATACTAAGTCCTGATGACAGGATACATCCTTTCGACAACGGTTTCATCCTAAAAGCCTGTGAAACGATAAAATATACTCAAAATTCATTCTATTTATCGACGTTGTGTACCTTTGATGTCGGTTGCATTACTCTCACGAATGCAGGAACTTTTCCTAAATTTATTATTCGAAATTTTTCTAAAAATTTTTTACCATCGTACGCTCCATTAAAGGCTAATCTACCCGGGTAAATTCGTACTTGCTCCAATTCGATAAAATCTTTCAGTATTATGGACTCCTGATATTCCGATACTCCGTTGCTGATTGAAGTATGTCTGGTAAGGGACGCCACTATCCAATCTTTATTATCCGACATAGTGGCCCTTACCTAAAAATGACTTATCTCGTATAATACATTATGAAGAAGACACTACTTCTCATAAAATACACTCGCAGGAATGTTTCCTATCACTAAACAAACGTCGAATAGGTAAATTTACTAACTATGGATTGTATGGATTGGCAAATTTATTTTAAACAAATGGAAAATACTAAACTGGAAGATAACTTTATCCTAGAAGAGAAAAATTTACTGTTGAGACTTGCTAACAAGCAGAAATATGTAAAGAAATTGGACCAAATGATCGAATTTAACATAAAATCATATTCATCTAATTTCTCAAAATTTTCCAGTCTTTCCCTTACTACATAAGACTTCATTCCGTGTTGACAGAATCAGACAAAATCCATCGATTAAAGAGAGAAATTCGTTGGAGGGTTTTTTAGGTATTATTGGAGTTAACCCTGATATAGGAGCTGCTCCTTTGCAGATCTGGGGTTATGATAGTTTAGTCTTGGCTGAAAAGGAGGAGAAACGACGACCAATGGCCAGAGGAAGACGAAAAGAGAACTCTAGGAGTTAGGTTAGGTTAGCTTACTAGACATGGGAGAATTGTCTAGGAAGTTAAGGAAGATTTCAAGGAGGTCTTTGTATGCTGTTGCTAGTAGCATCCATTGATTAATGAATCAAAGTTTGAGTACAATTTTATTAGTCTATAGTTAAAATACAAAGCCAATCAAATCTTTCATATTTTTTTGTGTCATTATTGCTAACAATCCTTATAAGTCAGTTTTTAAACTTGTGGATAAAATATAGAAGAAAAACTTAACTGGAAATTTATCTACAGGTTAATATTATCGGACGTCTACTTAACTGAAAATTTTATCTTAAATAAACTTTAGCTTTCGATTACAATGAAATTCTAGTTCTAAACGTACTATAATTCATCAACATTGTATCTCAACATAAATTAGGGGTGACATTCTTTGGAAAAAGCAGATATAAACACTTCCATGGGATTCTTTGAGCTATTCTTTCATTTCTTATGAATAAAATCGAACTAATATAAATATTGACTCACCTGTTAATAGTTTTATAAAACTATCGAGTCAAATTTAATTTATAAAAATATAATCAACAAAATAAATTCTTCATAAAACTTTTCATACGAAAAATGACATTTTATTGACATCCAGTCAGTTAAATGACGTTTCAAATGACGTATTTATGAAAAAACAACATGATAAATAAGAAAAACTACAAGAAAATTGGTCAAAGGTGATATTCTCTTATTAAGGTTAGTTATGTCATTTAAATATTTTTCCAATTATCGTATTCAGTTACCTAATGATTGGGCATAAGATTAATGAGAATTGTTTAATACACATAAAGGCTCGCGTGGATAACACTGACATTACACCACCTCCTGTCTTTTCGACAGCTCCTCATCTTCTTTCGCGTTACAGCTTCGCGCGTAGACTCATTTCTCTCCCCTAAGGTCTATGGTAGATAGGTAAGAGTCCGTTGTCTATAATGCTGTCTTCCTGGTGGTCTGGACGTCTTGATGTATGTGTGTGTTTTTGCTTTCCTCCAACCGGTAAGAAAGGATCTAATCCGAGTGATCCTGCACCTTCTGTACAGCTGTATCCGATGTATAACTGGGAATTTGCTTATGAAGTGCATAGTTACCGTATTGAAGAGTGTCCTTTTCTGTGGTGCGTGAGAAAACCCGTCCCTGTAAGTATCCACCTCTGGAAAAGAAGGAGATTCCACCACCTCCTGTCTTTTCGACATATCCTCATCTTCTTTCGCGTTACAGCTTCACGTGTAGTCTCCCTTTTCTCCCCTAAGGTCTATGGTAGATAGATAAGAGTCTGTTGTCTATAATGCTGTCTTCCTGGTGGTCTGGACGTCTTGATGTATGTGTGTGTTTTTGCTTTCCTCCAACCGGTAAGAAAGGATCTAATCCGAGTGATCCTGCACCTTCTTCACAGCTGTATCCGATGTATAACTGGGAATTTGTTTATGAAGTGCATAGTTACCGTATTGAAGAGTGTCCTTTTCTGTGGTGCGTGAGAAAACCCGTCCCTGTAAGTATCCACCTCTGGAAAAGAAGGAGATTCCACCACCTCCTGTCTTTTCGACATATCCTCATCTTCTTTCGCGTTACAGCTTCACGTGTAGTCTCCCTTTTCTCCCCTAAGGTCTATGGTAGATAGATAAGAGTCTGTTGTCTATAATGCTGTCTTCCTGGTGGTCTGGACGTCTTGATGTATGTGTGTGTTTTTGCTTTCCTCCAACCGGTAAGAAAGGATCTAATCCGAGTGATCCTGCACCTTCTTCACAGCTGTATCCGATGTATAACTGGGAATTTGCTTATGAAGTGCATAGTTACCGTATTGAAGAGTGTCCTTTTCTGTGGTGCGTGAGAAAACCCGTCCCTGTAAGTATCCACCTCTGGAAAAGAAGGAGATTCCACCACCTCCTGTCTTTTCGACATATCCTCATCTTCTTTCGCGTTACAGCTTCACGTGTAGTCTCCCTTTTCTCCCCTAAGGTCTATGGTAGATAGATAAGAGTCTGTTGTCTATAATGCTGTCTTCCTGGTGGTCTGGACGTCTTGATGTATGTGTGTGTTTTTGCTTTCCTCCAACCGGTAAGAAAGGATCTAATCCGAGTGATCCTGCACCTTCTTCACAGCTGTATCCGATGTATAACTGGGAATTTGCTTATGAAGTGCATAGTTACCGTATTGAAGAGTGTCCTTTTCTGTGGTGCGTGAGAAAACCCGTCCCTGTAAGTATCCACCTCTGGAAAAGAAGGAGATTCCACCACCTCCTGTCTTTTCGACATATCCTCATCTTCTTTCGCGTTACAGCTTCACGTGTAGTCTCCCTTTTCTCCCCTAAGGTCTATGGTAGATAGATAAGAGTCTGTTGTCTATAATGCTGTCTTCCTGGTGGTCTGGACGTCTTGATGTATGTGTGTGTTTTTGCTTTCCTCCAACCGGTAAGAAAGGATCTAATCCGAGTGATCCTGCACCTTCTTCACAGCTGTATCCGATGTATAACTGGGAATTTGCTTATGAAGTGCATAGTTACCGTATTGAAGAGTGTCCTTTTCTGTGGTGCGTGAGAAAACCCGTCCCTGTAAGTATCCACCTCTGGAAAAGAAGGAGATTCCACCACCTCCTGTCTTTTCGACATATCCTCATCTTCTTTCGCGTTACAGCTTCACGTGTAGTCTCCCTTTTCTCCCCTAAGGTCTATGGTAGATAGATAAGAGTCTGTTGTCTATAATGCTGTCTTCCTGGTGGTCTGGACGTCTTGATGTATGTGTGTGTTTTTGCTTTCCTCCAACCGGTAAGAAAGGATCTAATCCGAGTGATCCTGCACCTTCTTCACAGCTGTATCCGATGTATAACTGGGAATTTGCTTATGAAGTGCATAGTTACCGTATTGAAGAGTGTCCTTTTCTGTGGTGCGTGAGAAAACCCGTCCCTGTAAGTATCCACCTCTGGAAAAGAAGGAGATTCCACCACCTCCTGTCGTTTCGACAGCTACTCATCTTCTTTCGCGTCACAGCTTCGCGCGTAGACTCCTTTCTCTGGGTGTTGAAGGGTGTCCTCTTCTGGGATACGATCAGTGTTATTATGTGTGCCTGGTACTTCTTTTTATTAAAATAAACTTTCTGGAGAGCTATTTCCATTTCCATATTGTGCTTCGACTCAGTTGGGAATGAACCTTATAATTTCGAAACGTGGCAATAACTTTGCTTGCTGTGGAAAATTCTGTTCTAAAGAAAAACGCGTACACTATCCGTCGAAGTCTTTTTATATGATTTTCTATTTGAAATTTTGGTTTTCCTGGAGATTTATGTACTGTACTATTAACTAATTCAAACTGTAATCAATACTTTTGAATAAATGTTTTTAAAACAACACAACTTGAACCCGGAAGAGATTTTTGGAATAAAACTTATCAAACCGCTATGTAATCTTTAAAGGCCAGGGCTTTTGGCCTGTCCACACCTTTTTTGTATAGTGTACGGTCATAAAAAGACAGAAAACTTGTATGAGTTCAGTTATAACAAACATTTATTTGTTAATGAAAAATTCCTATTGCTATTTACGATATGCTCCGCCTTTGAAGCTTCTGATTTGATTTAGGTGATATACGGAGCTCTATTACATGGGAGCGTACGAAATACACTTCATGAGTTATTTCGTGTGAAGCTGTTTCATATGGCAATGGATAGTTTTTGGTTATAATTTTGTTGTCTAACATATTACAAGAAAGCTTTCTCGTCGCTCCGCTAAACAAAGTATGTGGGTTCAAACCGCGCTCCGTTGGGGTTTAAAGGAACTAGTTTGGAATAATGACAAACTGTATTGTCACTAGAACCGCTTTTATAGTGCACCAGAGAGTTAGGAATAATCAGAGGCGTGACTAACAAAAATTTCAAGTACCTAGAAGATATTTTTACTATGAATAGTAAGATCCAATCTACGATGAAGTATTTATGTGAATAAATGAGTAGTTGAGGCAGCAATAGAGGCTCTAACTATATTATGTTGATTCAAAGGGAATAGAAAAAATCATAAAAAGTAAATTTATGATTAAACTGATAATTCTGGAATCTTTTTAATTCATACTTTGATTCCAATTCAGTATTTTTTCGAATTCAATTCGGACGGTTAGGATCTCGCATATTTCAGTTATGAATTCACTTTTTTTTGGTATATTTTGCTGTTAGATGTTGGTAAAATCAAGAGGAAATCAAAATTTAGTGACTCATAAGTTGAAATTAAGTGAAAAAACCCTGCAAATTCTAGTATTTTTGCACAAACTTATTGAAAATCTAGTAGAATCTAGTATAAAAATGTGCTTCAATCCATTTCCGGACGTGTAACGAACGATTGTTTTTATTAAACTGATATAAAAACAACGCGAAGTAATGAGGAATCAATTTAGAACATTTTATTTTCAAAGTACTGTTTTATTATAACTATTTTTTTATTTTTTGTCAGTTTGATTCGTAATCGTTTTAAAAAATGTACTTGAATGAAAATCCAGATATTCCTAGAAACTTATTACACCTAGTGACGCAGACTAGTGCTGATTTGTTACCAGTTCGAGATATTAACACTCCACGCGACATTCCATCAGGAAAATCAAAACAACGAATCGTCTGTTGCAGCACTTCAAGGGAATATGCAAATTTACGGCCAAAAAACTTGTTGTTAAATACCTGAAACCTGAAAGGACCTCGAGGAACAACTACGATTCACACGTCAGCGTCAGTATGATGAAAGGTCCTTATGAAATCAAATTCAAATAAAAGACATTAACAAAATCATTTTTTTTTGATATACTATGCGTTTCGATATTCAAATTACTGAGATGTTTACTGATGTTAGATGTACTTCTAGAAATTGAAGAAAATCCTCAAGACGATTCGAGAACTTTCTAGAAAGGCGTGGAAGGATCGAATGGCCGGCTAGATCCCCCGATTTGATTCCTCTAGATTACTTCTTATGGGGTTATTTGAAATCTAAAGTATATTTTAATCAACCAGATAATATTAATGATTTAAAAGTTAATATAACGGAAGAAATCGATATAACAACAATTGAGGTCATACAAAATGTTGTACGCCATAAAATCTTCTTTATTATTTAAAATTATCGAGGGGGTACTGGAGGGGTATAATATTTTCCTACTGTAAATTGTCAATTTAAGAATAAAAATCGACCCGTTTCAGGTTTTCTCACACAGTACATAATAAAGGAAATATTGAATGTATTTCATAAATATGGACCGCATTGTATACGATTTGTATTCAATTAGATTGAAACAATTTCAAGATTTTGTCCTAATAAAGAAAACAATTTATAATATAACATAGTAAATGGAGATACATACGACGTGTCGACAATTTTTTTGAAAAGTGAAAGTTGTCGGCGACATTTTCTTTAACGTGTTTCGTCATAATTTTAAAATCTTTGTCATCACATTACGAGTGTCACGTAACTCAAATGTATCTCAAAATTACTATATAGTCGTCATAATTTAGTGAAAGTAGTCAATTTAAATGATTCGAGGAAGTGGGTCTCGACATTAAACGAAACTGTTCGACGATTATGGAAAACGTCAGTTGGTATATAATACCCCATATCAAAAATCGAATACTACTAATATAGCATCAATTAAACCCCACAATCTATTTGTAGCCAAATTATGAAAAATGTAGTTAAATATGTTAAATCATGAAGACAAACGTGTTTTTGGTTTGAAATTAATAACAGAAAGTAAATATTTACCAAAAATAATTTATAAACTGTAGAGATCAAACTTAACCTTTTCGTAGTTGTCTATTTCATAGTATTAGAGCCGTTTTATCTTCGTAAACATCGGTATGGTGCTATACTAGTAGTCGCTCGGAGCTAAATCTTGACCGTAAAGAGGTTGGTTCAAACCCAGAAGAAGTTATAAGCTTTTGTGAATAATTTAAGCTCGCCCATTTTGTTTTTCATCTTGAATGTTTGTGCGAGACGATTTTTGAAGGCACTAACCCATTTTCGCACAATTCCAAAACTCATAAACACTTTAAATATCACTCTATTGATGTTTATGGTACTGAGAAAACGTATTGGAGAAGTTGGAGGGATTCTCAATAGGTGGAACCAATTCAGAATGAGGCAAGCTCCATGGGATGTTGTCATAATCTGGAGTTAAAAAAAAGCAACGAATTACGATAATTTCACATCAAAATGCTACAAAATAATTTGGGAAAAAGGGGTAGTTGTTACAACGAATATGGATGGAAAAAAGAAAAGTTTATAACAAAGAGTCAAATTGAGAAACGATATCAAATGACTAATCCGAGGATTTTCGACGAAACAAACAATCGGACAAGGAAGAGTAGTGGTTTGGTGATGTTCATAATGATAGTGGATTATGTAATGCAATAAATGAATACAAAAGTGGAACAAATGAAAATAGAATGTGTTTATACCGATTTTTCAGTATTATTGACTAAAAATGAAGAAGAACCGGGAGCTCTTATTAGAACTAGAAATATCATAATGTAGAAAACAAAGTAATGGGTTGTGGGGAGAGAATTATAGTTGGAAAAAGTGAATGAATATTTAGGTGGTTTAGATGTGAATATAAGAATTAGTGCAGCTATTAAACTCCAATAACTGTTAAAGAGAAATTCTCTTGAAAAAAATAGATAACAAAAGTAAAAACAAAATGCAAAACTAAACCAAAAGGAAGACTTGAATATAGAAATATCAATTACAACTATGTAGAATGGAAAATGATAATTCGGCAAACATGATTTGGTAAGCTAGAAAAATAGAAGATGAGAAATAGAAAGCTAAAAACAAATTTTGAAAAAATACAATTTCTAGAAGTTTAAAAAATTACATTATGTACCAACTAACACTTTTACATATTCTCATTACATGGACATCCTCACACAATTTAGTATTATATAATAAAGTGTAATAAACTTGAATTAATTGTATTTGGATTTTCGTCATCAACATTTCTCCAAATAATTGTAATTTTATTAAATGAGTCCCGCCATAAAAATCATAGTGCAAATTTTATTTAGAAAAAAATTTATTCACAAATTAACAAATTACAATATTGATTCCAGGGTTCCCAGCTTAGGGGTTCTCCCCTCAAATTTAGGGAAAAAATTGTGGGATGGGATGTATTTTTATGGATTTAGTAAACTTGAATTAATTGTATTTGGATTTTCGTCATCAACATTTCTCCAAATAATTGTAATTTTATTAAATGAGTCCCACTATAAAAATCATAGTGCAAATTTTATTTAAAAAAAAATTTATTCACAAATTAACAAATTACAATATTGATTCCAGGGTTCCCAGCTTAGGGGTTCTCCCCTCAAATTTAGGGAAAAAATTGTGGGATGGGATGTATTTTTATGGATTTAGTAAACTTGAATTAATTGTATTTGGATTTTCGTCATCAACATTTCTCCAAATAATTGTAATTTTATTAAATGAGTCCCACTATAAAAATCATAGTGCAAATTTTATTTAAAAAAAAAATTTAATCACATATTAACAAATTACAATATTGAATGCAGGGTTCCCAGCTTAGGGGTTCTCCCCTCAAATTTAGGGAAAAAATTGTGGGATGGGATGTATTTTTATGGATTTAGTAAACTTGAATTAATTGTATTTGGATTTTCGTCATCAACATTTCTCCAAATAATTGTAATTTTATTAAATGAGTCCCACTATAAAAATCATAGTGCAAATTTTATTTAAAAAAAAAATTTAATCACATATTAACAAATTACAATATTGAATGCAGGGTTCCCAGCTTAGGGGTTCTCCCCTCAAATTTAGGGAAAAAATTGTGGGATGGATTGTATTTTTATGGATTTAGTAAACTTGAATTAATTGTATTTGGATTTTCGTCATCAACATTTCTCCAAATAATTGTAATTTTATTAAATGAGTCCCACTATAAAAATCATAGTGCAAATTTTATTTAAAAAAAAAATTTAATCACATATTAACAAATTACAATATTGAATGCAGGGTTCCCAGCTTAGGGGTTCTCCCCTCAAATTTAGGGAAAAAATTGTGGGATGGGATGTATTTTTATGGATTTAGTAAACTTGAATTAATTGTATTTGGATTTTCGTCATCAACATTTCTCCAAATAATTGTAATTTTATTAAATGAGTCCCGCCATAAAAATCATAGTGCAAATTTTATTTAGAAAAAAATTTATTCACAAATTAACAAATTACAATATTGATTCCAGGGTTCCCAGCTTAGGGGTTCTCCCCTCAAATTTAGGGAAAAAATTGTGGGATGGATTGTATTTTTATGGATTTAGTAAACTTGAATTAATTGTATTTGGATTTTCGTCATCAACATTTCTCCAAATAATTGTAATTTTATTAAATGAGTCCCGCCATAAAAATCATAGTGCAAATTTTATTTAGAAAAAAATTTATTCACAAATTAACAAATTACAATATTGATTCCAGGGTTCCCAGCTTAGGGGTTCTCCCCTCAAATTTAGGGAAAAAATTGTGGGATGGGATGTATTTTTATGGATTTAGTAAACTTGAATTAATTGTATTTGGATTTTCGTCATCAACATTTCTCCAAATAATTGTAATTTTATTAAATGAGTCCCACTATAAAAATCATAGTGCAAATTTTATTTAAAAAAAAATTTATTCACAAATTAACAAATTACAATATTGATTCCAGGGTTCCCAGCTTAGGGGTTCTCCCCTCAAATTTAGGGAAAAAATTGTGGGATGGGATGTATTTTTATGGATTTAGTAAACTTGAATTAATTGTATTTGGATTTTCGTCATCAACATTTCTCCAAATAATTGTAATTTTATTAAATGAGTCCCACTATAAAAATCATAGTGCAAATTTTATTTAAAAAAAAAATTTAATCACATATTAACAAATTACAATATTGAATGCAGGGTTCCCAGCTTAGGGGTTCTCCCCTCAAATTTAGGGAAAAAATTGTGGGATGGGATGTATTTTTATGGATTTAGTAAACTTGAATTAATTGTATTTGGATTTTCGTCATCAACATTTCTCCAAATAATTGTAATTTTATTAAATGAGTCCCACTATAAAAATCATAGTGCAAATTTTATTTAAAAAAAAAATTTAATCACATATTAACAAATTACAATATTGAATGCAGGGTTCCCAGCTTAGGGGTTCTCCCCTCAAATTTAGGGAAAAAATTGTGGGATGGATTGTATTTTTATGGATTTAGTAAACTTGAATTAATTGTATTTGGATTTTCGTCATCAACATTTCTCCAAATAATTGTAATTTTATTAAATGAGTCCCACTATAAAAATCATAGTGCAAATTTTATTTAAAAAAAAAATTTAATCACATATTAACAAATTACAATATTGAATGCAGGGTTCCCAGCTTAGGGGTTCTCCCCTCAAATTTAGGGAAAAAATTGTGGGATGGGATGTATTTTTATGGATTTAGTAAACTTGAATTAATTGTATTTGGATTTTCGTCATCAACATTTCTCCAAATAATTGTAATTTTATTAAATGAGTCCCACTATAAAAATCATAGTGCAAATTTTATTTAAAAAAAAATTTAATCACATATTAACAAATTACAATATTGAATGCAGGGTTCCCAGCTTAGGGGTTCTCCCCTCAAATTTAGGGAAAAAATTGTGGGATGGGATGTATTTTTATGGATTTAGTAAACTTGAATTAATTGTATTTGGATTTTCGTCATCAACATTTCTCCAAATAATTGTAATTTTATTAAATGAGTCCCACTATAAAAATCATAGTGCAAATTTTATTTAAAAAAAAATTTAATCACATATTAACAAATTACAATATTGAATGCAGGGTTCCCAGCTTAGGGGTTCTCCCCTCAAATTTAGGGAAAAAATTGTGGGATGGGATGTATTTTTATGGATTTTTATAACAAATATTCATTTTTTTTATTTCAAATTATGTAAAATAAAGTTGTAATAGTGTAGATCCTGGCAAATTATTTTATGCCAATATGTATGATTTTAAAATATCAGAATCTGAGGAATATGATTTGTTTCTTGAAGTTTTCGATAATTTATAAATAAAGAATTATTATTATTATCTATTATTTGTTCAATAATATTTTTAATGTATTATTTATTTAAAAACACTTCATTTTATGAAAAATAAAAGATTTTTTAGGGGGAATCTATAGTAATTGTGAGGATTTTTGATAAGGGTTTTAAGGAGAATTACTATTATTAAATGAATTTGAAGTAATTTCAGCTATTGAATTAACAAAACTCATTCGATGAATGAATTAACAAAAACTCATTAAAACAGAATTTACATCAATTTCTATTACATTAAAATAAATTCGGATTAAGTATTTATACAATATAATCTTTTTACGTTTTAGTTTTTAAATTCTTCTGGATTTTTCTGGATGTAACTTGTCTGTCCCGAAAAAATATATACTTTGAAATAATCACTAGGGCAAAAATATTTTACTGTCAAAAATTTGTTACAATTTGTAGACAAAAAACAAACATATAAATAATTAAATAAAGATACAAATAAAATAAAATTTCACTATACAGAGCAAAAACCACAATGAGTAACAAAATTATAGATAATAGTAATAGGTAATAATTAGTATATAAGTCCATATCAAAAATTAAACCAGTACGCAGCATGCCCGGAATCAAATTATTAGAATAGAAGTCGTTTACATTAAATATGAACTCAAATTATTGCAGAATGCGGGACTAGATGTTATCGATTTGATTTTAACTGGCAAGTGATTGTGCATTTTTTTTGCATTGTAACATATTGAGCCCTTAACTAATTCTGAACGTAGAGTAGGTAATAATTTTGTACTACGTACAATCCTAATAGTATAAAATGTATCACAATTAATATCGAACCTTTTTATTATTGAAGATCCCCGTGAGTTTGTAATGTTCCTATTAAAATTTATAGTGATATAAATTTTGATACCCTACAACGTTCCGCGCAATTAGAAGCGCCATAAACACTATAAACACTTCATTTACCGAAGTGGAAATACCTTGCTGTTACTTGGAGACGAGATTAAACTTAAATCGTAAAGTTAGTTACAACATTTATGTACGATACTTCTTCCAGTTTGTAAAATAAGATATTGTAGAGAAAAACTTCCAGTAACATTGTGTTTAAATTGATACCCGGACCTCCATAATGTAACAAAATATTTAATAAACTCAAGACGTGATACAGAATGTGGAAAAAAAATAAAAATAGGTTATTCGAACAGATATAAATGTGGTAAAAATGGTGGAGAGTGAATGTTAGGTAAATATATAGATGAAGAGTATAAAATGAGACAGAAACTATATTGGACGTACAAAATCTTACTGGAAGAGACAAAAAAAACCAAAAGAAGTATTCACAGATTTAGAAGATCCCTATGATCAAAATAAGAAGCTAGCTTGTTGAAAGGAGACATATAAAAACAACGAGTTAAAAAAGACATGAAATGGAGACTAATAATAATGCTAGAACAAAAGCTAGATGGAAAGACCAATCACGCGAAGATCTTAAGTTACTGCTAGTGAAGAATTGTGAGATGAAAAGAATATGAAAATATAGTTGAATAAAACACATCAATGTATAAAAGAAACAAAACGAAAACAATAGTAGGAAAAAGTAGATTGATCTACTCCTAAAAAACATCTTAATAGCTCACCGAGAACGACTGATTGTTAAACACAGTTATGAAGATAAAACGAGTCCATAGAAAGTAAGGAATTGAGCGGAAATTATGGGAGACAAAAATAAATGTAAAAACGGATTATATATGGAAACAAGCAGATAATTAATTGGAAGAGACATAATTCCAAAATAGATTAGAAGGGCTAATCGAAAGTGGACGACAAATTGGACAATGACCAAAAGTGGAAGGCAATGAAAAGAGGACAAAAAACCAAGTTAAGAGTGATGAGACTAAGTAACAAACATCTAGAAAGTAAGGAATTGGGCGGAAATCATTAGAAGCAAAGATGAGTGGAGAAGCACTCAACTATTTACAAGCGTCACAAAGAGGAAAATATGGATTGATCCCTTCCCAAAAAAATATCAGAATAACTTATCAAAAGTGGTTGAATTGAGAGCCAATAAGAAGAATAACAACCTGGTGGACATGCCAAATACACGTAAGAAACATAGACGGATGTAGATAAAGGGTGGACATGGAAAAAAGTCCTTAGATGTATAAAATAGGGACAAAAACATAGAGGAAACGAATTGAATCCTTTAGAAAAAAGAGCTTATCGGAAGTGGTCGAATTGGGAGCCCATAAGAACAATAACAACCTGGTGGAAATGCCAAATACATGTAAGAAACATGGACGGATGTTGAGAAGGAGTGGACATGGAAAATAGTCCTTAGATATATAAAATAGGGACAAAAACATAGAGGAAACGAATTGAATCCTTTAGAAAAAAGAGCTTATCGGAAGTGGTCGAATTGGGAGCCCATAAGAAGACTAACAACCTGGTGGAAATGCCAAATACATGTAAGAAACATGGACGGATGTTGAGAAGGAGTGGACATGGAAAATAGTCCTTAGATATATAAAATAGGGACAAAAACATAGAGGAAACGAATTGAATCCTTTAGAAAAAAGAGCTCATCGAAAGTGGTCGAATTGGGAGCCCATAAGAAGACTAACAACCTGGTGGAAATGCCAAACACACGTAAGAAACATGGACGGATGTTGAGAAGGAGTGGACATGGAAAATAGTCCTTAGATATATAAAATAGGGACAAAAACATAGAGGAAACGAATTGAATCCTTTAGAAAAAAGAGCTCATCGAAAGTGGTCGAATTGGGAGCCCGTAAGAAGAATAACAACCTGGTGGAAATGCCAAATACACGTAAGAAACATGGACGGATGTTGAGAAGGAGTGGACATGGGAAAAAGTCCTTAGATATATAAAATAGGGACAAAAACATAGAGGAAACGAATTGAATCCTTTAGAAAAAAGAGCTCATCGATAGTTGTTTCTAACTATGTTATGTTATTATCTTCATAACAAACTTAGTGTGAGTTCCTAATATAAATTCAGTTTTGAATAATTTTTTGTACACGTCTTTCATTTAATGTTAAATATCGTATCCTAGACAAGCCTTCTACAGATATTTAACAATAACATGCAATTAACAAGATGTCATAACATACATATGTTTTTTTAAACCGCAATTTCTTCATTTAATTAAATGGAAATACAATTTTTGACTTCGTACAACTTTTTTTAGGATAATGACATGAATTTAATCAAATTTCATCTGTAATTTTTTCCTTCTAGTTATTTGATTTCAAAATACTTTTTTTCATTCTTCTTCTCTTAAGCTAAACATTAATAGTTCGAATAAAGTTTTTATAAAATATAAATTCGAATAGTGACACTTTCTCATTTATTCAGAGAAACGCGAAGAAAAAAAACGATAACAATTTAACCTGTATACAAATTTCTCGGAAATATTCAACCATCAAAGAACACTGACATGTTCTATGGTCTCATTAATCATCCCATATTGCCGCATTCGCTTCCGTAAGTTCGTACAACATACACCGCAGGGACTTTTTACTCCCCGAACAGTGTGATTGATTGTTAAGTCACCGAAGCTCGTCTCGCGCCGAGTGCACCTCCACAAGCTTATTTTATCATCCGAAGGTCCTGAGGGAACGAGCAAATTTGTTCATCCTTCTGAATATAGACGATAGATATTGTGTATTTGTTCGTTTTACAGCTTCAGTTAAAAATATTAGCTACAACGCCGACTTTTAAAATTAAAACGAAACTGAACGAGCTTCCCTGTTTATCGTATATTAATCTCCATGTTTCTCATGAAACTAACCTTCGAAAAATATCGATGTCGTCTTTAATCAGTCATTCACGTTCGAATAGATCATTCTAGTTAATCGTTTCAATCTCTTACTGTGAATGTACAGATATAACTGATTTGAAGAGCTGAATTAACTCTTGTCATTTGTCAATCTAGCTTCAAATATGGTTTTCTCTCTAATTTACTATAAACCATACAAATTTTTGATTTTTTCTTCAATGTATGTGAAGTTAATAACCTTAAATTCAGTTCCACAAGTCTTCTAGACCGTTGGTTTCAATCTTATTCATAATTGTTCTTTTCTATTCCATCGATTATTATCTGCATTAAATCGTTCCTACTTCATCTAAATTCCTTTTGATTTGACTTGTAGTCATTTTTTTCTTAGATATCCTCTTCTTCTTCTCCATTCTTCTTTTTCTTCTTTCAGCATTATTGTTGCAATTCTCTGTTGTGGTAATCCTAACCTCAACACCATTCAGAATACTCTAATCTCTATCATTTTAGGTTTTATTATAAGGGGGTGAAATTGACAACGGATTAAAGTTTATTATACATTGAATTAACTATTTAAAAATGTAATTACAACTTTCTGAAAATACTTTGGGATTTTTCTTATATTCTCGACGGATTTCATTCGTTTTGAATGTAATGAAAACTTCGAGGTGGGCAAATAAGAAGTGCAGAGGTCTATGAAGAATAAACGCCCGAAGGACATTCATAATTTTCAATAATTAAGTAGGAAAGTATTGAAAGGGAAGAGGGCGCGACTATTGCGGTCGGCTGCTCTGTTTTCTAATTCCTTTAGTCAAACATCTCTCGACGTTGTTTCGAGGGGAATAAAAGACATTAATTAAATTACAACCCCGTGGTATGAGCAATGTGTAATGTTAGCGATGTATTAAGCTGCAGGAAAAACTAATTATTACTCATTAATTTTCCATGGAAGCGGTTTCGAATTATGGTATATTTATTTTTACAAATTCTGTTTCAACTTCTACACTATATTATTTTATCCTATCTAAAAACAAAAGTTAATAATTACACCTATATAATTTACGAGGTTCACAAGCCCAAATTTCAATTGAAATTTGTAATTTTCGAAACAGATGTTCATACGTTGTCACTTCTAAAACTATACCATCTTCTTTATTGTTTACCGAATATATTTACGACGCTCAATATGTCATAATACAAATGCCAAATTAACACATAAAAACGAAACACCATAAAAAAGCGAATTAATATTTATTGCACCGTCCGGGTGGTTGTTTAGCGAGGGTGCGAGCTCAAAACTCAACGGGGGGTCGTTATGCAACCGGGGAGACGTGGAGTTTCTTCATAGACATCCGCGGGCGTACCACGATCTCCTACTGTTTGATTTATTCGTTGTTTATCAAATACTTGTTCCCGATATGGTGTAATTGAATATATGTGGACGATACAACGCGGTTCATGTAGAAATTTAATTTCGTCTAAACACATTTGAAGTATTTCGAGAGATAAAACGATAAATATAATTCCAATTGAATGGAAATTGTAGCTAGTTAATCATACATATCCTTTTTCTTTCAAATCCTATACTCGAAATTAATTTTAATAGTAGTACTTTTTGATGCTAACTATTTCAATTGATATTTCCAATTCTCTCATGTGTTCAAGAACAAGTTTGAAGTCCTTCAGACTTTACTAAGATTTGATTGTTTTATCTGTCGTGGCACTTGGATTAATCGAGTTAAAAAAGTACCAAAGGTGCTCATTAAATGTTGTGTGATCATGATATAGTCACTTTTGATTCAAAAGTGAAAATAAACTTGTTGAAGACGATGAAAGTCCGGAATTACTAATTTGCAATCATAGACAATAGTTATAGTCTCCAAATGTATCAAGAAAGTACTGAAACGTTTCTTGAATAGATATGAGGAAGACCTGGAAACAGGTTAACAGTTTTATTTCTTTCTCAAACAAAATACCACATACGAATAGCATTTGTTTTCAAATTGAACCTTGCAGAATTGCTTACAATGACGAATTCAACGTATTTAGGTCTAACTAAGGCTAAAAATTATCAAAAACCTTCAAACTTGTCTCTCAATCTGGTGTTTTTAATTGCGTTTCTTAGTCTTTTCAATAAAGACTCATTTGGAAAATATCGGAGTTCATTAAACTAACAAAAAAATCAAACGAAGAATACCCAGAAGACTTTGGATTGATCAGATGGAATGAGATAAAAACGGGAAAAGGGAAAAAATAAAAAAAAGAGAAAGGAAAGATGATGAGGAATCAAATTCTAACATCTGTAAAGACATAATGATGAGATACGATCCGATTAAGAAGAATTAATTGAATAAAAGTTAGAAAATAAAAAATCATTTTCCACACAATCAGTTTTATTACGAATATTCGATGGATTTTTTAATAAGGAATCAATTTTTTTATACTTTACACGTTGAATGCTGATCTACGTTCTCATTTTTTTTATTCAGGCTAAAACCATTTCCAAATGTTGGGATTTGAATCGTTTTCACTTTGAATGCGACATTCTGTATAGTCCCTGTTGCGCGTATTTCGAAAATAAAAGATGAAAATTTCGCAAAAAACAAAAGCCACTACAAAATTCTCGAAAGCGAATAGAGCCTTGTGTATAGTTTGGAATCCAACGGGAACAAGATGAAAAAGGAAGACTTGATTGTATTTAATGCTACTGGGTGTGGTTGGTAATACTGGGGCGGCGTTGCTATAGCAACAGGCCACATCGACATGCTATGAAAAATCCTCTATAACGTTGAAAAACACAATCGATAATTATTACTGATATTTATATGTGAGGAAAATGTGTATTTCAGCAGATTTTTATCAACAATTCTATATTTGAAATGTATAACTTATTATTTTGCAATTTGCAATGCTCTAATTTTAATTATTCGCTGATTATTTAATAAATTCTCCTATATACATCCAATATGCTCAAAAGAAATCTCAAAATTTGAGTTGATTTCATGTTAGACAAAAAAAATCGTCAACCGCTTTAATGGAAATTGAGAAAGAAGATTTAAGAAAAATTCAAAACTAAGCTGCCATCGAATGGTACAAGAATGGCTCCAAAACGGCAGATACAATTAAATACTCTGCTAATACAACAAGTATTTTCGAAACAGAAATTTTGGTAATCGAAAAATATTTGTGCCTGTTATTGTAGTTAAAAGATTATTTAGTTTACGAAGATGGTTCCAGAAGTACCTGGCTCAACGTTCATGGTTATGAAACAACGCAAAAATTCGGATTTATTTCTGTGAAACTTGCCAAACACTTGATGGAAACATCTTCACGATGCTGTTTTTATTCCATTGTGAGCAAACGCGATTTTCTCAAGTCCAAATTTTCAGTTAATTTGAGATGTGCCGCACTTTTTCAAATCCCTACCTCGAGCATCTACAGTCGACGATCATCCAGAACCACTTTGTAGATTTTCTTCTGGAGTCGTCACCTCATTTGATCGACCACTACGTTGCTGGTTTTTACAGGTCGTACAGCTTCGAAAAAGCAGTTTCATCCAGAGTAGAATCTTGTTAGGCGTTCATATCAGTTTGCGCTAATGCGATGATCAATGTTTAAGAATTCACTGAAAACGTTCACTTTGTAGTCAGATGTTGTTGACTAAACACAAACAGCAGAAAAATTGCCAGTCATACAAGTTTAAGTCAATCCAGTGTTCTTGGAATTGTTAGAAAGTATAAATCCGATCAAATTCAGTTACTTCAGTATTTATACGGAGTATGACTTCTGCCACATACCCTTGCTTATGGGTCTTTGATCGAATCGAAAAGAAAAAAGATTTTTTATTGTTATATTAGTCAAAGATAAATCTTCTTTCCATGATAATAATCTAGTGATCATACTTTTCTTTATTATGACACTTTTTCGTTACCGTAGATCGTCTGAATCGAACATAAATGTGTATGGTGGGATTGTGGAAAATCATATAATAAATCTCTATATTTGCAACGGTCACTTCAATGGAAATTGTTTTAAAATCTCTTTCTTTAAATATCAAACCATATATGTCGAATATTTGTATTAAAATTCCTAAATAGATATATGCGTTAGCCACCCAGATTCCCAGATCTAATTTTTTTTTTCGGGAGCACGTGAAAAACTTTGTGTACAGTCCTCCCCCGACTAGGAGGATTTTTTTCGCTGTAGTGACACTTGACATTTCGAGCATCTTTTGAGCTTGAAGTAACACTTACTTTTTTCGTTATGATCTCAAAGAAGTTAAATACAGTTCGTGATATATAATACTAATTATTCTGATTACTTGAAGTATGTATAATGTCCAAAATTGATATAAACCACCCAGGGAAACATTTCTTAGAACGACGAAAAGCAAAATTCGAAAATTTGTATTTGAACCATCTTTTGGAACATCCTACGACTATTCCAGTCAAAAATTTCCAGGAATCATAAAAATGTCTAGATTATGATTTTTCCGAAAAAATATGAGTGTATCTTAAGCCCTTTTTGTATTTATTAATATATAATAAAAACAAATTAAATCACAGTTCAACAAAATAAAAATCCATACAAAAGTGTAGTTAATATCGAGAAAAGAAATGAAAAAAAAAATGTCCGATTGGTGTACACCGAACGATTCTTATCCCTGACAGGAGCGATGTCCTTTTCCTTTTGGTAGGAGTGTCCAGAAACAGCGCCGACGCCTGTCGTCTCGTGACGTCACGCTCTATTATGAAGACTGATTTTAATAATGGCGTCGATAGAGAGAGAGTCCTCTGGAGGGGTAGATTATACAGTGTCTTTGGTGAAGCAGTGAATCTCGGTTTAGCTCTCCTTGAACACTTAGTGAAATTAATCCGACAGACCAAGTTAAGTTAGAGCACAAATTGAAAAATATCACCTACATGAAACATACGTATCCGGAAAGATTTACGGATTTTCAGAAGTGGGATTCAGTGAGAGATTCGTCTTATGAGATCGCCGTGATTTTATTATTTTTTCAAATTGTCTGTGATAAATTTTTCTTTGTTGTCGGGAATGTTCGGACGAAATAGGTAATTTGAATTATTTCTGCATGTCAATTGATAAAAATATAGTTATACAAAAGAGATTTGAAATCAATTAAAAAATATATTTATTGAAATTTTTTCAATTTTACCAAACTTTGATATCTACAATGTGAAATAATGAAAATTAACACTCACATTTTTAGTTTCTTCATATTTTATTTATTTGACACAAAGAAAAATATTTTTAAACTATTAGATATTGAAAAGGGGTTTCCAGGACAAGTAATCAAATTAATATTCAGAGTGTATAACACCAAATACAATTGAAAATTCTCAGATAACAATGTGAAAATCATCACAGATTATCAAATCCGTTTTATCTAGTTATTTGCTGTTTTTATTACTTCATTTATTACTATTGGAAAAAGTAGGGGGACTGATTACTTGTAGCATTTTCATTGTCTTTTGATATATATCACGGTTTATAAATACCTTGAACATCTTTCTTCGTTCATTAATTGTCTAATTATTGGGTTTTTCTACTTCTGAAGCCACATCGTACGACCTTTTAAGTAACTTTATATCTTTAAAAATCGGGGGTCAAAAGTAACAAAAAAAAAACGATTTTTTGCACATTTTTTGCAAATAACTCGTTTCCTATCAATTTTCCTCTATTTGTATTTATAATCAATAATGTAGATCATTAAATTCTCTACAACTTTTGTTTCAAAGATTTTTTCATTCGGTGAATCGTTTCTGAGATATAGGGCAGAGCGCGCGCGGTTAAAATCCCGTTTGGAATCAACTGGTAGTCCCGATCAAAATAATCTCTTATAAAGTTTATAAATTATTGATAAATATATAATTATAAATAATTTTCATTTTTTATCAACAAAAACATTGTATTTCAATATTTTTTTCAATAATGTACTTATATATGAATTCAAAAATACTTTGAACAATTAAGGGACATACTTTAATTACATTTTTATTGTATTCTCGTTTATGATAATTACATTTTAGGTGGAAAATAATTTAGTACATCTCGTTTAAAATCTTTAAACTTTGAAATTCCTTCATAACGTTAGGAATTATACCTGGCATTATATCGTACGGACCTTTCTATTTATAGCCAGTAGGGACGCGCGCGCTGTGCCCTATATCTCAGAAACAATTCACCGTATGAAAAATATTTTTAGACAAAAGTTGTAAAAAATTTAATGCTCTACAATATTGATAATTGATAGAAATAGCGTAAAACCCATAGGAAATGAGTTATTTGTAAAAAATGTGCAAAAAATTGATTCTTATTCTGAAAAATACTTTACAGTTTACCATATTGCCAAATTCTCATTAAATACTAATACAACAACAGAAAATATAGAAATAGAATATAAATATAGATGTGATAAAAAACAAAATTTCTTATACGACCCCTCATTGCGAAAACAGAACTTATATTTAAATATATTTTCTAAATTATACATTCGAGCATTATGAAGTTTTAATGGATGATTACGTAGTGTGCATGACGGAATAAATAATTCTAAACAATTACCTGTAGGTCAGGGGCGGCTCATGAATGATTAATAAACCGTAACTTTCACCAAGACAACCTGTACAATCTGAAAATATCAAAAATGATTTTCTCGATTGATTTTTTAACAATAATGTACACTCTTTGTTTAAGTCGATAAAATTTATGGTTTATGTAGATTTTTAGATGGTTTTACATGCCACAGAAACCGTTCGCTATAAAGCGACATTCTGAAAATAATTATCATAAATTGTAATTATTCATTAAGAATACTTATAGGTGGTATTTACATAAGAAACAAATTGAAATGTAGACAAACTTAATTTTGGTGTATATGCTTCTAAAAACGTGGGAAAAATATTGCCAAGGTAATAATTTTTTAAAACAACTCACTCCTTCAAACATTTGATTAGAAAAAGTAATATAATATCACATTAATTTTGAGGTTATGTGGAAAAAGGGTTAATGCGAAAGTTTTTCTTTGCTATGCAACTTTTCTTTCTGAAATTTTTCCCCCGTTTCATTTTCCTACCTCAAATCATCCGCTATATTTCCTTCCATACTTTTTTTTGGTTCCAAACAATTATGGACCCTGGTCAACAAATGGTCAAGGAGGAGGTCAAGATTTTAGGAAGAATTATTTTCCTTTAAATCTACAATTTGTTCAAGACATTATATAATTAACCCCCTCATATGGTCCCCCAGAATATATCTGTGCTTGTCAAGCGAAATATTTGTACATCATCCTCATTTTCTCGTCGATGTTGTCTGCAACATTCTCATTTGTGGTGAAGAACGTTCCAATAAGAAATTGTAATGACGAAAATAAACATTAGAAGCAGATAATTATCGGCGATGAATAATTGTACGACTCTAATACGACAACTTTCCTAACAATTTAAACATGTTTTTCGCATGTGAATGTACATAATATATATAGATATTTGAAATAGAACACTGCTTCAATGCAAACAAAGATTAGTTACTATTTACTAGAACAATAAAAAATTTCTGTCGCCCGTATTTTTAATTGAGATAGCGGAACGCGTTTAATAAAAGCAGATAACTCAATATAATAAAAATGCTATTTAGATTCAAAGTAGTTCGGATTATAATCTAATAAATAATACTACTCGAGATTCCGCTTCTTTTTTTCTAATATAAATTTTTCCTAAGTGAATTTTTGTTATTTAAATTGACTTTGTGTAAGTGGAAATTATTTGTTGTTAGTGCACTTGGAGTACGTATTGTATTTCTATACGCTTAATTTTTTAATTGAAACTTTTATACGATATACATTCTTCATCTTCTTGTGGTGTCTATCAATAGCAACGCGAAAG